>NC_135232.1:619962287-620274509 GCF_051348905.1 Ranitomeya variabilis | reverse complement strand
TGTGCTTCTATTGCGGTGATTCAACTCATGTTATATCAGCATGCTCTAAGCGTACTAAGAAGCTTGATAAGTCTGTTTCAATTGGCACTTTACAGTCTAAGTTTATTCTATCTGTGACCCTGATTTGTTCTTTATCATCTATTACCGCGGATGCCTATGTCGACTCTGGCGCCGCTTTGAGTCTTATGGATTGGTCCTTTGCCAAACGCTGTGGGTATGATTTGGAGCCTCTTGAAACTCCTATACCCCTGAAGGGGATTGACTCCACCCCATTGGCTAGCAATAAACCACAATACTGGACACAAGTAACTATGCGGATTAATCCGGATCACCAGGAGATTATTCGCTTTCTTGTGCTGTATAACCTACATGATGTGTTGGTGCTTGGATTGCCATGGCTGCAATCTCATAACCCAGTCCTTGACTGGAAAGCTATGTCTGTGTTAAGCTGGGGATGTAAGGGGACGCATGGGGACGTACCTGTGGTTTCCATTTCATCTTCTATTCCCTCTGAGATTCCTGAATTCTTGACTGAATATCGTGACGTTTTTGAAGAACCTAAGCTTGGTTCATTACCTCCGCACCGGGAGTGCGATTGTGCCATAGATTTGATTCCGGGTAGTAAATACCCTAAGGGTCGTTTATTTAATCTGTCTGTGCCTGAACATGCTGCTATGCGAGAATATATAAAGGAGTCCTTGGAAAAGGGACATATTCGTCCTTCGTCATCTCCCTTAGGAGCCGGTTTTTTCTTTGTGGCTAAGAAAGATGGCTCTTTGAGGCCGTGCATTGATTATCGGCTTTTGAATAAAATCACGGTTAAATATCAATATCCGTTGCCACTGCTGACTGATTTGTTTGCTCGCATAAAGGGGGCCAAGTGGTTCTCTATGATAGATCTTCGTGGGGCGTATAATTTGGTGCGAATTAAGCAGGGGGATGAGTGGAAAACCGCATTTAATACGCCCGAGGGCCACTTTGAGTATTTGGTGATGCCTTTTGGTCTTTCAAATGCCCCTTCAGTCTTTCAGTCCTTTATGCATGACATTTTCCGTGATTATTTGGATAAATTTATGATTGTGTATCTGGATGATATTTTGATTTTTTCGGATGACTGGGACTCTCATGTCCAGCAGGTCAGGAGGGTTTTTCAGGTTTTGCGGTCTAATTCCTTGTGTGTGAAGGGTTCTAAGTGCGTTTTTGGGGTTCAAAAGATTTCCTTTTTGGGATATATTTTTTCCCCCTCTTCCATCGAGATGGATCCTGTCAAGGTTCAGGCTATTTGTGATTGGACGCAACCCTCTTCTCTTAAGAGTCTTCAGAAATTTTTGGGCTTTGCTAACTTTTATCGTCGATTTATTGCTGGTTTTTCTGATGTTGTTAAACCATTGACTGATTTGACTAAGAAGGGTGCTGATGTTGCTGATTGGTCCCCTGCTGCTGTGGAGGCCTTTCGGGAGCTTAAGCGCCGCTTTTCTTCCGCCCCTGTGTTGCGTCAGCCTGATGTTGCTCTTCCTTTTCAGGTTGAGGTCGACGCTTCTGAAATCGGAGCTGGGGCGGTTTTGTCGCAGAGAAGTTCCGATTGCTCCGTGATGAGACCTTGTGCTTTTTTCTCGCGTAAATTTTCGCCCGCCGAGCGGAATTATGATGTTGGGAATCGGGAGCTTTTGGCCATGAAGTGGGCTTTTGAGGAGTGGCGTCATTGGCTTGAGGGGGCTAGACATCAGGTGGTGGTATTGACTGACCACAAAAATCTAATTTATCTTGAGTCCGCCAGACGCCTGAATCCTAGACAGGCGCGCTGGTCGTTGTTTTTCTCTCGGTTTAATTTTGTGGTGTCCTACCTGCCGGGTTCTAAGAATGTTAAGGCGGATGCCCTTTCTAGGAGTTTTGAGCCTGACTCCCCTGGTAATTCTGAACCTACAGGTATCCTTAAGGATGGAGTGATATTGTCTGCCGTTTCTCCAGACCTGCGGCGGGCCTTGCAGGAGTTTCAGGCGGATAGACCTGATCGTTGCCCACCTGGTAGACTGTTTGTTCCTGATGATTGGACCAGTAAAGTCATTTCTGAGGTTCATTCTTCTGCGTTGGCAGGTCATCCTGGAATCTTTGGTACCAGGGATTTGGTGGCAAGGTCCTTCTGGTGGCCTTCCCTGTCTCGAGATGTGCGAGGCTTCGTGCAGTCTTGTGACGTTTGTGCTCGGGCCAAGCCTTGTTGTTCTCGGGCTAGTGGATTGTTGTTGCCCTTGCCTATCCCGAAGAGGCCCTGGACGCACATCTCGATGGATTTTATTTCGGATCTTCCTGTTTCTCAGAAGATGTCTGTCATCTGGGTGGTGTGTGATCGTTTCTCTAAGATGGTCCATTTGGTTCCCCTGCCTAAGTTGCCTTCTTCTTCCGAGTTGGTTCCTCTGTTTTTTCAAAATGTGGTCCGTTTGCATGGTATTCCGGAGAATATCGTTTCTGACAGAGGTACCCAATTCGTGTCTAGATTTTGGCGAGCATTCTGTGCTAGGATGGGCATAGATTTGTCTTTCTCGTCTGCTTTCCATCCTCAGACTAATGGCCAGACCGAGCGGACGAATCAGACCTTGGAGACATATTTGAGGTGTTTTGTGTCTGCAGATCAGGATGATTGGGTTGCTTTTTTGCCTTTAGCGGAGTTTGCCCTCAATAATCGGGCCAGTTCTGCCACCTTGGTGTCTCCCTTTTTCTGTAATTCGGGGTTTCATCCTCGATTTTCTTCTGGTCAGGTGGAATCTTCGGATTGTCCTGGAGTGGATGCTGTGGTGGAGAGGTTGCATCAGATTTGGGGGCAGGTAGTGGACAATTTGAAGTTGTCCCAGGGGAAGACTCAGCTTTTTGCCAACCGCCGGCGTCGGGTTGGTCCTCGGCTTTGTGTTGGGGACTTGGTGTGGTTGTCTTCTCGTTTTGTCCCTATGAGGGTTTCTTCTCCCAAGTTTAAGCCTCGGTTCATCGGCCCGTACAAGATATTGGAGATTCTTAACCCTGTGTCCTTCCGTTTGGACCTCCCTGCATCTTTTTCTATTCATAATGTTTTTCATCGGTCATTATTGCGCAGGTATGAGGTACCGGTTGTGCCTTCCGTTGAGCCTCCTGCTCCGGTGTTGGTTGAGGGCGAGTTGGAGTACGTTGTGGAAAAAATCTTGGACTCCCGTGTTTCCAGACGGAAACTCCAGTATCTGGTCAAATGGAAGGGATACGGTCAGGAGGATAATTCTTGGGTGACTGCCTCTGATGTTCATGCCTCCGATTTGGTCCGTGCCTTTCATAGGGCTCATCCTGATCACCCTGGTGGTTCTGGTGAGGGTTCGGTGCCCCCTCCTTGAGGGGGGGGTACTGTTGTGAAATTGGATTTTGGGCTCCCCCGGTGGCCACTGGTGGAATTGAACTGGTGTGCATCATCCTCTCTGTTCACCTGTTTCCATCAGGATGTGGGAGTCGCTATTTAGCCTTGCTCCTCTGTCACTTCCATGCCGGTCAACATTGTAATCAGAAGCCTTTCTGTGCATGTTCCTGCTGCTAGACAACTCCCAGCTAAGTTGGACTTAGTCCTTGTTTGTTTTTGCATTTTGTTCCAGTTCACAGCTGTAGTTTTGTTTCTGTGTCTGGAAAGCTCTTGTGATCTGAAATTGCCACTCTGATGTTATGAGTTAATACTAGAGTCTTAAAGTAATTTCAGGATGGTATTTTGATAGGGTTTTCAGCTGACCATGAAAGTGCCCTTTCTGTCTTCCTGCTATCTAGTAAGCGGACCTCAATTTTGCTAAACCTATTTTCATACTGCGTTTGTCATTTCATCTAAAATCACCGCCAATATTTGTGGGGGCCTCTGTCTGCCTTTCGGGGAAATTTCTCTAGAGGTGAGCCAGGACTATATTTTCCTCTGCCAGGATTAGTTAGTCCTCCGGCCGGCGCTGGGCGTCTAGGGATAAAACGCAGGCTACGCTACCCGGCTACTGTTAGTTGTGCGGCAGGTTTAGTTCATGGTCAGTTTAGTTTCCATCCTTCCAAGAGCTAGTTCGTATGTTTGCTGGGCTATGTTCTCTTGCCATTGAGAACCATAACAGGACACCACACATGGACAGTGATGCCACAGTGGGCCCAGAACAGCCCTTCACAGTTCACCAAAGCAATGTCCACAGTCCTCACCAACTGGGTCACATAACATGCAGAAGTAACCCTGCTACAATACATGGACAATCTACTCCTTTGTGCAATTGACTTTGACACGTGTAAAGCCCATTCCTTGTATCTCCTACTCTACCTGGCGGAGCAGCATTGCAAAGTCTCAAAGAACAAAGTCCAGTGGTGTCTGAAGCGAGTTACATTCCAGGGACACTGTATTGCTTACCAGACAAAACACCTGACAGATGACCAGAAGACCACAGTGGAGAAGATGGTTCCTCCAACAACTGCAAAGGTGCTACAGGCCTTCCTTAGTCTAGTTTCATATTGCAGAGCCTGGATCCCTGATGCCTCAGTCCTAATGCAGTCTCTGTATGACTGCGTCAACATAACCTCATTCCTCCTGACAGATGCAGCCTTCAGCTCGTTCAAGTTAAAAGGCTCTGTAGTCTCAGCGCCAGCACTAGGCCTACCTGACTACGAGAAGCCATTCCGTCTCCACCTGATGGAAAAAGAAGGCCTTGCTACTGAAGTCCTGACGCAGCTTCAGGTGGGGAAGCAGAGACCTTTGGGTTACTTTTCAGCTCGTCAGGATCCAGTTGTAAGGGGAGCCCCCTCCTGCATGAGAGCAGCATCACTCTTGGATGTCCATTGGAAATCCTGGCTCCGCATGACATCTCAGCAATCCTCAACCAAACCCAGCCAAAACATCTCTCCACCGCCAGGCATCTTCGCCTCCAGTGCTCTCTACTCCTACCCGAAAATGTCACCATCTCCAGATGCACCGTCCTCAACCTGTCCACTTTACTCCCACTCCCAAGGGGGATACAGATATGGACCCTTAGATCAAAATTCTGATCAAAATCTGCATGATACCTTCCGTAGGGATCTGGATTTGCTCTGGACAGGTGACCATGATTGCTTCAGCATCATGCAACAGGAAACAGCAGGACTACCCAAGGTGGCAGAAGAGCCACTGACCAACTCAGAGTTGATCCTCTATGTGGATGGCTCCAGATTTGCAGATGATAAAGGAAGATCCCACACGGGATGTGCAGTGACTAACAATCAAGAGATCCAGGGTCCAGAAGTCTGCTGCCTAGTCTGTCAGCCCAGGAAGCAGAGCTGATAGCGCTGATGAAGGCCTGCCAGATGGCAGAAGACAAGACTGCGAACATGTGTACCGATTCGAGGTACTCGCATGGCATAGCACACGACTTTGGACCCATCTGGCTGCAAGGGACTTCATCACAGCAAGCGGAACAACCGTGAAACATCATGGAGCCATTAAGGACCTGCTGAACGCACTTCAACTTCCAAAAGTGGTGGCAATACTAAAAGTCAAAGCGCATGGAAAACTAAACACAGTACAGGCACGAGGCAACAACGTAGTGGATATGGCAGCCAAAGAAGCAGTCAAAGGAAGACAATATGGAGAAGTGGGAGAGGTCGTAGAGCCGGACGGCTACTACTGGACGGCTGAAGACAGGAAACCTGACAAGATGACGTCCTGGGATCTGCTCAAAAAGCTGCAAGAGCAAGCCCAAAAGGACAAGAAGGAATGCTGGATGCGGAAGGGAGCAACACATGAAGAAGGAAGGGTATACTCAATGGACTACAAACCCTGTTTACCCCGAAGTATCTACCCTATGCCCTATGGTGGTCAAGTGGGCACATGGCCCCACACACAGATCAAAGACACAGAAGAATGATCTGATTGGTGCTTACTGGTTCGCTCCAGGGATCTCCACCCTAACAGTCAAGTTCACTAGCAGCTGTCTGACCTGCGTCAAATGCAACCCCAGAAGAATGGAGAAAGTTCCCACACATCATCTTGCCAGACCACTGTACCCCTTCCAGAGGGTCCAGATAGACCACATCCAAATGCCGCCAAGTGGAGGATTCGAATATGCTCTCGTGGTCGGGAATGTGTTCTCAGGATGGCCAGAAGTTTTCCCAGTGAGGAACCAGTCAGCAAAGACTACTGCAAAGAAGCTACTCTCAGAGACGAGATATGCAGCTATGGGGTCCCAGAAGTGATAGAGAGTGACCAGGGACCCGCATTCACAGCAAATCTCACACGAGAGATCTGGTCAGCAGTAGGGTCAGACTAAGGGTACCGTCACACAGTACCATTTTAATCGCTACGACGGCACGATCCGTGACGTCGCAGCGATCGTATGATTATCGCTCCAGCGTCGTAGACTGCGGTCACACGGTGCAATCACGGCGCTGGAGCGATGCCGAAGTCCCCGGGTAACCAGGGTAAACATCGGGTAACTAAGCGCAGGGCCGCGCTTAGTAACCCGATGTTTACCCTGGTTACCAGCGTAAACGTAAAAAAAACAAACAGTACATACTTACATTCCGGTGTCTGTCCCCGGCGTTCTGCTTCTCTGCACTGTGTAAGCACCATAGCCGGAAAGCAGAGCGGTGACGTCAGACGTCACCGCTGTGCTCGCTTTCCGGCTGGCCGGCGCTCACACTGCAGAGAAGCTGAGACGCCGGAGGACAGACACTGGAATGTAAGTATGTACTGTTTGTTTTTTTTTACGTTTACGCTGGTAACCAGGGTAAACATCGGGTTACTAAGCGCGGCCCTGCGCTTAGTTACCCGATGTTTACCCTGGTTACAAGCGAACACATCGCTGGATCACTGTCACACACAACGATCTAGCGATGTCAGCGGGTGATCAAGCGTCGAAAGAAAGTTCCAAACGATCTGCTACGACGTACGATTCTCAGCAGGATCCCTGATCGCTGCTGCGTGTCAGACACTGCGATATCGTAATGATATCGCTAGAACGTCACGAATCGTACCGTCGTAGCGATCAAAATGGTACTGTGTGACGGTACCCTTAGGCTTACACACTCCCTACAATCCCCAGAGTAGCGAGAAAGTGGAAAGACTGAATGGGACACTTAAGAACAGGATGTTGAAAGTTGCCCAAGAGGCAAACAAACCATGGCATGAGACACTCCCAATCACACTACTCAGTGTTGGGCACACTCCCAGAGGCCCAGAAAAGCTGTCACCATATGAAATTTTGTTTGGGTCTAGTCCCAGGTTAGGAGTATCCTTTCCCTCAGCAGCTGACTATGCAATATGATACTTTGTCTACTTATGTAATTGAACTCACCAAGAAACTTGCTAACATCCATTCTCGAGATTTTTCTTCATTGCCAGATCCAGATTCAGTATCCGGTACGCACTCCTTAAAGCCAGGAGACTGGGTGTTGGTGAAAAAAAGTTTGTAAGGAGAACACCACTCGTTCCCAGATTTGATGGTCCTTTCCAAGTGCTGCTGATGACACCAACCTCTGTGAAACTGGAGGGAAGACCCATTTGGATCCACTCATCGCATTGCAAGAAAGCTCCCTTACCAGAAGATGACACCCAAGCCAGAATGATGTTGTGGATGCACTGCCTGACCAAATAGATGACCTACCTGATAAAAGAATACACACCGCTCACTACACATGCTGTTGACTAAGAGACTGATTGCAACGAACCCCCGTTAGGGATAGATCCTCTGACCGCCCATTTGCGAAAAGTCTGTACGGCATGGGGCGTGTGCGCTAGGTACATGTCAGTTCACTGGCAGCACAAAAGAGTTGCAGGGCTTTGGGACAGGAGGCTAGGATTAGGGCAAGTGATATCTAAGGGGGGCTTGTGATAGAAATATATATATCATGTAGATCTCACTTGCATGTATACTCATATACTCACAGCTAATATATACATTATAATCAATGGCTGACATAAACTGATATAAGCCAGACAGACTGTATGGGGTTTTCCATGCAAAAGCAGAACAACGCCAGATGTATTAAGTGCTGATCAGATGTCTCAACTTTGTCCTAGATGCAGAGCTACATTTTAGTTGCTTAATCAGCATTCATATGTGCATTAATCACAATATTCCATATATATTTAGATAACCAATAACAGAGGAGCTAGACAATAAGGTAATTAACTAACCACCCCAACCACTCCTTTCTATATGCAATTATAAAACTATGTATGTACAATAAATCATCAGTATTGATGGAATGTTATTGACACAATGTGCAGTCTCATTCCTTGAGCGCTCAAAATACTCAGTCTTATTGGGAACGGCCGCAGCACACACAGGGATAGATTTATCCAAACCAAATTTCCATAACAGTGGACCAATCCAGTGTTTGTCCCTGTCAGTGTAAAAAAGAACATATATAGAATACAGGTCACAATCATTTTGTCCCTCCTTCAGGTTTAGTACCTTTGGACTTGATATGGAATTACAACGTTTTTTTCGTTGTATAAGGTTGTTAACACATTTCGCTAAAAATGATGGATCACAGGTAGTGTTGAGCATTCCGATACTGCAAGTATCGGGTATCGGCCGATACTTGCTGTATCGGAATTCCGATACCGAGATCCGATACTTTTATGGTATCGGGTATCGGGTATCGAAACAACATTAATGTAATAATGTGTAAAAGAGAGAATTAAAATAAAAAATATTGCTATACTCACCTCTCCGACGCAGCCCGGTCCTCAGTGAGGGAACCGGCGGCGTTGTTTGTTTAAAATTCGCGCGTTTACTTGGTTACGTGAAGTCCCGGCTTGTGATTGGTCGCGGCGGCCATGTTGCCGGGACGCGGACCAATCACAGCAAGCCGTGACGTAATTTCAGGTCCTTGCAGGATTTTAAAATTACGTTCCGGCGTTGTGATTGGGCGCGTCGTGGTCACATGGGCGACGTAACCAATCACAAGCCGGGACGTCACGGGAGGCTGGACACGCGCACATTTTAAAATGCGCGCGTGTCCAGCCTCCCGTGACGTCCCGGCTTGTGATTGGTCGCGGCGGCCATGTTGCCGGGACGCGGACCAATCACAACGCCGGAACGTAATTTTAAAATCCTGCAGGACCTGAAATTACGTCACGGCTTGCTGTGATTGGTCCGCGTCCCGGCAACATGGCCGCCGCGACCAATCACAAGCCGTGACGTCACGGGAGGCTGGACACGCGCACATTTTAAAATGCACGCGTCCAGCCTCCCGGCTTGTGATTGGTTGACCGCGATGCAACCAATCACAAGCCGGGACGTCACGGGAGGCTGGACACGCGCGCATTTTAAAATGGGCGCGTGTCCAGCCTCCCGTGACGTCCCGGCTTGTGATTGGTTGCGGCGCGGTCAACCAATCACAAGTGTGTACCAAGCTCACAATCAAGACCTGAGCCTCGCAATACATCAAAAAGTGCCAAGCTAAGCCAAACTACAGGGTTGAAAACATCATACTTCTGTATACATATAAATAAGTGTACAATTTGGACACGCGCGCATTTTAAAACGCATTTTAAAATGCGCGCGTGTCCAGCCTCCCGGCTTGTGATTGGTTGACCGCGCCGCAACCAATCACAAGCCGGGACGTCACGGGAGGCTGGACACGCGCCCATTTTAAAATGCGCGCGTGTCCAGCCTCCCATGACGTCACGGCTTGTGATTGGTTAATGGCGGCCATGTTGCCGGGACGCGGACCAATCACAGCAAGCCGTGACGTAATTTCGTCACGGCTTGCTGTGATTGGTCCGCGTCCCGGCAACATGGCCGCCCTGACCAATCACAAGCCGGGACTTCACGTAACCAAGTAAAAGCGCGAATTTTAAACAAACAACGCTGCCGGTTCCCTCGCTGAGGTCCAGGCTGCGTCGGACAGGTGAGTATAGCAATATTTTTTATTTTAATTCTTTATTTTACACATTTATATGGATCCCAGGGTCTGAAGGAGAGTTTCCTCTCCTTCAGACCCTGGGAACCATCAGGAATACCGTCCGATACTTGAGTCCCATTGACTTGTATTGGTATCGGGTATCGGTATCGGATTGGATCCGATACTTTGCCGGTATCGGCCGATACTTTCCGATACCGATACTTTCAAGTATCGGACGGTATCGCTCAACACTAATCACAGGACTCCATCCCTTCCACTAGTCAATCCCTGATCTCTATTGGCCAGCTTGGCCTCTGGAACAAGAGTTCCTACCATCCACCACCAGGCTCACATGCGGTAGAAACCTTCATTAAGTTTATTGAGAAGGCATTTACCCAACTTCGCCGTGACAAAGATAGTGGTAAATTACATTTTTCACCAAATTTAACCAGTCTTGATTTTCAGGCGTTACAATCTTTGCGTAATGACAAGAGCATCATTATAAAATCTGCCGACAAAGGCGGAGCTATAGTAGTCATGGAGAAGGCCGACTACATAAAGGAGGCCCATCGCCAATTAGGCGATGACACAGTTTATATCAAATTAAATAAAGACCCGACAGGAGATGTGAGTACTTCCATAACAACTATCCTTAATACCCATTTGGGATTAGGAGTCATTGACTCCAAAACCAAAGAATGCCTTACAAACACAAATCCGGTCACACCAGTCTTCTATATGCTCCCGAAGGTACATAAGAGTCTAGTGAACCCACCAGGCCGACCCATTATTGCTACCACAGATTCAATTCTGTCACCGATATCCATTTTTCTGGAGAAAATCTTAACTCCTTTAACACAGAAATCACAATCCTTCTTATTGGATACCGGGGCATTCCTTAGGATAATCCACACGATGGGTACTATCCCTAGGGATTCATTTCTAGTTTCCTTCGACGTTAAAGACCTCTATACGTCCATCCCACACAATCGGGGGATTGATTGTGTTAAATGTCTACTCAATCAGAATTAGACCCAAATATCATTAAGATTTGTCTGGAATTACTTACGGTAGTTCTTACCCGCAATTACTTCCTGTTCGAGGACACCTATTACTTACAGGCACAAGGGACCACCATGGGCTCAAACATAGCGCCCCCATATGCAAATACGTATATGGCCACCTTTGAGGAGGAAGTAGTATATCCCAGTCTCCTCTTCAAAACTCACTGCATTATGTGGAAAAGATTCATTGATGATATTTTCTGCATATGGACAGGTCCCTCTGATACAATAGACGAATTCTTCAATATGCTTAATCAGACTTGGCCGGGTCTTCGTTTCACAATCACTAAAGATACACACCAAGTTAGTTTTTTAGACACTCTGGTGCTAAAAGATGAGAATGGAATTCTCAGTTCAGACCTTTACATAAAACCTACAGACCGTAATAGCCTGCTTCACTACAAGAGTCTCCATCCTACTTCTACAAAAAATTCCATTCTTCGTTCTTAATTTCAGAGGGTGGAACGCATAGTGACGGATCCTATTAGGAAGCAGGAGAGAATGAATGAGATGTACCACAGATTCAGGGAACGGGGCTACTCTCCAGAGGTATTACACAATGCCCTACAACCATCCACATCCCCCAAACAACCTGTTACGGGACGAGTACCTTTTGTCCACACTTTCCATCCTTATGTCCACATTCTCCACCACACTATCAGGAGACACTGGAACCTCTTAAAAGAGGCACACCCAGAAGTACCAGAATTCCAACAGCAATTTTTGCCCTGTTACAAACGTCCCCGCAATATTCGGGACACACTCATTAAAGCCGATATCGGCTCAGGTCCACGATTCTCCACACAAAGATTCTTATCCCTACCTAAAACGGGCACATATCCGTGCTTACACTGCAACCAATGTGGGAATGTGTTAAAGGGTGATCACTTTTACCATCCACATTCAGGTAAACAGTACAGGATAAAAGATTATAGTACGTGCGACACATCACATGTGATCTATTCCATCAAATGTCCTTGTGGTCTCCTCTACATTGGGGAGACTTCACAACCTATTAAGGACCACATCAGTAAACATAAGTCCACCATTAGATGCAGGAACACATTACTACCTTTACCTCATCACTTTATCAACGCGGGACATTCCATACCTCAATTAAAATTCCAAGTAATTGAGCATATCCCACTACCCAGACAAGGGGGAAATCGCATCCAGACCCTAAAGGGAAGGGAAGCTTTCTGTATACAGGAATTGGAGACCATGTCCCCTAGGGGTCTTGACAGGGAATACGATCTATTCTCCTTTTTGTGATTTTATTTCCCTGTTTAAGTTTGTGATCTCATTGCACGGTATATATAATGAATGTGACATGTTATATATTTATTTTGTATGCTTATGAGTACAACTGTATTGACACACTGCTTTATCTTGCAGAGTCACCTATATTGAATTGACGTCACGCAAATATTCACTTCCTGATCCTCCTTCCTCCTGGATCCCCATTCCTATCCTAAGTCCCATCCCCAATTTTTTGTTTTTTTAAATATGTTGTTCTATAGTCAGGACACGTAGGTCAGATTACCAGGGTTAAATAACAAATTCACTCAATGGTCACATTGCCCTAAATGCAGTCTGCAAAAATCTAGTTATGATTATTACCACACACAGCGGTGGTACGCACTGCCATACCAGTTCCTGTCTCCCCTGTAATGCAAACAATAGCACCAGCTCACACGTGACATCACTTCCGGTGACGCACTTCTGGTATACGGCTGGTAAGTTTATAACACCCCCAGCTTATAAATTACACTCCGGCATTATGCCGCTCTACTCTGGAACAAGCAGTGGACACCGCGTTCTCCCCAGACAGACGATACCGCTACCCTCCCTAGGTAAGAGACACACATGGAATTTTTCCCCGTTGTAAAGCGTTTCTCCTCTCATTGTGACCTGTATTCTATATATGTTCTTTTATACACAGACAGGGACAAACACTAGATTGGTCCACTATATGGATCTGAACAACTCATAGGAGTATACAGGGTATGTATGCAAGCCCTTTTGTCACTTCCACCGATTCCACCATATTCTGAACATCTTTTCATTGTGTATAGATTTATTCCTCTGACCTTGATTTATGAGGAGACTTTTACTCTAAACGTAGTTATCCGGGGATCCTCACATGATTTTGAGGACCATCACGGGACATTCTCCCTATTATCCTCATCTACACTAAGCTATAGGTCAGTTCCCTTTTCATATCTAACTCCCACATATACTTTATAACACATGATAATAATGTTATATGATAAAAACCCTAGTCCATGCCCTCATCATCTCTCGCCTTGACTACTGCAACCTCCTGCTCTGTGGCCTCCCCTCTAACACTCTCGCACCCCTCCAATCTATTCTAAACTCTGCTGCCCGACTAATCCACCTGTCCCCCCGCTATTCCCCGGCCTCTCCCCTCTGTCAATCCCTTCACTGGCTCCCCATTGCCCAGAGACTCCAGTACAAAACCCTAACCGTGGCGTACAAAGCCATCCACAACCTGTCTCCTCCATACATCTGTGACCTCGTCTCCCGGTACTTACCTACACGCAACCTCCGATCCTCACAAGATCTCCTTCTCTACTCCCCTCTTATCTCCTCTTCCCACAATCGTATACAAGATTTCTCTCACGTATCACCCCTACTCTGGAACCCTCTACCACAACACATCAGACTCTCGCCTACCATCGAAATCTTCAAAAAGAACCTGAAGACCCACCTCTTTCGACAAGCCTACAACCTGCAGTAACCACCGATCGACCAAACCGCTGCATGACCAGCTCTATCCTCACCTACCGTATTCTCACCCATCCCTTGTAGATTGTGAGCCTTCACGGGCAGGGTCCTCTCTCCTCCTGTACCAGTTATAACTTGTATTGTTTAAGATTATTGTACTTGTTTTTATTATGTATACCCCTCCTCACATGTAAAGCGCCATGGAATAAATGGCGATATAACAATAAATAATAATAATAATAATAATATAACTGCCTTCCACTAGGATCCATCGTAGGACCTCCTAAAAGTTGGCGTGAGCCACATACATACATTTTTCCTGCATAGCAGCGAGGTATGATTTATTTACCTATATGTTCTTATTTTTTTCATAAAATTTTTTTTTATCCCCTTCCTTTTCCCGGTTCCTTTTCCCATCCCTCATCGAATATGCACAACATTGTTGTATTAGCTCCAATGTATATATTGTATGATTTTGTATCACGGACATTGATTGTACATTGTTTATTGAAATTTCTGCAGTATACTGAGGAAGGTCATTGCTATTGACCGAAACGTTTATACAAGTGACTGCCAATAAAATCCTTTCAGTTGACAAGTTGAGTGCCAAAATTTATTATATTCAGCTTCTGGTGTGGGAACCTTCTTTTGAGCACCACCACAGCTGTGCCACGATATACTTGACACATATTAAAAACTGCTGTCAAGTAGTTTATTAACCCGTCAAGTGTTTTTTAAGAATTAATGCAAAGTGGCATGACAGAAATGAAAATGTGTATTTTTACCACCTAAGTGTATCTCACACATTTACAAGTGACTGCCAATAAAATCCTTTCAGTTGACAAGTTGAGTGCCAAAATTAATTATAAGCAGTTATTATTATGTCATGGGGTGCTGTTTTTAAAATGGTATAACTTTTGGGGGTTTCCCAATAAATGGGACCCCTAAAGTCACTTCAAACATGGATAAGTCCCTCAAAAATTTTTTACGGCAATATTTTTAAACCTCCTAATATGCTAACAAAATAGAATAACATTTTAAAAATTGTGCTGATTTAAAGCAGGCATGATGAGAATGTTATTTATTAATGTTTTTGTGTGGTATGACTGTCTGGATTAAAGGGATAATCATTCAAAGTTTGAAAATTGCTAATTTTTAAAAAATTTTATCAAATTTCTGATATTTTTTATAAATAAGCACAAAGCATATCAACCTAAATTTACCATTATCATAAAGTATAATGTGCAGCGAAAAAACAATCTCAAAATCCCTGGGATTTGTTGAAGCGTTCCAGAGTTATTACCACATAAAGTGACACTGGTCAGATTTTAAAAATTTGGCTCCGTCACTAAGGGGTTAAACCACTCCTAACTTTCACTTTATATGAACGACATAAGTCAGAAGGGGTTATCTGGAAAATGCTCAAGATTTGAGTGCCAGTGGTATTATACAGCTGACACTTACTTTTGACTACCAGAATTGGAAATAAATTAGATACTCATGGTTTGTCCCCAATACTGCAGGAAGATCTAAGCAGTTTTAGGCTAAGTTCACATTAGCGCATTTGTGTGCTGCGTATCATCTGCATGCGCAAACGAATGCCAAAATGCATTTAAATGCATGCTTAGGTTGCATTTTTTAAGCATGACACCAAAAAAAGCATTTGCATTGTTTATTCTCATGCGTTTGATATTTCTCGGGGAAAATAGTTAGGCGGGCAATGCTTTTCCTGTAGAATTTCCTTGACACAAGACACACACAATGGGCGTGTCTCATGGGATTTCTATATATAGACACACTGCACAGATGAAATCCTCGTCTTTTGATGATGTATCCAGCTGCAAGATGGATCTTAACGTGGAGAGCTACAATCTTAATCTTGATTTGTCATTGAAATTGGCTTCTGCTTTTCCTGCGGCTTGTGAAGAACAAAAAAGAAGAGAAAGACGGAGAAGACGTCATTGTCACTATTGGCAACACCCCATCGTTGAATTACGAGAAAGCCGTGTAGCCTACCACTCATTGTACAAGCTTCTTGAAAATCCAGAGAAGTTTTTCGACTACACGAGGATGTCTGAAGAGAGCTTCAATGACTTCCTGCTACGTGTCTGAGGATCCATCACCAGGCAGGAAACACAACTAACTCAAGCAATTCCTGCTGAGGAACATCTGTTGGTGACCCTGAGGTACATAATTTTTATAAAGAAGCACATGTCATTAGTATTATTGTTATAAAACCCATGTACTGATTTTTTTCCATTTTCTGTTTGGCAGATTCCTGGCTAGCAGAGACACCTTAAAATCTCTACATTTGAAGAATTCCTCCCCCAACCTAACAACTGAACTCTGGCTGAAAAATGCTGCAAAATTCCAGGACATTTATAATTTTCCAAACTGTTCGGGGGCTGTGAATGGCAAATATATTCGGATTATGAAACCTTTATGGGGAAATATCTGCGCTGCAGGTGTGTTGGGTGTCCCTCAGAGAGGTCAAAATCACAATAACAGAAGTAATTAAAGATAGAACCGAAAGATTTTTTATATATAAAGAAGTGATTAATGGTACATCCTGCACTTTCTTTTTACTTACTTATGTGCAGTGATCATGATGAACATGGAGCGTTTCCGAAAGGTCCTTGTTGCTTTCAAGTAACTTTCTCAGAATATCCGCGTGTGCCTTGAATAAATCCGTAGCTTTTCCAAGATATAAAGTACTAGGGCATAAACCTGTCCCGGCCGGTGACAGGCGCCTGTGTACTATTGTATATAATAATCCACTTACAGAACAGTGAAGCGCGCTTCCAGTAGCGGTTTGCCGACGAGGTGCAGCAGGGCTGCAGGACCTCGCGTGACGTCACAAGCACGTGGGGCACCACGTGATCGGCTGGAAGATGAATACAGATCGCACCACAGACCAAAAACTAATCATTAGTTTTTGGTCTGTGGTGCGATCTGTATTCATCTTCCAGCCGATCACATGGTGCCCCACGTGCTTGTGACGTCACGCGAGGTCCTGCAGCCCTGCTGCACCTCGTCGGCAAACCGCTACTGGAAGCGCGCTTCACTGTTCTGTAAGTGGATTATTATATACAATAGTACACAGGCGCCTGTCACCGGCCGGGACAGGTTTATGCCCTAGTACTTTATATCTTGGAATAGCTACGGATTTATTCAAGGCACACGCGGATATTCTGAGAAAGTTACTTGAAAGCAACAAGGACCTTTCGGAAACGCTCCATGTTCATCATGATCACTGCACATAAGTAAGTAAAAAGAAAGTGCAGGATGTACCATTAATCACTTCTTTATATATAAAAAATCTTTCGGTTCTATCTTTAATTACTTCTGTTATTGTGATTTTGACCTCTCTGAGGGACACCCAACACACCTGCAGCGCAGATATTTCCCCATAAAGTTTTACATTTGGCTCTTTTTGCCTATACATTTTTGAACTATTTGGTAGTTAGTTCTTAATATTTGCTGCAGCAGGTGGATTGTATACATTTAAAGTGCAGCGCCCTTATTAATATTCACTTTTGGATTATGAAACCTGCTGGAAGTGGATCCGAGTATTTCAATTACAAAAAATATTTTTTTATTATTCTCATGGCAATTGCAGATGCTGTCTGTCAATTTGTTGCCGTTGATGTTGGCTCATTTGGATGAGGAAATGACTTTCAGACTTTCAAAGACTCTGACATGGGCCAACGTTTGTATGGGAATAATTTCCATTTTCCAACACCACTACCTCTTCTGAACACTGAAGGACCGTCAAATGTTTGTTGTGGTTGGGGATGAGGCATTTCAAATGTGGGCCAACCTCATAAAACCATACTCAAGTCAGGACTTGAATCACACCAAAAGGATTTACAACTACTGACTGACAAGGGCATGAAAAGTGGAGTGTGCCTTTGGTTTGCTGGCATCTAAATTGCGCATTTTGGGAACAGCCATCAATCTAAAAACTGAGACAATTGATGAGATTGTCAAACTGTGTGTTGTTCTGCACAATTACATTCTGGCAAAAGAGCAACACCACTTAGAACTTGAGGAACCTGTTGTTAGCACATTGCGGGATTACCAAGATCACCCTCTGAGGACTACAGTGGAAGTTCTACAAATGAGGAAAAACCCTGCTGCTTACTTTGTTTCTGATATTGGATGTGTGGCATGGCAAGACGAAATGGCTTAATCCACTTGTAAATGTACCTGTATTGTTTGCTGACTTTAATAATAATAACACCTCCACTTTAACACCCATTATACAATACCCACATGTGTGCGTTTTCAAATAAAGAGATAAACACAGTGATTGCAAAAACAAAAGATTTTTTATTAACAAAAATAAAAACAATTTTTAGCTTACCAAACATTAATTTGAAAACAATAAATAAAAATGGAGTTTAAGTTCGGGTCTGTTCGATGGGGTGACATTGTGGACCAGGGGGAGGGGCATGATTGGGTATGAGTGGGCAAGGGAGTAGTTACAGGGGAAGTGGCAACAAAATGGAGGATTGGGCCATTGGGGAAGAAGACACATTAGGAGTGTAAAATAAATTGGAAGGGATAGACACATTGGAAGGGATAGGCACAAGGGAAGGTTTGGACAGATTGGATAACAGAGACACATTGGGAGGTGAGGGTAGAGGTGGTGGGTAATTTTTTTTGCCAAGTTTTCTTCTCCCTGGCTTTTGTTTTTGGTGTGTACTGGGAGTCCTTTTTTTGCTGTTCCCTCTGCGTTTTTTTCTTTCTTGTTCAGGGGGTGTGGCATGGTGGAAGCAGCATGCTGCAGTAGTACTGCACTTGACTGTGTGGTGGGAGCTGCATGCTGCATGGGTGCTGCACTCAGCTGTGTGGTGGGAGCTGCATGCTGCAGGGGTGCTGCACTCGGCTGTGTTGTGTAGCTGGGAACTGTAGGATTTGCCATAATGTCCAGCGGTGGTTGTAGAGGATAACTCACTTGTGTTAAAGTCAGTTGTTGGTATCCAAGTCCTTTTAGGGCTGGTGTATTCTGCCACTGGTGCTGTGCTGGCCCTTGTTGCCGTGTAGGAAACAAAATGTGTGGCAGCTGGTGATATTTTGACTGCATTTGAGACTGCTGAATGGCCTTGGTGTCAGCAGCCTGACAGGCCTTCATTACATATAGCTGGAGATCAGGCGGCAGGTTTTCCGACACGCCCCACTCTATTGTAGAAAAAAAGAAAAAATGATGCGCCAGTCTCTGAAGGTCGGCTTCCAAGCGGTCAAGGCGTCTGTGGAGTTCCTGGAAAAGTGTTTTCATCTGAGTGAACCCACTATCCAGTCTTCCTACAAACAACCTCATCCCATCCTAGAAGATCGAGCTTAAGTGAATAAATTCAAGCATGATTGACCTCTCCCAGGCCCTCTGCCGCTGACGAGAAGACCAAACAAAACCAGTGGCAGAGGGCTGGGAGAGGGGAAAACATGAGGGACTGGCTGCCTGTTCCCCAGCCTGTGAAGCCTACCTGGTTGCTCCATCGCTGATGGTTGATTGGGACTGTTCGTTGGCTAGTCAATGAGGGGCTGCTCCAACTGAGGACTATCCAGGTTCTGTTGTGCTGCTCCAGGTTCTGTGTGGAAAATACATGAAAAAAATTACATTAAAAAAAACTTTATATAATAGTAAGACAACACAAAAGATACTCACATTCGCTGAGCAACCGCAGGCCTCACAAAAAACAGTAGTGTGAGTGGCCTCCATGTGCCTGTATGACCTCCCTACTGGGCATGCGCCTGATGAGGCGGCGGATGGTCTCCTGAGGGATCTCCTCCCCGACCTGGACTAAAGCATCCGCCAACCCTGGACAGTCTGTGGTGCAACGTGACGTTGGTGGATGGTGAGAGACATGATGTCCCTGATGTGTTCAATTGGATTCAGGTCTGGGGAACAGGTGGGCCAGGCCATAACTTCAATGCCTTGATCTTGCAGGAACTGCTGACACACTTCAGCCACATGAGGTCTGGCATTGTCCTGCATTAGGAGGAACCCAGGGCCAACCGCACCAGCATATGGTCTCACAAGGGGTCTGAGGATCTCATCTCGGAACCTAATGGCAGTAAGGCTACCTCTGGGGAGCACATGAAGGGCTGTGCGGCCCTCCAAAGAAATGCCACCCCACACCATTCCTGACCCACTGCCAAACCGGTCATGCTAAAGGATGTTGCAGGCAGCAGATTGTTCTCCACGGCATCTCCAGACTCTGTCACGTCTGTCACATGTGCTCAGTGTGAACCTGCTTTCATCTGTGAAGAGCACAGGGCACCAGTAGCGAATTTGCCAATCCTGGTGTTCTGTGGCAAATACCAAGCATCCTGCATGGTGTTGGGCTGTGAGCACAACCCCCATCTGTGGACGTCGGGCACTCAGACCATCCTCATGGAGTGGGTTTCAAGCCATTTGTGCAGACAAATGCACATTTATGGCCTGCTGGAGGTCATTTTGCAGGGCTCTGGCAGTGCTCCTCCTGTTCCTCCTTGCACAAAAGGCTGTGGTAGCAGTCCTGCTGCTGGGTTGTTGCCCACCACATCTCCTGTGTACTGGCCTGTCTCTTGGCAGCACCTCCAGCCTCTGCACACTACACTGACAGGCACAGCAAACCTTCTTGCCACAGCTCGCATTGATGTGCCATCCTGGATGAGCTGCACTATCTGAGCCACTTGTGTGGGTTGTAGAGTCCGTCTCATGCTACCATGAGTGTGAAAGCACAACCAACATTCAAAAGTGACCAAAATATCAGCCAGAAAGCATTGGTACTGAGATGTCATTTGTGGTCACCACCTGCAGAACCACTCCTTTATTGAGTTATATTCTGTTGTTTAAGTGTTCCCTTTAATGTTTTGAGCAGTCAGGGCCGTATTTGCCACTAGGCACGCAAGGGCACGTGCCTAGGGCGGCAACATTGCTGGGGGGCGGCACCTGAGCAAGGTTTTTTTTTTTTTTAGTCCCGGGTCACAAACGCGACCGACCGCCCCCGCCCCCCTCCGAGTCCCTCCCTCCCTCCTTGAAGACGATACTCACCCTGCTCCAGCGATTCCTGGTCTCAGCGTCTGTAGCGCGTCCTGAGTGAGCGGTCACGTGGTACCGCTCATTAAAGGTCATGAATATGCGCATATTCATGACCTTAATCAGCGGTACCACATGACCGCTCACTCAGGAAGAAGGCGCTGCGGCGGGACAGAGCCAGAGGGAGGATGTCGGTGCAGCCGCGCGGTGTGTGGGACAGCTGACAGGTGAGTATGGGGGACGGGGGGCTGTTGTGAAATTGGATTTTGGGCTCCCCCGGTGGCCACTGGTGGAATTGAACTGGTGTGCATCATCCTCTCTGTTCACCTGTTTCCATCAGGATGTGGGAGTCGCTATTTAACCTTGCTCCTCTGTCACTTCCATGCCGGTCAACATTGTAATCAGAAGCCTTTCTGTGCATGTTCCTGCTGCTAGACAACTCCCAGCTAAGTTGGACTTAGTCCTTGTTTGTTTTTGCATTTTGTTCCAGTTCACAGCTGTAGTTTCGTTTCTGTGTCTGGAAAGCTCTTGTGATCTGAAATTGCCACTCTGATGTTATGAGTTAATACTAGAGTCTTAAAGTAATTTCAGGATGGTATTTTGATAGGGTTTTCAGCTGACCATGAAAGTGCCCTTTCTGTCTTCCTGCTATCTAGTAAGCGGACCTCAATTTTGCTAAACCTATTTTCATACTACGTTTGTCATTTCATCTAAAATCACCGCCAATATTTGTGGGGGCCTCTGTCTGCCTTTCGGGGAAATTTCTCTAGAGGTGAGCCAGGACTATATTTTCCTCTGCCAGGATTAGTTAGTCCTCCGGCCGGCGCTGGGCGTCTAGGGATAAAACGCAGGCTACGCTACCCGGCTACTGTTAGTTGTGCGGCAGGTTTAGTTCATGGTCAGTTTAGTTTCCATCCTTCCAAGAGCTAGTTCTTATGTTTGCTGGGCTATGTTCTCTTGCCATTGAGAACCATAACAGTTTGACCGGCCTGAAAGGGTTAAATTAATTGACAGAGAAAGGAGAGAAAAGAGAAGTCTGCTGAAGATTTTTTTTTTTTTTTTTTTCCTTCAGTTCTGAGTGTGCTTGTAATTGAATCTCTTGCAAGTCTGCCTATATTGCAGCCTTTCTCTCTCTCTCTCCTTCTAATCCTGGAATGGCTCTGTGTTCACCTGTTTAAAATGGATATTCAGAGTTTAGCTGCAGGTTTGAATAATCTCACCACGAAAGTTCAAAACTTACAAGATTTTGTTGTTCATGTTCCTATATCTGAACCTAGAATTCCTTTGCCTGAATTTTTCTCGGGGAATAGGTCTTGCTTTCAAAATTTCAAAAATAATTGCAAGTTGTTTTTGTCCCTGAAATCTCGCTCTGCTGGAGATCCTGCTCAGCAGGTCAGGATTGTGATTTCCTTGCTCCGGGGCGACCCTCAGGATTGGGCTTTTGCATTGGCTCCAGGGGATCCTGCGTTGCTCAATGTGGATGCGTTTTTTCTGGCCTTGGGGTTGCTTTATGAGGAACCTCAGTTAGAACTTCAGGCGGAAAAGGCCTTGATGTCCCTATCTCAGGGGCAAGACGAAGCTGAAATATACTGCCAGAAATTCCGTAAATGGGCTGTGCTTACTCAGTGGAATGAGTGCGCCCTGGCGGCGAATTTCAGAGAGGGTCTCTCTGATGCCATTAAGGATGTTATGGTGGGGTTCCCTGTGCCTGCGGGTCTGAATGAGTCCATGACAATGGCTATCCAGATCGATAGGCGTCTGCGGGAGCGCAAACCTGTGCACCATTTGGCGGTGTCTACTGAGAAGACGCCAGAGAATATGCAATGTGATAGAATTCTGTCCAGAAGCGAACGACAGAATTTTAGACGAAAAAATGGGTTGTGCTTCTATTGCGGTGATTCAACTCATGTTATATTAGCATGCTCTAAGCGTACTAAGAAGCTTGATAAGTCTGTTTCAATTGGCACTTTACAGTCTAAGTTTATTCTATCTGTGACCCTGATTTGTTCTTTATCATCTATTACCGCGGATGCCTATGTCGACTCTGGCGCCGCTTTGAGTCTTATGGATTGGTCCTTTGCCAAACGCTGTGGGTATGATTTGGAGCCTCTTGAAACTCCTATACCCCTGAAGGGGATTGACTCCACCCCATTGGCTAGCAATAAACCACAATACTGGACACAAGTAACTATGCGGATTAATCCGGATCACCAGGAGATTATTCGCTTTCTTGTGCTGTATAACCTACATGATGTGTTGGTGCTTGGATTGCCATGGCTGCAATCTCATAACCCAGTCCTTGACTGGAAAGCTATGTCTGTGTTAAGCTGGGGATGTAAGGGGACGCATGGGGACGTACCTGTGGTTTCCATTTCATCTTCTATTCCCTCTGAGATTCCTGAATTCTTGACTGAATATCGTGACGTTTTTGAAGAACCTAAGCTTGGTTCATTACCTCCGCACCGGGAGTGCGATTGTGCCATAGATTTGATTCCGGGTAGTAAATACCCTAAGGGTCGTTTATTTAATCTGTCTGTGCCTGAACATGCTGCTATGCGAGAATATATAAAGGAGTCCTTGGAAAAGGGACATATTCGTCCTTCGTCATCTCCCTTAGGAGCCGGTTTTTTCTTTGTGGCTAAGAAAGATGGCTCTTTGAGGCCGTGCATTGATTATCGGCTTTTGAATAAAATCACGGTTAAATATCAATATCCGTTGCCACTGCTGACTGATTTGTTTGCTCGCATAAAGGGGGCCAAGTGGTTCTCTAAGATAGATCTTCGTGGGGCGTATAATTTGGTGCGAATTAAGCAGGGGGATGAGTGGAAAACCGCATTTAATACGCCCGAGGGCCACTTTGAGTATTTGGTGATGCCTTTTGGTCTTTCAAATGCCCCTTCAGTCTTTCAGTCCTTTATGCATGACATTTTCCGTGATTATTTGGATAAATTTATGATTGTGTATCTGGATGATATTTTGATTTTTTCGGATGACTGGGACTCTCATGTCCAGCAGGTCAGGAGGGTTTTTCAGGTTTTGCGGTCTAATTCCTTGTGTGTGAAGGGTTCTAAGTGCGTTTTTGGGGTTCAAAAGATTTCCTTTTTGGGATATATTTTTTCCCCCTCTTCCATCGAGATGGATCCTGTCAAGGTTCAGGCTATTTGTGATTGGACGCAACCCTCTTCTCTTAAGAGTCTTCAGAAATTTTTGGGCTTTGCTAACTTTTATCGTCGATTTATTGCTGGTTTTTCTGATGTTGTTAAACCATTGACTGATTTGACTAAGAAGGGTGCTGATGTTGCTGATTGGTCCCCTGCTGCTGTGGAGGCCTTTCGGGAGCTTAAGCGCCGCTTTTCTTCCGCCCCTGTGTTGCGTCAGCCTGATGTTGCTCTTCCTTTTCAGGTTGAGGTCGACGCTTCTGAAATCGGAGCTGGGGCGGTTTTGTCGCAGAGAAGTTCCGATTGCTCCGTGATGAGACCTTGTGCTTTTTTCTCGCGTAAATTTTCGCCCGCCGAGCGGAATTATGATGTTGGGAATCGGGAGCTTTTGGCCATGAAGTGGGCTTTTGAGGAGTGGCGTCATTGGCTTGAGGGGGCTAGACATCAGGTGGTGGTATTGACTGACCACAAAAATCTAATTTATCTTGAGTCCGCCAGACGCCTGAATCCTAGACAGGCGCGCTGGTCGTTGTTTTTCTCTCGGTTTAATTTTGTGGTGTCCTACCTGCCGGGTTCTAAGAATGTTAAGGCGGATGCCCTTTCTAGGAGTTTTGAGCCTGACTCCCCTGGTAATTCTGAACCTACAGGTATCCTT
The DNA here is from genome assembly GCF_051348905.1 of Ranitomeya variabilis. Lineage (NCBI taxonomy): Eukaryota > Metazoa > Chordata > Amphibia > Anura > Dendrobatidae > Ranitomeya > Ranitomeya variabilis. Next base: position 620,250,011 of record NC_135232.1, on the reverse strand, counting down.
AAGGATGGAGTGATATTGTCTGCCGTTTCTCCAGACCTGCGGCGGGCCTTGCAGGAGTTTCAGGCGGATAGACCTGATCGTTGCCCACCTGGTAGACTGTTTGTTCCTGATGATTGGACCAGTAAAGTCATTTCTGAGGTTCATTCTTCTGCGTTGGCAGGTCATCCTGGAATCTTTGGTACCAGGGATTTGGTGGCAAGGTCCTTCTGGTGGCCTTCCCTGTCTCGAGATGTGCGAGGCTTCGTGCAGTCTTGTGACGTTTGTGCTCGGGCCAAGCCTTGTTGTTCTCGGGCTAGTGGATTGTTGTTGCCCTTGCCTATCCCGAAGAGGCCCTGGATGCACATCTCGATGGATTTTATTTCGGATCTTCCTGTTTCTCAGAAGATGTCTGTCATCTGGGTGGTGTGTGATCGTTTCTCTAAGATGGTCCATTTGGTTCCCCTGCCTAAGTTGCCTTCTTCTTCCGAGTTGGTTCCTCTGTTTTTTCAAAATGTGGTCCGTTTGCATGGTATTCCGGAGAATATCGTTTCTGACAGAGGTACCCAATTCGTGTCTAGATTTTGGCGAGCATTCTGTGCTAGGATGGGCATAGATTTGTCTTTCTCGTCTGCTTTCCATCCTCAGACTAATGGCCAGACCGAGCGGACGAATCAGACCTTGGAGACATATTTGAGGTGTTTTGTGTCTGCAGATCAGGATGATTGGGTTGCTTTTTTGCCTTTAGCGGAGTTTGCCCTCAATAATCGGGCCAGCTCTGCCACCTTGGTGTCTCCCTTTTTCTGTAATTCGGGGTTTCATCCTCGATTTTCTTCTGGTCAGGTGGAATCTTCGGATTGTCCTGGAGTGGATGCTGTGGTGGAGAGGTTGCATCAGATTTGGGGGCAGGTAGTGGACAATTTGAAGTTGTCCCAGGAGAAGACTCAGCTTTTTGCCAACCGCCGGCGTCGGGTTGGTCCTCGGCTTTGTGTTGGGGACTTGGTGTGGTTGTCTTCTCGTTTTGTCCCTATGGGGGTTTCTTCTCCCAAGTTTAAGCCTCGGTTCATCGGCCCGTACAAGATATTGGAGATTCTTAACCCTGTGTCCTTCCGTTTGGACCTCCCTGCATCTTTTTCTATTCATAATGTTTTTCATCGGTCATTATTGCGCAGGTATGAGGTACCGGTTGTGCCTTCCGTTGAGCCTCCTGCTCCGGTGTTGGTTGAGGGCGAGTTGGAGTACGTTGTGGAAAAAATCTTGGACTCCCGTGTTTCCAGACGGAAACTCCAGTATCTGGTCAAATGGAAGGGATACGGTCAGGAGGATAATTCTTGGGTGACTGCCTCTGATGTTCATGCCTCCGATTTGGTCCGTGCCTTTCATAGGGCTCATCCTGATCGCCCTGGTGGTTCTGGTGAGGGTTCGGTGCCCCCTCCTTGAGGGGGGGGTACTGTTGTGAAATTGGATTTTGGGCTCCCCCGGTGGCCACTGGTGGAATTGAACTGGTGTGCATCATCCTCTCTGTTCACCTGTTTCCATCAGGATGTGGGAGTCGCTATTTAACCTTGCTCCTCTGTCACTTCCATGCCGGTCAACATTGTAATCAGAAGCCTTTCTGTGCATGTTCCTGCTGCTAGACAACTCCCAGCTAAGTTGGACTTAGTCCTTGTTTGTTTTTGCATTTTGTTCCAGTTCACAGCTGTAGTTTCGTTTCTGTGTCTGGAAAGCTCTTGTGATCTGAAATTGCCACTCTGATGTTATGAGTTAATACTAGAGTCTTAAAGTAATTTCAGGATGGTATTTTGATAGGGTTTTCAGCTGACCATGAAAGTGCCCTTTCTGTCTTCCTGCTATCTAGTAAGCGGACCTCAATTTTGCTAAACCTATTTTCATACTACGTTTGTCATTTCATCTAAAATCACCGCCAATATTTGTGGGGGCCTCTGTCTGCCTTTCGGGGAAATTTCTCTAGAGGTGAGCCAGGACTATATTTTCCTCTGCCAGGATTAGTTAGTCCTCCGGCCGGCGCTGGGCGTCTAGGGATAAAACGCAGGCTACGCTACCCGGCTACTGTTAGTTGTGCGGCAGGTTTAGTTCATGGTCAGTTTAGTTTCCATCCTTCCAAGAGCTAGTTCTTATGTTTGCTGGGCTATGTTCTCTTGCCATTGAGAACCATAACAGGGGGCGGGGGGATGAAGGAGGAAGGTAAGCCGCCCAAGCCTTGCAAGATGGGAGAAGGGGAGGGGGTGGAGAGATGAGCCATGCATACCTGGGAGTATGAGCCATCAGCCATGCATACAGGGGAATATGAGCCATCAGCCATGCATACAGGGGGGGGAATTATGAGCCATCAGCCATGCATACAGGGGGGGGGGAATTATGAGCCATCAGCCATGCATACAGGGGGTGGCGGAATTATGAGCCATTAGCCATGCATACGGGGGGGGGGGAATTATGAGCCATCAGCCATGCATATAGGGGGGGGGAATTATGAGCCATGCATACAGGGAAATATGAGCCATCACCCATACATACAGGGGGGGGGGAATATGAGCCATCAGCCATGCATACAGAGGGGGGGGTGGAGAGATGAGCCATGCATACGGAGGGGGGGTGGAGAGATGAGCGCCATGCATACGGGGGGGGTGGAGAGATGAGCCATGCATACGGGGGTGTGGAGAGATGAGCCATGCATACAGGGGGGAGGTGGAATATGAGCCATGCATACAGGGGGGAGTGAATATGAGCCATGCATACGGGGGGGGAGTGTGAGCCATGCATACGGGGGGGAATATGAGCCATGCATACAGGAGGGGGGTCATTATACAGTATGGAGAACTGTGTATGGCCATTATACAGTATGGAGCATCATGTGTGGCCGTTATACAGTATTGAGCATCATGTGTGGCCATTATACAGTATTGAGCATCATGTGTGGCCGTTATACAGTATGGAGCATCATGTGTGGCCGTTATACAGTATGGAGCATCATGTGTGGCTGTTATACAGTATGGAGCATCATGTGTGGTCATTATACAGTATGGAGCATCATGTGTGGTCATTATACAGTATGGAGTATCATGTGTGGCCGTTATACAGTATGGAGCATCATGTGTAGCCAATGGCCATTATACAGTATGGAGCATCACGTGTGGTCATTATACAGTATGGGGCATCATGTGTGGCCATTATACAGTATGGAGGACAGTGGCCATATTGTTTAGTTTATAATTATTGTATATAAAACAGTGTAATCAGCAGTGCTAAATGGCTGTGGTTGGGACGTGGATATGGGTGTGACTAGTTGTGAAATGGGTGTGGTCAGAGGTGTGGCCTAAAATTTGCCGCGGCGCACACTTTATACCTCCTTCCCTTCTTCAAAAGTTGGGAGGTATGGTAACGCATTTGCCAGATCATGGCAAGTGCCGCAAATCCCATAGGGAATGAATGAGGCCGAACGCAGTGTTGCTGTAAGTGATCTGTTACGCGGCACATGCAGAAAAACTGACGGATCTGCTGCAAAAGGCGACTTTCACATCAGCGATTCTAGCCAAAGTCACTGCCGATAGTGTCATACTTACCAAAGGGGGAGGCAGCACTAAAAGTGCCTAGGGCAGCAGAAACCCTAAATACGGCCCTGTGAGCAGTGTATATATATATATATATATAAGTCATATAGCTTTAAAGATACAAAACTGAAAACAAATTAAATTACAACTCTGATCATGAAAAGACTACTTGCACGCCGTCTTTTCTCCTCAGGAACTTGAGCACGACGACCCTGGGAATATTCATTTCCACTCTACTGCTCCTGCTCTTCCACACTGGAAGGTTCCTGTAAAGAAAATACATGATTTACCACCTGTGTAGTATTTACAGTCAATACATACCAATCAGTATATCAAATGTGATTACATAATCAGCTGCATGTCCACTCTTGGAAGCAGAGTCTTCACTGGAGGATATGTTGGAAAAGCAGGTAGCAGTTAACTGAAACACTACCAAAAAGAACAGATAAGAAAAATTTAAGTTGTTAAAAGAGCCAACAACAATGCAGCCAAAGAAAAAAAAAAAAAAAAAAAAGCCAAAATGTAAAAACACAATGGACGCCAATACTTACATTGCAGGCAGTAGTCCAACAGCATAGTAGTCAGGCAGCACAGAACTGGGACAGCAGCACAGCACCAGGATAGCAGCACAACACCAGGACAGCAGCACAACACCGGGACAGAAGCAAAACACCGGGACAGCAGCACTGCACAGTCTACAAGGAAAAAAAGCAAAACATAAGACACAAAGTGATGAAGAGTGTGAAACTGGGCACAGTGTGAGACTGGACAGAGCAACATAGTAATATAAAAGTACAGACACTCATACTTACATTAAGTAGAAGCTGAGGGGGCCAGTAGCACACCACTGGACAGGAGAAATCAGGGCCAGTACCACACCACCGGACAGGAGAAATCCGTGACAGGACAACACTACTGGACAGAAGAAATCAGGGCCAGTACAACACCACCGGACAGGAGAAATCAGAGCCAGTACCACACCACCGGACAGGAGAAATCAGGGCCAGTACCACACCACCGGACAGGAGAAATCTGTGACAGGACCACGCCCCCTGGACAGGATAAATCAGGGCTAGTACCACATTACTGGACAGGAGAAATCTGTGACAGGAGCACAACACAGTCTGCAAGGAATAGAAAGCAAAACATAAGACACAAAGTAACGAAGAGTGTGAAACTGGGCAGAGTGTGAGTCTTTGCAGAGGAACATAGTAATATAAAAGTACAGACACTCATATTTACATTAAGTAGCAGCTGAGAGGGCCAGTACCACACTACCGAACATGAGAAATATGGGACAGGAGCAATCCAAGACAGAAGAACCGCACAGTCTACAAAGAAAAAAGTACAGACTGCAGTGAGAGAGACAGACAGACATTTTCAAATCTTATATACTTACATACAGAGTCTTGACATCACATCCAGAGTCTTGAGAGTTCTGGACTTCCAGTGCCCACACCCCCTTTTATACAGCTGGGAATTTGGAGGTGCTGAAATCATTTCCTGGACATGCGCAGTCCTAAGAACGCAAGAGCATTGAACGCATGCGTATGCATATCCTTGCCTACCAATGCGTTCCCATAGACAGTAATGCGTTGTTTTGATGCACTCATCCACATGCGCATGCCTGCGCATATTTGATGCAACAAAAAATGCAACATGTTGCATTCGGCGGGCACGGCAAGACAACACATGCAGATGCATCCGCACCCAAACTGATGCAAACGCATCTCCCTGCATACACAATGTTAAAGATAGGTATGCAAGATGCATGCGGAACTATGCGGATCTGTACGCAGGCATGCGCTGCGCCAGATATGCTAAACTGAACCCGGCCTTACACAGTGATTGCAAAAGCAAAATAGTGAGTGCAGGTCTGAAATAAAATACTAGACTATAACTCAAAATCAGTACAAGATAAGTAATGTATATTCACAGTGACTCCACCAACATAATATTGAATCTAGCTCTGGAGCATAAGACAAGATGTAGCTCAGGAAAAGTGCATGATCACCAATGTAGTGTATGTATACAGTAACTAAACTAGCAGAATAGTGAGAGCTCTGTAGTAAAGTATAGGATTTAACTCAGAATTATCACAAGCAAGTAATGTACAGTATGTACAGTACATATATACTCCAGATCTGCACTCACTGTTCTGCAGGTGGATTCAGATACTCAGGATCAGCACAGGATAATGTCACTAGGGTGTCTTGTCCTCCTGGAAGACCTGGAGTTAGACAGTCAAGTCAGGCAATAAATTGCAAGTCTTCTTTAGAGATGGTGTGATTTGTGTCCCATATTAACTGGATTTTGTTTCTTTTGGTTTTGAAGAGGTTAACGACCCATTGTATGCTGGTCAGAAACATGTAGCTTCATTGTACCTGCTTCTGATCTGGTCATCATTACCTCTTCCTATATAAATTGGTCAGACCTTCTTGTCCCTGCCTGTGAAAGATTTGTCTTCCTGTGCTGTGCGCTAAAGCTAAGTGTTTGGAGTAGAGTTGTTGTAAATGTATTTGTGGTTTGCTATTTTGCGTGTGTATTTATCTCCTGGTCCCTGTTCCCATTTAGTTTATTCCTGCCTTTCCCTATCCTCCTCACTATTGTTGGTTAGTGCTTATGTATGATAGAATTTTTCTGTTATCCCTGTTTTGTCTTTTGTGTCTTGATTACTTTATATTGCTGTCCCATGTCTCATGGGTTGTGGGAAGGGACAGACCAGGGTTTAACAGGAGCACAGTAAGGTCAGAGACTCGGGCCTCTATACTTTCAAAAGTACCTCTGGTACAGGGACAGTTTGAGGCCCCCCATTCCTTACCGAAGACCATCACAGAATGACAGATAAGTAATGTAATGTATGTGCATAGTAACTCCATCAGCAGAAAAGTGACTGCAGCTCTGGAGTTTAATACAGGATGTAACTCATGATCAGAAAGAGTAATCATGTAGACTGAATTATTGACTCTCCTTGTAGGCTGAATTGATATTTGTAAATTGGTTTATGGTTGTTATTTACCTCTTTTATTAGCTCCTACAATTTATTGTACTGTTATCTTTGCAAAACAGGGACGCAAGGTCACTGAACAATGATGTCTGCTGATATGTTGGTTAAACATTATACCAGGTCATGCAGTTTGTTGACTTGCAAACGTTGAAAGATACACTATAAATAATCTGCTTGAACATCTCTGAACCCCCAGAGACGTCTTGAAGAATCCATGTTAGGAAGCTGACCGAGAGCAATGAGGTGTCTAGCCTGGTCACCTAGCTAGACACCTCATTGCTCTCGGTCAGCTTCCTATGCTTGTTGTTAAGTCTCTCCTCAAAAAGCAGGGTGCCACTGGTGTGAGTAGTCGACCCTGGAAGCGGCACTAATCGCAGCGAGTCAGCAGAAGGATGAGACTCTGCAATTTGCATCATCTTGGGTATTTTGCTGGGACTGTTCTATGTGTTATTTGCCTGTTTTGTGGTTCAATAAAGTATTGCCACACTGTTTTACCCTCACCCTGTGTTGTCTGAGTAGTATTGTGCCCACAGTAAAAAGAGAGGGGGAGTTTGTAGGATGATCCCTGGTCCATGCAGTCTCATGCGAGAGTGCTAGAGCACCCGCTGACCTTCGTGTCTCCACATAATGCATTATGACAAAGTCACTGGCAAAGTACTGGAGAGGAAATATTTATCACTGAAGTTACTAGCTTCAGTGATATGAACCTAGGAAAATGCTCCAGCACACTTTGCTGAAAATGGTTAATCGGTTATGTTAAGGTCTAGGTGTAGTGAACACTGAAGAGTGGGTGGCAGACTCTTCACAATATCTCCAACTCAGGGTGGAGTCCAGAAAGTAAATACACAGCCTTCTGAATTATTCAGTGTTGGATGTGCCTGGAGATAAGAGCTCCAGAGCTGTGTGTGCTTGTAATAAGATAAGTTGAACCTTTTTATGTTTGTTCCTGAGCAGGCGGATCCCTGCAGCAACACGGACTGTGCCATATGCTATGCTTTTTTTCCCATTAAGCCAGAAAGGCTTGTCCCTTTAATAAACAAATGGGAGATTTAAATAGACAGTGTTCCTGTGTCCACCTCTTTGTGCTGCCGAGTGAGCCGATCTACCAAAGGTGGTGGAGAATGCTGGCAGGATCCTCAGGAAGCAAGTATGACAGCTGTGGACAACCTTCATGTCCTAGATGAAGGAGGCTATCGGAATGGAACAGCGGTCAGACAAAATAGAAAAGTTGATTAAGCAACTGATCCTAAGCCACCAGCAGCACCAAGATCAGCAACAAGTCGAGCATGAGTCAAAAAAAACTCCCTATGTCAAAGATCCAACAGCAGCAATGATAAGTGTAACTCCTGACAGGGAATGTCCGCAGCAGAGAAATTTCCCCTCCCCCAAGTCCAGGTGATGACTCATACATCCAAAAGACGAGCCATGCAATAGATGATCGAAGGTGATGATGTTGAGGCACTTTTAACAGTGTTTGAAATGGTAGCAGAGGAGGAGAAGCTGTTGCCGGAGCAGTGGGCAGAGAGAGATGCTGGCACCCTATCTAACTGGCGAGACCAAAAAGACTTATAACCTGGCCTTATAGGATGTACAGAAGTATGCCAAATTAAAAACTTAGATATTGGCACATTCAGGAGTGACTATCTTTGCAAGAGCACAGAGGGTCCACCACTGGGGGTATTGCAGTGACAATCCCCCTCACTCCCACATGTTCTACTTTCTGCATAATATACAAAAGTGGTTGCAGCTGGAGTTCTCCACCCCAGGGCAGATGGTCAAATGTGTTGTCATGGACAGATTTATCCACTCCCTTCGTAGGCCAGTACAGGCCTAGGTTGCCCATAGGGATTCCCAGAATGTGGATGACCTGGTTGGCCTAGAGGAAAGATACCAGGTATTTGAGAAGTCCTTAAGGAAACTGGGCATTGTTGTATCACTGTACTGGAGTCGTCAGAGGAGCCTGGCGCTCAAAACAAGTGTAATAGAGCAACAACTTGGGGTAGTCTAGGGGCCTAAATGGTCTCTGAGGTCTTGCCACAGTCCGCTGGTAAGGTCTTCATTTGTTGTAGATGTCACGTCCTGTACACATAGCCATCCATTGTCTTATGTCCTCCAAAAAGATTGACTGCAGCATAAGGAGGCAATGTTCATATTTTGCCTATCTGGCCTGCAGCAGGAATTATCAGCCCCTTGAGGAACCACAGGCTTGTCCCATGACAATAAATGGGGAGCTGGTGTCTGGACTCTTGGACTCGGGGAGTTTGATGACCCTGGTAAGGGCCAAACTCCCCAACCAGTTGATCAGTGGAAAACTTGTGGGTGTCCGCTGTATTCACTGGGACACCAAGGTTTACCCCATTGCTAGTGTAACTATAAAAAAGAACTGAGTCCCATGAGGTCAGAGTCTTTAAAAACCAGCTACAACCAGTGAAAAAAATGCCAAGTTACTCAAACAGGAGCCTGTCCAACCATGGAGAACTCCCATCACAGTTGAAGGCGGATGAATTCCCCCTGTGTGTCCTTGCTGGCGACAAGGACAAGACAGTAACACATGAGGCCGAGATTCCTGATTAGAGGGTTTCTTGGGCTAATTTTGGGACTGCTCAAATGGAGGACTTTACATTAAGAGGGGAATTGGACAATGCTACTGTGATAAATGGGGTTGCCCAAAAACCTGGGTCTGACACCAGGTTTCTGTATTTCACGGTAAATGAAGATTTGCTATATTGGGTCACTATTGGGGGAGCACTAGAGAAGCTGTTAATACTGGCACCCTAAAGGCATATGGTACTAGACCTGACTGACTCTCATGTCTTGGGTGGGCATCTGGGCGTGAACAAAACCCGAGAGTGGTTCCTTCAAAGGTTCTACTGGCATGAGCGTCACCAAGAGATTGTTAATTATTGCTAGTCCTGTCGTACCTGTCAGATAACTGCTGCAGTCTGCCACTTCGGCAGTGCCCTAGTGCTGTTACCCATTTCACCAGATTGCTATGGACTTTGTCAGGCCTCTTTGTGAAGCCCACCAGAGGGCATCAATACGTTCTGGTGGTGATGGACTGTACAACGCGGTACCCATAGGTGGTATAACTGAGAAATTTCTTCTCCAGGAGTATAGCCTGAGAGCTAGTCCATATTTTCTCCAAGGCAGGCCTGCGAAAGGAGATCCTGACCGGCCAATAAATGCCATTCATGTCCAAAGTAATGAGAGAATTACATAAGACTCTCTCAGTTACACAACTGAGGAAGTGGGTGCACCATCCACAGTTGGATGGTCTGGTGGAGAGGTTCAAGAAGACCCTCAACTCCATGCTTTAGAAGATTGTAGAGAAGGATGGCCAAGACTGGGATTGTCTACTGCTGCACATGCTGTTCTCTATCAGGGAAGTTCCACAGGCCTCTAAGGGGTTCTCATCATTCAAGTTGTTATACGGACAGCACCCTTGGGGACTTCTGCTTATTGTGAAGGAGTATTATCAACAAGTCCAACCATAAACATAGTATGGTACTTCCAAAATACATATAGGAAAACCACTAGATGGCAGCAGAATCACTGTCATCCAAACAGAAGCTTACCAAAGAGAAAATAGATTTAAAATGAATTTATTGAAAATGACATGATAAAAATAAGTATATATATAAAAACACAAAACTACAGCATATCCTCTAGGTAGTACCTCATGGGAAGAACATGGGAAGCACAATATAAAAAATGTCCACCTGGACACATTGGATGTATATATATGTGTAGAGCACCAGCCCACCTATGCTCAAAAATGGGCCTATACGTATCTAGGTGCAAATCGCATCCACTTATAAATAGTAACAACAGGTCCCAACTACACAGGCAGACTAAAGTAATAGTACCTATCCGCTCCCCATATGCCTATAATGACCACCAATGATGCATGGCATGACGAGAAGAAAGGTATATATTAAAGTGCTCACCAGATCAAGTAAATAGCGTGCGTCCTCCCACGTCTCCTTCCCAGCGCCCCGACGCGCGTTTCGCCCTGGCTTCTTCCGGGGGCGTGTCAATACCCAGGCAGAGTGATATTATATAGGACCCTTAAACCAATCCCGTGCCCTGAATCCCCCGCCAAATGCCGTGGGTGTATAACTGGCAGTCTCCTGACATGACCTCGCGGCGCATGAGCAGATACAACCTACTCCGGTAGACAAAGCCCTTCATGACATCCGCCTGGTGGACCGCTCTGTGGAACGCAAGCGGTAACCACCTATGGCGCTGTCAGAAGTGCACGGAGATGGCTATCCGCGCATGCGCACAGTAATGCTGGAGACAAGGAGACTAGAGCGCTGAATAGCTGAATGCAAGATAAACAAACCGAGAAAAAGAAGAAAACAGTGGTGCCGAGAATAATGAGGTTCACCCTGGACGTATATATCAGCCGAATCAAACTAAAGGGAAAGACCCCTTAAAAACTAATATATATATACAAATTAATAAGGTGCATATAAAACTAGAGTGCATATTATAATTAAATAATTTATTTAATTTATTTAATGAGTGATTACAAAGTGCAAAGTAACCATAGATACCCAGATTTATACTAATGCAGGCAATAATCAATATATAGCCTCAAAAAAGTCAATACAATTACAATAAAAATATAAATATAATATATCTTAAAGTGCATAGTGAATGTATAAATATATATAAAGTGCATACAGAATATATTGCAGCCAGAGGGCCTGAGATAGTGATCATATCGTCAAAAAAAGACGTAAAGTGAGACGTGCATGGAAAAAAGGGGGGGGACTGACCTAGCCCAACTGATAAATCCTGTTTACAGGTAAATATAATATGTATAACGCACATATAAACCCATAATGACTAAGCCATCCATCATTACAGATGAAAGCACATCCCATTCACATAAATCACCCTAAACATATAAATATATATATAGAGAGAACATAGTGTCCCATAAACCACCTAGTATCTGTACACATAAAATAAAATAAAGAAGTACCCCCCACAGAACAATAAATACACATAGGTCCACAAGACCATAAATACATATATAGAAAAAAGCTACAACAGCAAATAAATTCTTGGACAGTCTTCAGACCAAAGCCCCAATACGATGGCCCATGGGATATCTTCAGAACAGCACGGGAGGGAAGCAGGACCCATATATATACTATAACAAATGAATAAAACACAAAATTAACATACATATATAATAAATACAAATACTACAATAAAAACACCCTACCCCTAAAAAATACCTCTGAATGATACCTATACTATATGATGTTAAAAATAGTATTACAAGAACGCAGAAAACCCAAAGTTTTCATTCAGGCCCTGGGGACTGAGAGTACCTAGACGGAAAATCCATCTGCTTTCCATCTGGGCCAGATGCTTGGCCAAATCACCCCCCCGGACACCCAATGTGACCTGATCTATGGCCTTCACCACTAGACCCCTTGCATTACATCCATGATGATATTTGAAGTGCCTAGCAATGGGTTTAAGGGGCTCATTACTATCCGCATTTTTAGCTTTTAAAATATCACCTACGTGTTCTCTGGTTCTTACCTTTAGTTCCCTAGTAGTAAGCCCGATATATACTTTGCCACACGGGCACTGAGCGTGATATACAACTCCTTGGGAATTACAACTGAGGTTGTAATTCCCAAGGAGTTGTATATCACGCTCAGTGCCCGTGTGGCAAAGTATATATCGGGCTTACTACTAGGGAACTAAAGGTAAGAACCAGAGAACACGTAGGTGATATTTTAAAAGCTAAAAATGCGGATAGTAATGAGCCCCTTAAACCCATTGCTAGGCACTTCAAATATCATCATGGATGTAATGCAAGGGGTCTAGTGGTGAAGGCCATAGATCAGGTCACATTGGGTGTCCGGGGGGGTGATTTGGCCAAGCATCTGGCCCAGATGGAAAGCAGATGGATTTTCCGTCTAGGTACTCTCAGTCCCCAGGGCCTGAATGAAAACTTTGGGTTTTCTGCGTTCTTGTAATACTATTTTTAACATCATATAGTATAGGTATCATTCAGAGGTATTTTTTAGGGGTAGGGTGTTTTTATTGTAGTATTTGTATTTATTATATATGTATGTTAATTTTGTGTTTTATTCATTTGTTATAGTATATATATGGGTCCTGCTTCCCTCCCGTGCTGTTCTGAAGATATCCCATGGGCCATCGTATTGGGGCTTTGGTCTGAAGACTGTCCAAGAATTTATTTGCTGTTGTAGCTTTTTTCTATATATGTATTTATGGTCTTGTGGACCTATGTGTATTTATTGTTCTGTGGGGGGTACTTCTTTATTTTATTTTATGTGTACAGATACTAGGTGGTTTATGGGACACTATGTTCTCTCTATATATATATTTATATGTTTAGGGTGATTTATGTGAATGGGATGTGCTTTCATCTGTAATGATGGATGGCTTAGTCATTATGGGTTTATATGTGCGTTATACATATTATATTTACCTGTAAACAGGATTTATCAGTTGGGCTAGGTCAGTCCCCCCCCCCCCCCCCTTTTTTCCATGCACGTCTCACTTTACGTCTTTTTTTGACGATATGATCACTATCTCAGGCCCTCTGGCTGCAATATATTCTGTATGCACTTTATATATATTTATACATTCACTATGCACTTTAAGATATATTATATTTATATTTTTATTGTAATTGTATTGACTTTTTTGAGGCTATATATTGATTATTGCCTGCATTAGTATAAATCTGGGTATCTATGGTTACTTTGCACTTTGTAATCACTCATTAAATAAATTAAATAAATTATTTAATTATAATATGCACTCTAGTTTTATATGCACCTTATTAATTTGTATATATATATTAGTTTTTAAGGGGTCTTTCCCTTTAGTTTGATTCGGCTGATATATACGTCCAGGGTGAACCTCATTATTCTCGGCACCACTGTTTTCTTCTTTTTCTCGGTTTGTTTATCTTGCATTCAGCTATTCAGCGCTCTAGTCTCCTTGTCTCCAGCATTACTGTGCGCATGCGCGGATAGCCATCTCCGTGCACTTCTGACAGCGCCATAGGTGGTTACCGCTTGCGTTCCACAGAGCGGTCCACCAGGCGGATGTCATGAAGGGCTTTGTCTTCCGGAGTAGGTTGTATCTGCTCATGCGCCGCGAGGTCATGTCAGGAGACTGCCAGTTATACACCCACGGCATTTGGCGGGGGATTCAGGGCACGGGATTGGTTTAAGGGTCCTATATAATATCACTCTGCCTGGGTATTGACACGCCCCCGGAAGAAGCCAGGGCGAAACGCGCGTCGGGGCGCTGGGAAGGAGACGTGGGAGGACGCACGCTATTTACTTGATCTGGTGAGCACTTTAATATATACCTTTCTTCTCGTCATGCCATGCATCATTGGTGGTCATTATAGGCATATGGGGAGCGGATAGGTACTATTACTTTAGTCTGCCTGTGTAGTTGGGACCTGTTGTTACTATTTATAAGTGGATGCGATTTGCACCTAGATACGTATAGGCCCATTTTTGAGCATAGGTGGGCTGGTGCTCTACACATATATATACATCCAATGTGTCCAGGTGGACATTTTTTATATTGTGCTTCCCATGTTCTTCCCATGAGGTACTACCTAGAGGATATGCTGTAGTTTTGTGTTTTTATATATATACTTATTTTTATCATGTCATTTTCAATAAATTCATTTTAAATCTATTTTCTCTTTGGTAAGCTTCTGTTTGGATGACAGTGATTCTGCTGCCATCTAGTGGTTTTCCCTTATTGTGAAGGAGACCTGGCTGAAGCAGAGATTACACCCTACCAGAGCGTCATTAAGCATGTGGCCCAGATGCATAACAGGATCAGGAGGGTGATGCTGATTGTGAGGGAGAGCCTCCTTTAAGTACAAGAGGCTCAGACAAAAGTCTACAAATGGTTTACGAGACTTAAGCAATTTAGCCCTGGAGACCAAGTGTTGGTGTTGTTCCCCATGGTCAAAAGTAAATTCCTGGCCAAGTGGCAGGAGCCATATGAGGTGGTCAAAAAGCAGAGTGATGTCAACTACAAGGTCCACCAGCCAGGAAGAAGAAGCAAGATACTTGGGCTATATCGTTGGAAAAAGTGAAATAAAGGCGCAAGTGAATAAGGGGGAGGCAATCCAAAATTGGCTGCACCCGGTCTGAAAGAAACAGGTTCTCAAATTTCTGGGAATTGTGGGACACCATCGGCGATTTATCCTGAATTTCACCATGATAGCCGCATCCATGACGGACCTTCCCAAGGGAATGAAAATGTTGATGGCCAAATGGTCTCCTGAAGTGAAGATGGCATTCCGAGAGTTGAAGCTTGCCCTGTGTAAGCTGCTGGTCTTGATTGCACCTGACTTCAGTAACAAATTCATGGCCCAGACTGATGCCTCAGAGGTCAGATTGCGAGCCGTGATGTCCCAAAAAGTAAGCGGGAAGGAACATCCAATACTCATATTATGCCATTGTAGAAAAGAAAGTTTGGCCATCAAATTGGCCATTGTCATTCTGAAGTACTACTTGTTAGGCCAGAAATTCAGTCAAGTGTCAGATCATGTGCCCATGAGATGGATGGGGTATAGGAAGGGAAATAATGCCTGGGTGTCAAGGTGGTTTCTAGGGCTCCAGGACTTCAGCTTTCACTTGGAGCACAGGCCTGTGAAGTTACACAGTAAAGCATATGCCCTGTCTAGATTTACCTGTTTGGTGATTGAAGATGCAAAAAACCCCAGCTTTGGGCAGAGGGAAGGAGATATGTTACAAAGTCACTGGCAAAGTACTGGAGGGGAAATCACTGTATCACTGAAGTTATTAGCTTCATTGACATGAACTTAGAAAAATGCTCCAACACACTAAGTGCTGAGAGGGGATAATCGACCATGTTAAAGGCTTAAGGTACCTTCACATGAAGCGACGCTGCAGCGATAGCGACAACGAAGCCGATCGCTGCAGCGTCGCTGTTTGATCGCTGGAGAGCTGTCACACAGACCGCTCTCCAGCGACCAACGATGCCGAGGTCCCTGGGTAACCAGGGTAAACATTGGGTTACTAAGCGCAGGGCCGCGCTTAGTAACCCGATGTTTACCCTGGTTACCAGCGTAAAATGTAAAAAAAACAAACAGTACATGCTTACATTCGCGTCCCCCGGCGTCCGCTTCCGCCACTGACTGAGCGCCGGCCCTAACAGCAGAGCAGTGACGTCACCGCTGTGCTGTACTTTCACTTTCACTTTACGGCGCTCAGTCAGTGTGGGAAGCGGACGCCGGGGGACGCGAAGGTGAGTATGTAGTTTGTTTTTTTACATTTTACGCTGGTAACCAGGGTAAACATCGGGTTACTAAGCGCGGCCCTGCGCTTAATAACCCGATGTTTACCCTGGTTACCAGTGTAAAACATCGCTGGTATCGTTGCTTTTGGTGTCAAACACGACGATACACGCCGGTCTGACGACCAAATAAAGTTCTGAACTTTGTTGAACGACCAGCGATATCACAGCAGGATCCTGATCGCTGCTGCGTGTCAAACACAACGATATCGTTATTTAGGACGCTGCAACGTCACGGATCGCTATCGTTATCGTTACAAAGTCGTTTCGTGTGAAGGTACCTTAAGTTTATTGAACACTGAAGAGATAGAGGGATGATTTTCATCACATTTCCTCCCCAGGATGGAGTCAGGAAGGTAAATACACAGCCTTTTGAATCAGTGTTGAATGTGCTTGTAAGAGCTGTGTGCTTGTGATAAGGAAAGCTGAACCTTTTTGTTTGTTCCTGAGCGGGGGCAGATCCCAGCAGCAGCATGGACTGAGCCGTATGCTATGTTTTTTTTGTTGTTGATATGTTTTCCCATTAGGCTAGAAAGCCTGTGTTTATTATGCTAACTCTGCACTGGTTTGTGCAGTACCTTTAATGAACCAGTGGGAGATTTAAAGAGACATTATTAATATGTGTCTACTTCTATGTGTAGCTGGGTGAGCTGATCTACCACAGTATGTACACAGTAACTGCACTAGTAGATTAGCAAGTGCAGCTCTGGAACATAATATAAGTAATGCAATATAAATACATACATGTAAGAAGGCTTGAGCGTTGACCTTTATTGTATGCACCTTCAGCCCCACCATGACTTATGTTTAGTGCACTTATCTATGTTTAATGATCTGATTATATTCAACATTACATTCTGTATATCATGTATGTCACTGTGTCATGTAACACTGTAGTAGCCCAGTTAGGGATTAAGGACTTGATTCATAAAACCTTTTATGCCAGAATTCAGGCAGTTTGCGACTTTTGGTGTTTCCACACCAGTTTTTCCTACCTCTGCTAAAATGGATGGATCTGGAGCAGGGTGGGGGGCATAATGCCACAACCTGTCTAATTCATGACCAGCTTTGACATTACTTACACCAGAAATCTTATTCCAGTTTCTGACTGGAATAAGATTTGTAGTGAAGCACGAAGATACATGACAGTTGTCAAATGCTCATTATTCATAAAGAGGCATGTGCCCTATCAGGAGCATCTGACTTCATCCCACCTCCTCATCAAAACTGGCATGAACATCTCTGATTTTATTGAATTGAGGCCTAAGTGTATGCAAAGTTTTGCCTAGCTTATTTAAGGTCTTATTTCCAACTTTCATGGTGTGTTGCCAAGGGCATGTGGAGTAGGTAGGAGCTATGCTACCTGATATAGCCTGCTATTTGTAAATGGATAGTGGACACATCTGAAATAATGCATAACCTAAAATTACCAGTGGAGATACTGTATCTGTGCCCGATCCTAAGTAGTAGAGGAACAGAACAATCTAATAGGGAGCTGTCCCAGTTGCGAGACCAAAGCCAGGGAAGAATGTAGCCGTGACATGGTGTCCTTGTGAGCAGGTTGCGGGATGCAGTGATGGACAGGAGGCAGAGCAAGGGTTAACAATTTTACTTAACAGGGGAATACTCCACACAGGGAGGCACACAGTTAAAGGGAGGACAAAAACAGTTCAGATGCAAAAAAATGTCCAGAGTCAATGAAAACAAGGGAAAAGATAGTGGCAGTTCATGTTAGATCAACTTAGCCTGTCAGTCATCTTTCAGTCCATGGCAATTACAGAGCAGACGATGACGCCAACAACGACTGGCGCAGTTCTGTTCCAGTGGGGTCCTCCAAACAACGGTCCGTCTCCTGGCAGTAGTCGGTGTCCGGTACCTTCCACTGAGCCCCTAGTCCATGAACATATGCGGCCGGAGCAAACAAGGCCGCAGCACAATTAGGGTCTCCCGTGTGCAGGAAAGTATATGCTAGTAAGGAGGGTTACAAAAGTCTATCCAGTACTCGGGTGTCTTTTTGCGGCACGTGCACTGTACTCACGGTCACAAAGCACACGGCACCTTGATCTGACAGCTATGGGGCGTGCTGCACTTTTCTCTCTATGCTGCACACTGCCTTTTCCCGCTACGACTGAAGTGCCGACAACCACTGGCGCACTGCTTCTCCAGCAAGGTCCTGCAGACCACAATCTGGCAACGAGGGCAGCAGTGAACAGTCCTGGACTCTGCCCTGGCTCTTAGGCTGGTGTGCGGTGCTTAACTGAACAGTTCTTTCCTTATTACTGCAGTGGGCTCCAGCAGTGTCCTGGCATGGGATCAGCCGTGTGTCGTCGCGACCTAGCTGTGCACCCCTCAGAGCCCGCATGCACCTTGCCTCTGTCACAGCAGGTGGGAAACAGCATGATGCTGCCCGTGCTTTCAGTTATAACTACACCCCCAGTTTCCAGATCACAGCCCCGGTCGTCCTTTTTGCCTTCCCCAGGGAAAAAAGGGACGCAGCCTCAGCAGTTCCGGACCCGGCTCAATATAAGTACTTTCAGCCTTGTCTTCCTCCTTACATCCTGGTGGAGAAGGTCTGTGAGGGAGGCTGATGTAAAGGTGACCACCGAAGAGAAAGGAAGATGTAATTGCCAGGAAAGTAGTGAATTTCTTCAGCCGTGAGGAGCAAACAAGCGAAAGGCCAGGTGTGGAGCGATGCAACCCAGGAGTTATTATACTGAGTAAAGAATAAAACATAGCATTTTTACTTACATTTTTTGTTTTTTTAGGGGACTTCAACTTGAGCATATCAGAAAAAACAGCCATTAAAATGTCACTTTGATTGACAGCAGTTTTAAACCAGTTAAATAGTAGCATTGGAGCTAGTTTCAGTCGCTGTTGTTACAGGTAGTTGCTCTATACCTTGTACGTGACCCTCGAAAAAGGTACATCATAGATCATTAAGGTGTTAATTTAAGGGTTGGTAAAGTTTCTTGCATCAGGTCTTGGAGTATTCTCGAGATAGAATTTGCAGAAGGAGCAGTATGTATTGAATTGAAAACGAGTGACACATGATAACACCATATCATTAAAGTCACTGGAAGATGACAGTCACTCGGGACATTGCTCGGAATAATATGGTGCCAAATCCAACAGCATCAATTATACAACCTCCTCCATCTGTCTGTATTTCTATTATTGTGAAGAGATGTCATAGAACAGATGTCATGTGTCGTCTTAACTGTAACCGTATTAACAATGTACAGCATTTGTGACTTTACAAAAAGGATGAGAGTGAATTTGACAAAAGATGAACTGTACAAAGTGCAGTTTTGTGATAGCAAAATGTCTGGCAAGCAATTTTCTCCCATACTTAGTGGAAGTAATAAAAAGTTCCTTTGTGTCCTAAATATTATTTTTATTTCTGCTGTTACTGTATATAGAGTACAAGATGTTATCATTGGGTTTATTGGTATTGTGACCAGTCTTATTGTGACTTAGCCTCTGGTGGACTAAGGTACAATGAGTTGATTAGAGCCCATTTTTCAACCAGTGTATGCAATTATTTTTGCTGTTCTAGACAATGCTTTCAAAAGTTTCACATTAAGGCTGGGGTCACACTTGTGAGTGCAATGCGAGAAACTCTCACTTGTCTCCACATCAATACCTGGCACTGTTGCCAGCACTTGGGAGCGGAGCATACAGCTACATAGAAATACATGCAGCCACACACTCTGGTCCCAAATGCCGGCGGCAGTGTCGAGTATTCATGCGAGAGACTCATGCGAGTTTCTCGCATTGCACTCACAAGTGTGGCCCTGGCCTAATGCTCCATCAATGTGTAAGGGGATGAGGGAACCACCCCTTTAAGAACTGATTATGTTACATGTGTTGATAAATTTATCATGGTACTGCTACACTATTATGTGTATTATCATTCCTCAGATGCATGTTTTATTGGTACTGCTACACTACTTTTTGTATTACCATGTCATACATATTGCTAATGTTCTTTTCCCCTTCTTTGTGTCTGTTGAATAGGGAAAAAATAGGGATGGAGTTTGGTCACTAGATGGGGGCATCATGTAGTTAGTTACTAGTTAATGTAGGAGAGGTTGGTAACAGGATAGAGAGGGGGAACTTCCTGATTTAGTTCAGTAGGGGCCGGAGTGCCCAGCCAGTCCACATGGGCTTAATTGCCCTGGGACATTTTCACCAACCCATAACGTTCTTTTAGAAGGAGCCCAGCATCCGAAGCATTGAGCCGGAATAGTGGAGGCAAGCACCACAGTGGAAAAGGCAAGGCTAAAGCAGAGATGGCTTGGCAGACATATTTAGTTCTATGTCATGGTTCCCAATGGCAAGGGAACGTAAGAAACATAAAAATAACGAACGAGCTCTCGGGTGATGGAAACTCGAGTTGACCGTGAGCTAAATCTACCACACAACTAATAGTAGCCAGGGAGCATACCTACGGCTTCCTATATGCCACGCGCCAGCCGGAGGACTAACTACGCCTGGTAGAGGAAGAAACAGACCTGGCTTACCTCTAGGGAAATACCCCAAAAGATGATAGCAGCCCCCCACATGTAATAACGGTGAATTAAGAGGAAAAGACATACACAGTATGAAAGTAGATTTAGCAAAGAGAGGTCCACTTACTAGATAGCAGAAAGATACAAAAGAGGACTTCACGGTCAACTGAAAACCCTTTCAAAAACCATCCTGAAATTACTTTAAGACTCCTGTGTCAACTCATGACACAGGAGTGGCAATTTCAGCCCGCAAGAGCTTCCAGCTACAGAGAATTACAAAAACTGCAAACTGGACAAAAGATACAAAACAAAAGAACAAAGTCCACTTAGCTGATCAGCAGACTAGTAGCAGGAACATGCAACCGAAGGCTCTGGTTACAATGATGACCGGCAAGGAAATGGCTGGAGAGCAAGGCTAAATAGGAAACTCCCAAACGCTGATGGAAGCAGGTGAACAGAAGCAGCAAAGTGCAAACAAGTCACCAATACCACCAGCAACCACCAGGGGAGCCCAAAAAGCGGATACACAACAGTTCTAGCATGTTGCAGCTCATAGCCTGGGTGGATAACCTTAGCACCGGAGTGAAGTGATCGCAAAGTGGATCCCCAGGCATAGTGAACCCAGGGCTAGAGCGAGCTGAGTTCTGACGAAGTGCAGTACCAGAGAGTAGATCACTCACTAAACACCAGTTAGCTATGGATACAGTAACCGTACTTCCTTGGCTGGGACAAAACAGTTCATGGAGGTACTAACCATTGTGGAGCTGGATTGGGAGGACCTAGGGGAAATGTGTGATGCAGGCCGTCCCGGGTATGTGCAGTGTGAGAAGAAGGAGAACAGGGAGAAAGAGAAAGACATGTTACATTTATTCCACTGATGATGCTGTAAGGACTATAATTGTGCTGAGAAAAAGTAAAGTCGTTTGTTTGAAAGTTAAACCAAACTGTGTCTCTATCCTTGTTACTCCAAATGATGGCAGCCAGCGACGAAGCAGGGGTGACCCTGATGGCGCAGATAATGAGGACACAGGTAAGGAAATAAATGGACAGTGTCTCCATGCATCAGGAGGCCAAGGTGCAGAGATGTCAGAATGTATGGCCATAACTACTGTCCCGCCCCAGTATCTTACAAATGATACAGAGCTCCAAATCCCATGCTTCCCTTCATAAAACAAGGGCAGAACACTGAGCAATGATATTTTGTAGGGTTTTAAAGTTGACAGTTTTTTCACACAGACCAAGTGGAAAATGAAAAAAAAAATAGTCCATTCAAGTTTACAGTTCCATTTCTTCATTTTTTACCAGTTCTGACAAAGTGGGAATAGCTGGAGTGTTACTGAGGTGAGACGACGGGACATGCCAACCCCCGCTCATCATGAATTTGACATTCCATATGCCACAAATCTTACTGCTTTGCTTGACTAGAGTAAGACATTTGGCAATCTGAATATGGAAGACCAAACCACTGTACACCTTGCCTGATTCATTAAGAGGCATGCACCTGATGATGAATGAGGGGCTTCACATTCTACCCCACCCTTTCATCAAGACCATAGTGAAAAATGCATGAATCAGGATCTATGGGTGAGCAAAATAAATTAGATCCCATTTAGATCATCTCAATAGCATCTGATTTTTACAGATTCATTGCCATTAATAATCTAGACTATTTTACTTATCTAGTCATGTAGCTTTTAAAATGTTGATGAACGAACACGGATGTCACATGGACATATAGAAAGGACATACGGATGACACACAGATGACAATATGAATAAGATTGTCCACGTTTTCTAAATGAAGCTAGGACAATTTTTCATACATTTGCCCAACCCCAGCTATAGCGTTACATGATAACATCTTGATTGCTTGCAGCCACCATACAGGGGATCCAATACAGGACGTTGCTTAGATATGCAAGAAGGCTACTTAGGAATCACAGATGTTGCAGACAGGCACTACCACTGAAGTCTAAACATTGAAACATGTCAAAATATTCCTCTAACTCAGGGGTGGGGAACCTTTTCTTTGCCAAGGGCCATTTTGATATTTATATAATCAATCAATACAAAATTATTAAATTGAAATTTATGCTTCTATATTGGAACAAAAATGTAATTAACTCACCCCTAATATGATGGCTGGAGCTGTTTCTCTTTGGTGTCATGTACGATTTTAGGTGGTATTGATGATGTTGATTCTAGGGCACATACATCACAGAAGATATTGGGGCACAGGCATCACAGGAGATGCTGAGGCACATATATCACAGAAGGTGCTGGGGACATATACACCACAGGAAACACTAAAGGCATATACACTCCCTGACAGAAGTTATGTCGCTTTTCCATGTTATGTAAATAAAAGCTTATAACCTGACTTTAAATTCATCCATTGGTTGTATAAATTATTCTTTTGAAAGCTGAAACCCTCAAAAATGTGGTTTAGGTTAAGAAAATAAATTTGCATCAATGCAGAAATATTGATCAGTTAATGGACACAGAATGGTCAGATTTTGGCAAGACAAAAGTTTTGTCGCCTGGTCATATAATGCACCCAATCCTAGTTTACATCCTCACCTGTGCTCGGTAAATGATCAGTTAATTAGTGTGTGTGCATAAAAAGAAACCCAGCATCCCAGTCCTGCAACTTGAGCTCTGACAACATGCCAAAAATCCACTGTGCGACCAAGCCTGGATTATCAAGAGGCTGAAAGACCAGATCCACTGCAGAGGTGGCTGGCTGTTATGACCCCAGTGGACAGGGTCTCAGAGGAACGTGTAAGTCTGCAAGATACAAAAATCCAGCTCATAGGGCTGTGGTAACTGGGTTGACCAAATAGCTACTCCTAACGCCAACACTAGAAGTAGCCGGGGATCATGCCTACGGTGATCGCTAGATGACTCGCGCCAGCCGGAGAATCTAACTACCCCTAGGAGAAGAAAACAAAGACCTCTCTTGCCTCCAGAGAAAGGGACCCCAAAGCAAGATACAAGCCCCCCACAAATAATAACGGTGAGGTAAGAGGAAATGACAAACACAGAAATGAACCAGGTTCAGCAAAGAGAGGCCAGCTTACTAATAGCAGAATATAGCAAGATAACTTATCTGGTCAACAAAAACCCTATAAAAATCCACGCTGGAGATTCAAGAACCCCCGAACCGTCTAACGGTCCGGGGGGAGAACACCAGCCCCCTAGAGCTTCCAGCAAAGGTCAGGATACAGATAGGAACAAGCTGGACAAAAATACCAAACAAAACAAAAGCAAAAAGCAAAGAAGCAGACTTAGCTTGAAAAACAGGAACCAGGATCAGAAGACAAGAGCACAACAGATTAGCTCTGATTTCAACGATGCCAGGCATTGAACTGAAGGTCCAGGGAGCTTATATAGCAACGCCCCTGAACTAACGGCCCAGGTGAGGATATAGGAAAAGACAGACGCTCCAGAGTCAAATCACTAATGACCACTAGAGGGAGCAAAAAGCAAAATCACAACAGTACCCCCCCTTAGTGAGGGGTCACCGAACCCTCACCACGACCACCAGGGCGATCAGGATGAGCGGCATGAAAGGCACGAACTAAATCGGCCGCATGAACATCAGAGGCGACCACCCAGGAATTATCTTCCTGACCATAGCCCTTCCACTTGACCAGGTACTGAAGCCTCCGCCTGGAGAGACGAGAATCCAAGATCTTCTCCACCACGTACTCCAACTCGCCCTCAACCAACACCGGAGCAGGAGGCTCAGCAGAAGGAACCACAGGCACAACGTACCGCCGCAACAAGGACCTATGAAACACGTGGATAGCAAACGACACAGGTAGATCCAGGCGAAAGGATACAGGATTAAGAATTTCCAATATCTTGTAAGGACCAATAAAACGAGGTTTAAATTTGGGAGAGGAAACCTTCATAGGAACAAAGCGGGAAGAAAGCCACACCAAATCCCCAACACGTAGTCGGGGACCCACACCGCGGCGGCGGTTGGCAAAGCGCTGAGCCCTCTCCTGTGACAACTTCAAGTTGTCCACCACAAGATTCCAGATCCGCTGCAACCTATCCACCACAGAATCCACCCCAGGGCAGTCAGAAGGTTCCACATGACCCGAAGAAAAACGAGGGTGGAAACCAGAGTTGCAGAAAAACGGCGAAACCAAGGTGGCAGAACTAGCCCGATTATTAAGGGCAAACTCAGCTAACGGCAAGAAGGTCACCCAATCGTCCTGATCAGCAGAGACAAAACACCTCAAATAAGCCTCCAAAGTCTGATTAGTTCGCTCCGTCTGTCCATTAGTCTGAGGATGGAAAGCAGACGAAAACGACAAGTCAATGCCCATCCTACTACAAAAGGATCGCCAGAATCTGGAAACGAACTGGGATCCTCTGTCTGACACAATATTCTCAGGGATGCCGTGCAAACGAACCACGTTCTGGAAAAACACAGGAACCAGATCGGAAGAGGAAGGCAGTTTAGGCAAAGGAACCAAATGGACCATCTTGGAGAAGCGATCACATATCACCCAGATAACAGACATGCCCTGAGACACCGGAAGATCAGAAATGAAAATCCATGGAGATATGTGTCCAAGGTCTCTTAGGAACAGGCAAGGGCAAGAGCAACCCACTGGCACGAGAACAGCAAGGCTTAGCTCGAGCACAAGTCCCACAGGACTGTACAAATGACCGCACATCCCTAGACAAGGAAGGCCACCAAAAGGATCTGGCCACCAGATCTCTGGTGCCAAAAATTCCTGGGTGACCTGCCAACACCGAGGAATGAACCTCGGAAATGACTCTGCTGGTCCACTTATCAGGCACAAACAGTCTGTCAGGTGGACAAGAATCAGGCCTATCAGCCTGAAATCTCTGCAACACACGTCGCAGATCAGGAGAAATAGCTGACAAGATAATACCATCCTTAAGAATACCAACAGGTTCAGCGACTCCAGGAGCATCAGGCACAAAGCTCCTGGAAAGAGCATCGGCCTTCACATTCTTTGAACCTGGTAAATACGAGACAACAAAGTCAAAACGGGAGAAAAACAATGACCAGCGGGCCTGTCAGTCAAGACCACCACACGATGCTTAGCACCCTCGAGCCAATGACGCCACTCCTCAAATGCCCATTTCATGGCCAACAACTCCCGATTGCCCACATCATAATTTCGCTCCGCAGGCGAAAACTTCCTAGAGAAAAAGGCGCAAGGTCTCATAACAGAGCAACCAGGGCCTCTCTGCGACAAAATGGCCCCTGCTCCAATCTCTGAAGCATCCACCTCAACTTGAAAGGGAAGCGAGACATCAGGCTGGCACAAAACAGGCGCCGAAGTAAACCGACGTTTCAACTCCTGGAAAGCCTCCACGGCAGCAGGAGCCCAATTAACCACATCGGAGCCCTTCTTGGTCATATCCGTCAAAGGTTTCACAATGCTAGAAAAGTTAGCGATAAAACAACGGTAGAAGTTAGCGAAACCCAAGAACTTCTGAAGACTCTTAACTGACGAGGGCTGAGTCCAATCAAGAATAGCTCGGACCTTGACTGGGTCCATCTCCACAGCAGAAGGGGAAAAAATGAACCCCAAAAAGGGAACCTTCTGTACACCAAAACGACACTTTGAGCCCTTGACAAACAAAGAATTTTCACGCAAAATTTTAAAGACCATCCTGACCTGCTCCACATGCGAGTCCCAATTATCAGAAAAAACCAGAATATCATCCAGATAAACGATCAGAAATTTATCCAGATAGTTCCGGAAAATGTCATGCATAAAGGACTGAAAAACTGAAGGGGCATTAGAGAGCCCAAAAGGCATCACCAAGTACTCAAAATGACCTTCGGGCGTATTGAATGCGGTTTTCCATTCATCCCCTTGCTTAATGCGCACAAGGTTGTACGCACCACGAAGGTCTATCTTGGTAAACCACTTGGCACCTTTAATCCGGGCAAACAAGTCAGACAACAGCGGCAAAGGATACTGAAATTTGACAGTGATCTTATTTAAAAGCCGATAGTCAATACAAGGCCTCAAAGATCCGTCCTTTTTAGCCACAAAAAAGAATCCCGCACCAAGAGGGGAAGAAGACGGACGGATGTGTCCTTTCTCCAGAGACTCCTTGATATATGAACGCATAGCGGTATGTTCAGGTATCGACAGATTAAACAGTCTTCCCTTAGGAAATTTACTGCCTGTAATCAAATCTATTGCACAGTCACATTCCCTATGAGGAGGCAATGCACTGGACCTGGACTCGCTAAAGACATCCTGATAATCAGACAAGTACTCCGGAACTTCCGAAGGCATAGAAGAAGCAATAGACACAGGCAGGGAATCCTCATGAATACCACGACAGCCCCAACTAGACACTGACATAGCCTTCCAGTCAAGGACTGGATTATGGGTCTGTAACCATGGCAGCCCCAAAACAACCAAATCATGCATTTTATGTAGAACGAGAAAACGTATCACCTCGCGGTGTTCAGGAGTCATGCACATGGTAACCTGTGTCCAATACTGCGGCTTATTTTCTGCCAATGGCGTAGCATCAATACCCCTAAGAGGGATAGGATTTTCTAATGGTTCAAGAATAAAACCACAGCGCTTAGCAAATGAGAGATCCATAAGACTCAGGGCAGCACCTGAATCTACAAACGCCATGACAGGATAAGATGACAGTGAGCAAATCAAAGTTACAGACAGAATAAACTTAGGATGCAAATTACCAACGGTGACAGGACTAACAACCTTAGATATATGTTTAGAGCATGCTGAGATAACATGTGTAGAATCACCACAGTAGTAGCACAAGCCATTCCAGCGTCTATGAATTTTCCTCTCATTTCTAGTCAGGATTCTATCACATTGCATCAAATCAGGTGTCCGTTCAGACAACACCATGAGGGAATTTGCGGTTTTTCTATCACATTGCATCACATCAGGTGTCTGTTCAGACAACAACATGAGGGAATTTGCGGTTTTGCGCTCCCGCAACCGCCGGTCAATTTGAATAGCCAGGGACATGGTATCATTCAGACCTGTGGGAATGGGAAAACCCACCATAACATTCTTAATGGCCTCAGAAAGGCAATTTCTAAAATTAGCGGCCAGTGCACACTCGTTCCAATGTGTCAGCACGGACCATTTCCGAAATTTTTGGCAATACACCTCAGCCTCGTCCTGGCCCTGAGACATAGCCAGCAAGGCTTTCTCTGCCTGAATCTCAAGATTGGGTTCCTCATAAAGTAAACCGAGCGCCAGAAAAAACGCATCAATATCAGCCAATGCCGGATCTCCTGGCACCAACGAAAAAGCCCAATCCTGAGGGTCACCCCGTAAGAATGAAATAACAATTTTTACTTGTTGAGCAGAGTCTCCAGACGAACAAGGTTTCAGGGACAAAAATAATTTACAATTATTCCTGAAATTCCTAAACTTAAATCGGTCTCCTGAAAACAGTTCAGGAATCGGAATCTTGGGTTCAGACCTAGGATTTCTGGTAACATAATCTTGTATACCCTGCACACGAGCGGCAAGCTGGTCCACACTTGTAATCAAGGTCTGGACATTCATGTCTGCAGCAAGCTTAAGCCACTCTGAGGTAAAGGGGAAAAGAAAAAAAAAAATGAGAGAGGGAAAAAAAAAACTCAAAATTTTCTTTCTTATAATCCCACTTCTGCAATGCATTAAACATTTAATACTGGCCTGGCATACTGTTATGACCCCAGTGGACAGGGTCTCAGAGGAACGTGTAAGTCTGCAAGATACAAAAATCCAGCTCATAGGGCTGTGGTAACTGGGTTGACCAAATAGCTACTCCTAACGCCAACACTAGAAGTAGCCGGGGATCATGCCTACGGTGATCGCTAGATGACTCGCGCCAGCCGGAGAATCTAACTACCCCTAGGAGAAGAAAACAAAGACCTCTCTTGCCTCCAGAGAAAGGGACCCCAAAGCAAGATACAAGCCCCCCACAAATAATAACGGTGAGGTAAGAGGAAATGACAAACACAGAAATGAACCAGGTTCAGCAAAGAGAGGCCAGCTTACTAATAGCAGAATATAGCAAGATAACTTATCTGGTCAACAAAAACCCTATAAAAATCCACGCTGGAGATTCAAGAACCCCCGAACCGTCTAACGGTCCGGGGGGAGAACACCAGCACCCTAGAGCTTCCAGCAAAGGTCAGGATACAGATAGGAACAAGCTGGACAAAAATACCAAACAAAACAAAAGCAAAAAGCAAAGAAGCAGACTTAGCTTGAAAAACAGGAACCAGGATCAGAAGACAAGAGCACAACAGATTAGCTCTGATTTCAACAATGCCAGGCATTGAACTGAAGGTCCAGGGAGCTTATATAGCAACGCCCCTGAACTAACGGCCCAGGTGAGGATATAGGAAAAGACAGACGCTCCAGAGTCAAATCACTAATGACCACTAGAGGGAGCAAAAAGCAAAATCACAACAGCTGGCACCTTTAATGTGTCTCAGTGTCAAGTACAAAGAATTAAAAAAAGATTTGAAGAGACTGGAGATGTGTTTGACAAGCCCTGGTCCAGCAGACCCCGCAAGACAACTGCTCAGGAGAAATGTTTGTTGGTTAAAAAATCCAAAGCAAGCCCCTCTTCCACTGCAGCAGAGCTCCAGCAGGCCTAGTCACCTCAAGTCCCTGTGTCAACTAGAACAGTTTGTAGGATTCTGTCTCGAAATGGCCTCCATGGTCAAATCCGTGCCCAGAAGCCAGCACTAAACAAAAGGCAAATAAAAACCATGTGGCATTTGCAAATTCCCACAGCCTGCTAAACAGAGGGATGCTGGAAAAGTGTCAGAAGGTGGATTTCTCTGATGAATCTTCAGTAGAATTACACCACAGCCACCGCAAATACTGCAGGAGACCGACTGGAGCCCGTATGGATCCAAAATACATCCGAAAACAGTTAAATTTGGTGGTGGAAAGATCATGGTCTGGGGTTACATTCAGTATGGGGGTGTGCAAAACATTTGCAAGGTAGAAGGCAATGTCAATAGCCTAAAATATCAAGAAGTATTAGCTACCTCTTATATTCCAAATCATAGAAGGGGTCACATTCTGCAGCAGGATGGTGCTCCATCTCATACATCCATCTCTACAACGAAGTTCCTCCAGGCAAAAAAGATCAAGGTGTTCAAGGACTGGCCAGCCCAGTCACCAGACATGAACATCATTGAGCATGTTTGGGGTAGGATGAAAGAGGAAGCTTAGAAAAAAAACGAAGAATCTAGATGAACTCTGGGAGGCATGTAAGACTGCATTCTTTGCTATTCCTGATGACTTCATTAATAAATTGTATGAATCATTGTTGAACCGCATGGATGCAGTCCTTCAAGCTCATAGAAGTCACACAAAATATTAAATATGACTCTAATAGCACCACAACTTCATTCATCAATGTTATGCAACATATATTTGTATTTTAAGTTAATTATTTGTTTGAATATCACATTACTTTCTGTGGGCGACAAAACTTTTGTCTTGCCAAATTCTGACCATTCTGTGTCCATTAACTGATCAATATTTCTGCATTGATGCCAATTTATTTTCTTAACCTAAACCACATTTTGGAGGGTTTCAGCTTTCAAAAGAATAATTTATACAACCAATGGATGAATTTAACATCAGGTTATAAGCTTTTCTTTACATAATATGGATAAGCAACATAACTTCTGTCAGGGAGTGCATATCACAGGAGGGGTCAGGGCACATACATCACAGGAGACACTGGGGCATACACATCTCAGAAGGTGCTGGAGACATATACGTCACAGGAGATGCTGGGGAGATATACATCACAGGAAACACTAGTGACAAATACATCACAGGAGGGGTAGGGCACATACTTCACAGGAGACACTGGGGCATATACATCACAGAAAGTGCTGGTGACATACATCACAGAAGGTGCTGGTGACATATGCATCACAGGAGGTGCTGGTAACATGCATTACAGGAGGTGCTGGGGACATATACATCACAGGAGGTGCTGGTGACATATACATCACAGAAGGTGCTGGCGATATATGCATCACAGGAGGTGCTGGTAACATACATTGCAGGAGGTGCTGGGGACATATACATCACAGGAGGTGATGGGACATATACATCACAGGAGGTGCTGGGGACATACACATCACAGGAGGTGCTGGAGACATATACATCACAGGAGGGGTCAGGGCACATACATCACAGGAGACACTGGTGCATGTATATCACAGAAAGTGCTGGGGACATATATATCACAGGAGGTGCTGGGGACATATACATCACAGAAAGTGCTGCAGACATATACATCAAAGAGAGTGCTGGGGACATATGTATCACAGAAAGTGCTGCAGACATATACATCAAAGAGAGTACTGGGGACATATGCATCACAGGAGGTGCTGGTGACACATCAAAGGAGGTGCTGAGGACATATACATCACAGGAGTGGTCAGGGCACATACATCACAGGAGACACTGGGGTATCATATAGATCACAGAAAGTAATGGGGACACATACATCACAGGAGATGCTGGGGACGTATACATCACAGAAAGTGCTGTAGATATATACATCACAGAGAGTGCTGGGGACATATGCATTACAGAAGGTGCTGGCGACGTACACATCACAAGAGGTGCTGGAGACATATACATCACAGGAGGGGTCATGGCACATACATCACAGGAGACACTGGGGTATAGATCACAGAAAGTGCTGGGGACATATACATCACAGGAGGTGCTGGGGACATATACATCACAGAAAATGCTGCGGACATATAAATCACAGAAAGTGCTGCAGACATATACATCACATAGAGTGCTGGGGACATATACATCACAGAAGGTGCTCACGACATATACATCACAGAAGGTGCTGGGGACATATGCATCACAGAAGGTGCTGGGGACATACATCACAGGAGGTGCTGGGGACATATACATCAAAGGAGGTGCTGGGGACATATACAGCACAGGAAACAGAGGCACATATATCATACAAGAGGCCAGGGCATATACATCTCAGGAGACACTATATATCACAGAAGGTGCTGGGGACATATACATCACAGTCTTCCTAGACCTCGCCGTCCAGCCAAACTGAGCAATCGGGGGAGAAGAGCCTTGGTGAGAGAGGAAAAGAAGAACCCCAAGATCACTGCGATCCAGAGATGCAGTAGGGAGATGGGAGAAAGTTCCACAAAGTCAACTGTCACTGCAGCCCTCCACCAGTCAGGCCTTTATGGCAGAGTGGCCCAACGGAAGCCTCTCCTCAGTGCAAGACATATGAAAGCCTGTATAGAGTTTGCTAAAAAAACACGTGAAGGACTCCCAGATTATGAGAAATCAGATTCCCTGGTCTGATGAGACAAAGATAGACCTTTTTAGTGATAATTCTAAGCGGTATGTGTGGAGAAAACCAGGCACTGCTCATCCCCTGCCCAATACAATCTCAACAGTGAAGCATGGTAGTGGCAGCATTATGCTATGGAGGTGTTTTTCAGCTGCAGGGACAGGACGACTGATTGTCATTGAAGGAAACACGAATGCGGCCAAGTACAGAGATATCCTGGATGAAAACCTCTTCCAAAGTGCTCTGGACCTCACACTTGGCTGAATGTTCACCTTCCAACAAGACAATGACCCTAAGCACACAGCTAAAATAACAAAGGAGTTGCTTCAGAACAGGTCTGTGACCATTCTTGACTGGCCCAGTCATAGCCCTGACCTAAACCCAATTGAGCATCTCTGGAGAGATCTGAAAATGGCTGTCCTCCAACGTTCACCATCCAACGTGACGGAACTGGAGAAGATCTGCAAGGAAGAATGGCAGAGGATCCCCAAATCCAGGTGTGAAAAACTTGTTGCATCATTCCCAAGAAGACTCAGGGCTGTGCCAGCTCAAAACGATGCTTCTACTCAATACTGTGCAAAGGGTCTGAAAACTTATGACCATGTGATATTTCAGTTTTACTTTTTTAATTAATTTGCAAAAATTACTACATTTCTGTTTGTTTCAGTCAAGATGGGGTGCAGAGTGGACATTAATGAGAAAAAAAATTAACTTTTTTGAATTTACCAAATGGCTGCAATGAAACAAAGAGTGAAAAATGTAAAGGAGTATGAATACTTTCTGTACCCACTGTACATTACCACACATTAATTGTATGCACATGAACACCAGAGGGAGATGCAAATGACAGCTTCTGTCAAACTCTTACATCATATCTGGTCGTGGAAGCTCTCTTACGAGTTGATGGACCTTGTAACAACTGTAACTTATGAACATGATGACGTAAAGGTCTGTATGTAACATGACGTCATAAGATGATCACAGAGTAATATTCAAGTTTTTAAAAGTTATGTTTTCTATTTTATAAAGGAGTGAATAAATAAAAATTGGTTTCAAAAGTTTGCAAACCCTTCATTACATTTCAACTGTATAACGTGAGTAGAAATTGTAGCTGTCTGGAGCATATTTTCTTATCTGAAAACCTGTTACATATGTTATTTTTATTGCATAAGATCCATTTTTTTAAATAAATGATTCACAAACACTTTATATTGCAAATCAGAAAAAAATGAATTCAGAGCAAGCAAATTGGAAAGGTCTCATTTTCTGAGCTGTGACAGCATCATGCTGCTAAATGGATATTAATGGAATTTACTGAGTCTTAACACAATATTAGTACTGTAATGGCTTCTTAAAAGTGCAAGAAACTTAATTAAAGGATGATTTTTTTTTTTTTGCTTAAAGAGAACTTGTCATTATGATATACCACTTTGTAGAACATCAGCATGATTCTCTACGTAGAAGCTCAACCGTAAAACAGCACCTCATTGTTCTTTGGTGTCACGTAGAGTAATACATAATCAGACATCTGGTCTGAAAATCATGACTTCAAATTCTCTGCATAGACAAATAATATATACAGTAAAGTAAAATTATTTTGAGCTAACGAGCTTTCCATATCCTAGATTTAAAGAGGTTGTCCACTACTGTAGCATTGACGACCTATCCCTACGATTCTAGTTTCTATACAGAGGTCTAGGATTAATGCATTACTGTCACAATGTTAGTTAAGGTACCTTTGTATCATTTTCTTGTCCTGTCTTGTGAAATATCTATTTTTGGTTGTTTATTCAAAGTTTGATTTTACACCACTTGAACATTGGTTGCTTATTGAGATATTTAACTTATGCATGAATTTTGACGGATGGTCTCTTCACAGATGTGGGTTTTTTTTGCACCATACTAGCCATTCTCAGACTGATTAATTAATAGGCATTTTACTGTGCTAATTTTCAGTTTTGGTGGACATCAGTGATATTGTTATGCATACGTAGTAGTAAAGATGAGGTTAAAGGATCTAACTATTAAAAAACTGCACAAACCCCACCTGGTTTCTGTACCATCATAGTATCCAGTAACGCAGGCCCTGGCAGCTTTAGCTCTACCTGGATAAACCCT
This sequence comes from Ranitomeya variabilis, assembly GCF_051348905.1. NCBI lineage: Eukaryota > Metazoa > Chordata > Amphibia > Anura > Dendrobatidae > Ranitomeya > Ranitomeya variabilis. Next base: position 620,216,098 of record NC_135232.1, on the reverse strand, counting down.
GAAGGTAAAAACTAGAGAAAACAACTTGGACATGACTCCCTAAAAGGCTGTTGAGTGTATCACGTACCTCCTAAGGAATCGAAAGAGACTGCAGATTAAGAAAGAAACTCCAGCAGTACAATATCTGACTGGCCTAGATACTCCGAAGTAGGAGCAGAACTCCAAGCAGGATCCACTAAAGACTATCACCAGCATAGAACACCAGCAAGGGGTGGGTGTAAATAGTAGCACCTGCAGTGGGATAGGCCAGGCTCGATATCAAATGAAAAATACCTGCTGTCTGAAAAGGCAAAAGATAATCAATCAGCATCTGGACAGCGACAGAAACCTGATGTGACTCAGCGGACAGAGCCGCCAATAGAAGAGTACAGGACCATCGGATCCCAAAGCATGACAGATATGCTAAGTTCTTTCCAGGCTCAGACTGGCCCACAATAGAGAACATGAGAAGTGTACAGTAGTATGCCCTTTACCCACATATCTGGAATACATTTATATTAGGTTGTTCCCTAATTAAAAGGGTGAGTTTCACTTAAGCCCTCAAGTTAGGGTTGAAATTAAGGCATGTATGGACAAGAGAAATCTTTATATTCATCACACTTTACTGGAATGCTGCCATTATAAGTCAATTGTTAAGGGACATAATGCCACAAATTGCATCCTTTTTTTATCTCATTGACTACTAAATGCTTTATTGGATACATTTCCTTATTGCAAGCTTTTATATTACACAGAGGAAATTCATTTTTGCCAGTATAAACTTTCCATAGCACACATAAATATGTCAATTAAAAAAGGTTTCTGCAGACATCCCTAGCAACTCTCACAAACCAGTACAGATCTGAGCAGTCAGATTTGGGCTGAGTAGATAAAGATGTTAGTTTTTCTTCTGCACTTGTGGATAGACAGGGAACTGTTCAAGCTGAGTGGATAATATTTGCATCAGTTTTCATTTACTACATTGAAATGGGTGAAATCTGCTAAAACATTGTATAACATGGGCCTGTCAGTGGTCGCCTGGCAGCTCTAAATTGGCTACCATGAGCAGGCTTGGTGGAAATCACGCTGTTCACCATATCCCATTGGTTACCCTGGCCTTTACTCTTTAACATCAGTACAATTATCTAAACTTACACAGAGGCCCCTGGGTGGGGGTCACAGAGTCAACTGCTGCTGGATGGTGCAGACTGGCAAGAGTAGGTAGTTGGGTCAGAACCAGGAGGTCAGTCAAGGCACAAAAGGGCAAAAGAATGGTAGGGAAATGGTCTGCTATCAGAAAATAGGAATATAACTAAGCTAAGCAGCAAAAGATAGCACAGAATTTGAACTATAGTAGATTAACTAATGCTGGCATCTCCCAGCACTAAGCTTGTAGTATTAGTAAGGTGTGTTGCTGTCCCATTGGCCAAAGCAAAGAGTTGATTACTCCAGCTGGAAAGCACACATGCTCATTCTGCCAGCCTGTACTACACTACAGGTCCCAGCCACCCTAGTCTCAGTGGCTGGACAGAGCCAGAGCTTCTGATCCCAACATTTTCAGTGCCGCCTGCAGAAAGAATGGTGACGAGTGTTGAGCGATACCGTCCGATATTTGAAAGTATCGGTATCGGATTGGAACGGCCGATATCCAAAAAATATCGGATATCGCCGATACCGATACCCGATACCAATACAAGTCAATGGGACACAAATATCGGAAGGTATCCTGGATGGTTCCCAGGGTCTGAAGGAGAGGAAACTCTCCTTCAGGCCCTGGGATCCATATTCATGTAAAAAATAAAGAATAAAAATAAAAAATATGGATATACTCACCCCTCCGGCGGACCCTGGACCTTAGCGGTGTAACCGGCAGCCTCCGTTCCTAAGAATGCAGTGAGTGAAGGACCTTCGATGACGTCGCGGTCACGTGAGCAGTCACATGAGCGGTCACGCGACCAATCACAAGACCGCGACGTCATCGCAGGTCCTGTACACTCACTGCATTCTGAGGAACGGAGGCTGCCGGTTACACCGCTAAGGTCCAGGGTCCGCCGGAGGGGTGAGTATATCCATATTTTTTATTTTTATTCCTTATTTTTTACATGAATATGGATCCCAGGGCCTGAAGGAGAGTCTCCTCTCCTCCAGACCCTGGGAACCATACACTGGGAACTTCCGATTTCGATTTCCGATATCACAAAAATATCGGAACTCGGTATCGGAATTCCGATACAGCGATATTTGCAGTATCAGAATGCTCAACACTAATGGTGACAGATGCAGACATCGTAAGAGTAGATCCCAGAAGAGATGTGAAACATCACCAGCGTAAATTAGCAGTCTGCAGGTCTTCTCCTTAGCGTTCATCCAATCCACGTAAAACCATGAAAAATGCTTTTATATTATGTTTATAATACACACTTAAGTCAGATTTCATTTTCTTTCTTGGCATACCACAGAAAAAATGACAGCAAGAATAGCATAGAGAGTACCACTACTCTTATGCTATCCTCAAACCTTCAGTTAAGGGTTGTGGACAGAGCAATGGCTCAGTGTTTAGCACTGTTAAACATCTGAGAGGAGTTTGTATGTTCTCCCCATGATTGCGTGTGTTTCCTCCCACACTCAAAAAACATACTGATAGAGAATTTAGATTGTGGGACAGAGATGACAATATCTGTAAAATGCTGTGCAATGTAATGGAGCTACATAAGTAAGCATAAAAGTAAACACATAGGGATCAAATATTCTGCTGACTGCTCCTCTGTAAGGAAGGTACCCTAGGTTAATCCATTTTTTATACAATCCCTGACAGAAGTTATGTCACTTATCCATGTAAATAAAAGCTTATAATCTGACGTTAAATTCATCCATTGGTTGTATAAATTATTCTTTTGAAAGCTGAAACCCTCCGAAATGTTGTTTAGGTTAAGAAAATAAATTGGCATCAATGCAGAAATATTGATCAGTTAATGGACACAGAATGGTCAGATTTTGGCAAGACAAAAGTTTTGTCGCCCACAGAAAGTAATGTGATATTCAATCAAATAATTAACTTAAAATGCAAATATATGTTGCATAACATTGGTGAATGAAGTTGTGGTGCTATTAGAGTCACATTTAATATTTTGTGTGACTTCCATGAGCTTGAAGGACTGCATCCATGCGGTTCAACAATGATTCATACAATTTGTTAATGAAATCATCAGGAATAGCAAAGAATGCAGTCTTACATGCCTCCCAGAGTTCATCTAGATTCTTTGGTTTGGCATTCCAAGCTTCCTCTTTCATCCTACCCCAAACATACTCAATGATGTTCATGTCTGGTGATTGGGCTAGCCTGTCCTTGAGCACCTTGATCTTTTTTGCCTGGAGGAACTTTGTTGTAGAGATGGATGTATGAGATGGAGCACCATCCTGTTGCAGAATTTGACCCCTTTTATGATTTGAAATAAGAGGTAGCTAATACTTCTTGATATTTTAGGCTATTGACATTGCCTTCCACCTTGCAAATGTTTTGCACAACCCCATACTGAATGTAACCCCAGACCATGATCTTTCCACCACCAAATTTAACTGTTTTCTGGGTGTATTTTGGATCCATACGGGCTCCAGTAGGTCTCCTGCAGTATTTGCGGAGGCTGTGGTGTAATTCTACTGAAGATTCATCAGAGAAATCCACCTTCTGCCACTTTTCCAGCGTCCATCCATTTAGCAGACTGTGGGACTTTGCAAATGACACACTTTTTTTATTTGCCTTTTGTTTAGTGCTGGCTTCTGATCACTGATTCGACCATGGAGGCCATATTGAGACAGAATCCTGCAAACTGTTCTAGTTGACACAGGGACTTGAGGTGACCAGGCCTGTTGGAGCTCTGCTGTAGTGGAAGAGGGGCTTTCTTTGGATTTTCTAACCAACAAATGTTCCTCCTGAGCATTTGTTTTGAGGGGTCTGCTGGACCTGGGCTTGTCAAACACATCTCCAATCTCTTCAAATCTTTTTTTAATTTTTTGTACTTGATGCTGAGACATGTTAAAGGTGCCAGCCACCTCTGCAGTGGATCTGGTCTTCAGCCTCTTGATAATCCAGGCTTTGGTCACAGGGTGGATTTTTGGCATGTTGTCAGAGCTCAAGTTGCAGTTCAAGTGAAGGTCTGGGGTGCTGGGTTTCTTTATATACACACACTAATTAACCGATCATTTACTGAGTACAGGTGAGGATGTAAACTAGGATGACCAGGCGACAAAACCTTTGTCTTTCCAAAATCTGACTATTCTGTGTCTATTAACTGATCAACATTTCTGCATTGATGACAATTTATTTTCTTAACCTAAACCACATTTCAGAGGGTTTAAGCTTTCAAAAGAATAATTTATACAATCAATGGATGAATTTAACGTCAAGTTATAGACTTTTATTTACATAACATGGATAAGCGACACAACTTCTGTCAGGGAGTGTATGGCTTCTAGTCTGCATGTTTTACACATTTTTCTCTCTCTATGCACCACCTCTAATTTTCAGTTGTCTCTGAGCTAGTGGATAGAGATTAGTTGCTATGATGTCTCCCATGCACAGTGCATAGAGATGAGGGATTCCTGTGAATATATAGCACATGTAGAGAAGCAGCAGTAGCATGGAGGGCATGATACAGTAGTACGAAGGTGAAAAGCTAGGCATAAAATTGATCAATGTCAATGTCCTCAATAAGGAAGGCACCCATTGTGTTTAAGACAAAACCATTATCAAGGTCACATTTCCTCTGGTTACTAATCTGAGAATAACGTAAATCTATGCAACACACAAGAGCATGCTGATGAGAACAACCTTTGTGGCACCCCAGGAGTCTGGATGCCACAGTGGCATTGCCTTCCTCAGGGAGGTGATGCCATGCCTGGAAGCAAGAGGGATCCCCTTAGCAGGCAATACAGTCATCATGCAACACCTTTCCTTATTCCAGACCAGAAGGGGGAGCTCTAAGCTGGTTTTCAGGGGAACTTCCCTATAAGTTCTGGTCTGGTGGTGGGGTTAGTTAGTGTGTGTGAGGGAGCAGACATTGAAGGAGGAAGAGGCAAGTGAGGAAAATCTGTGGGATAGGAGTTGCGACTGAGCTCACCCCAGAACTGAGTGCCGAAGATTGGACACTGGAGTCCATGGTTGTGTGGGAACTGCAGGTCCTGCAACCAAATCTGGAGGACAGGAGATTGCAGGTCTCGTGGCCCCATTGGACACCCGAAGGCACAGCAGCATTCAAGAGCCCAGAGTCACCACGAGGGAGTGACACCTGGAACAGGCTCAAGCTGCCTGCCATGTGGCTAGTGTTTCATTTAGTGGACAGACTGAGAGAGCGACTTGAGGAGAACTAAAAGCACCAAGCACCCAGAGAACAGCGCAGCAGGGAGGCCACCAACCCCACCTGGCTAGGAGGATCCTGAATTGCTTCCAGGCTGCCCGGATCTCCATCATTTGTGCCAGTCATTACACTGGCTACCCATCCAATCCAGAATCCAGTACAAAACTACTACCCTCATCCACAAAGCACTCCATGGCTCAGCACCACCCTACATCTCCTCTCTGGTCTCAGTCTACCAACCTACCCATGCCCTCCGCTCTGCTAATGACCTCAGGTTAGCATCCTCAATAATCAGAACCTCCCACTCCCGTCTCCAAGACTTTACACGTGCGGCGCCGATTCTTTGGAATGCACTACCTAGGTTAATACAATTAATCCCCAATCCCCACAGTTTTAAGCGTGCACTAAAAACTCATTTGTTCAGATTGGCCTACCGCCTCAACGCATTAACCTAATTATCCCTGTGTGGCCTATTAATAAAAAACAACAACATAATCACGTTCCTCCATCATGTTCTCATACACTTTATGCAGTTAATAGCCTCTCTGTCTGTACTGTTACATACTTAGGCAGTTAACTGGTTCATGCAGCTTTACATGAACACCCGAGCCTTACACTATGGCTGGTCCAAATAACTAAAGCAATTGTTACCATCCACCTCTTGTGTCTCCCCTTTTCCTCATAGATTGTAAGCTTGCGAGCAGCAGGGCCCTCATTCCTCCTGGTATCTGTTTTGAACTGTGATTTCTGTTATGCTGTAATGTCTGTTGTCTGTATAAGTCCCCTCTATAAGTTGTAAAGCGCTGCGGAATATGTTGGCGCTATATAAATAAAATTATTATTATTATTATTATCAAGAGCTGTGATTTGTATCAGGGACTGTACCTGCAACCTAGGATTTAATGGTAAAGGAAACTGCAACCCTTGAGTACTCTAGTTATTCCTGCACCCTCATTCCTGCACTCCAACGTCCACCATCCCTCATAAACTGTTCTGGTAGCCCTGGGGCCCCGCTCCACCTGTGGAGAGCAGAACTATTCTAGCTGCGTCACCATCGTCCCAAGCGGTCCCTTTAAGCAGCTTTGGCCATCCCTGGCCGAGTACCACTGGTGGCATCACGAATAATCCCCTTTTTCTTTATAAACTTTATTCGTTTCCATCATCCACCCCTTTTAAATGCACACCCAGGGCCATGGAACCGGTCACTGCAGCTGTGACCACTCCTTTAAGAACCCTCCGACCGGGTTCTGAGTACCCCATTGTTCTAGCTGGTGTCGCACCTTAATTACCAACTCCAAGCTTTGCCACCTACAGAATGAATAGAAGATGTTCTTGAGGTTACATTTAGCTCATCTGAAATCAGGAAAGGAAAAATTGATGAAAATGATGAAATTACTTAACATTAGGTGGGAACGTGCCTGAGATTTATTCTGCAAGCAAGAAATTCTAGATGTTTCCTTGATGAGAAGTAGCTTCTGGACACTATCATTGAATATCCATCTTTATTTTCATCTCTAGCCTTCCCTCTATGTTCTGAAGTAAGCTTGGAATAAATACCTAAAAAAATGCTATGTTTTTACTTGCGTTTTTATATGTTTTTACTTGCATTGTTTTCCCATTTACTTCAATGTTAAAAAAACCCTGGAAAAACGCTGAAGGAATTGAAATGTGGCAGATTTGAAAATACTGTACACATCCCAACTTGAAATATGGAAAGAAAAAAAAATGCACCATTTTTCTGAGATTTTAGAAAAAAAAATGCACCATTTTTCTGAGATTTTAGAAATTTTTAAATTTAATTGGTATCACTAGTACTGAAAAGCCCTTCGTTCTTTCCTTGTTAAAAAAGAACAGGAAAAAAACACGGCAATAATGCAAGTTCTGAACAAGCCTTTAGAGAGTATTGATGAATTTCCTCCATTTTGCTCAATACTAGTTACAGTGCTGCCATTACTGGGCATTGCACTAGAGCTCATATTCTTTTCGTTGGAATTGTCTGCTGTTTGTATCACCTTTCAGTGCTACATCTGACATCCGATAGACCAAATAGTCGCTAACTGGTTGGGTGCCGGGAGTCTCATCTCATATTGTGCCTGGACATCCCATTTAATATCATCCACTGTGCATTCAGTCAGTACATATACAGTAAATTATTATTATTATAGCGCCATTCATTCCATGGCGCTTTACATGTGAGGAGGGGTATGCATAATAAAAACAAGTACAATAATCTTAATCAAATCAAGTCACAACTGGTACTTAAGGAGAGAAGACCCTGCTCATGAGGGCTCACACTCTACAAGGGATGGGTGAGAATACAGTTGGCGAGGGTAGAGCTGGTCATGCAGCGGTTTGGTTTATCAGTGGTTACTGCAGGTTGTAGGCTTGTTAGTAGGTCTTCAGGTCCTTTTTGAAGGTTTCCACAGTCGGCGAGAGTCTGATGTGTTTGATTAGAGAGTTCCAGAGTATGGGGGATGCGCTGGAGAAATCTTGTATGCGATTGTGGGAAGAGGAGATAGGAGGGGAGTATAGAAGGAGATCTTGTGAGGATCGGAGGTTGCGTGCAGGTAAGTACCGGGAGACAAGGTCCCAGATGTATGGAGGACACAGATTGCGGATGGCTCTCTATGTCATGGTTAGGGTTTTGAACTGGAGCCGTTGGGTAATAGGGAGCCAGTGCAGGGTTTGATAGAGGAGAGAGGCTGGGGAATAGCAGGGGATCAGGTAGATTAGTCAGGCAGCAGAGTTTAGAATAGATTGGAGGGGTGCAACAGTGTTAGAGGGGAGGACACAGAGCAGGAGGTTGCAGTAGTCGAGGCAGGAGATGATGAGGGCATGGACTAGGGTTTTTGCAGATTCTTGGTTTAGGCATGTACGGATCCAAGAAACATTTTGAGTTGAAGTCTGCAGGTAGTGGAAAGGGCTTGGATATGTGGTTTGAAGGAGAGATCAGTGTCAAGGATTACTCCAAGTCAGTGAGCTTGTATGACTGGGGAAAGTGAGCAGCTATTTACTTTAATGGATAGGTCTGTTGAAGAAGTCTAGTGAGATAGGGGAAAGATTATTAATTCTGTTTTTTCCGTATTAAGTTTTAGAAATCTAGGGGAAAAGAAGGATGAAATAGCAGACAGACATTGTGGGATTCTGGTTAGTAGGGAGGTGATATCTGATCCAGAGATGTAGATCTGTGTGTCGTCGGCATAAAGATGATACTGAAAGCCATAGGACTCTATGAGCTGTCCGAGGCCAAATGTATAGATGAAGAAGAGCAGAGGCCCTAGGACTGAACCTTGCGGGACTTCAACAGATAGGGTTCGAGGTGAGGAGGTGGTGTGTGAGTGGGAGACGCTGAATGTCTGGTCTGTTAGGTATGACAAAATCCAAGATAGGGCCAAGTCAGTGATGCCAAAACATGAGAGGGTCTGTAATAGTAGGGAATGATCCACTGTGTCAAAGGCAGATGACAGGTCTAGGAAGAGGAGGACAGAGTAGTGTCACTTGGCTTTGGCAGTTAATAGGTCATTGGTGACTTTAGTTAGGGCAGTTTTAGTGGAGTGATGTGGCCGGAAGCCATATTGAAAGCGGTCGAAGAGGGAGCAGGAAGAGAGGTGGGAGGACAGTTCAAGCTTGACGTGTTGTTCCAATAGTTTTGAGGCCTAGGGGAGAGGTGATATGGGGCGATAGGTAGATGCAGAGGATTAGTTAAGAGAGGGCTTTTTGAGCATAGGTGTAATTGGGGCATGTTTTAAGCTTGAGGGGAAAACACCAGTTGTTAGTGATAGCTTGTAAACATGGGTTAGGGTTGGGATGAAGACTGTGGTGAGGTTTGGGATGAAGTGGGATGGGATCGGGTAAAGTGCACAGGTGGTGAGATGTAATCTTGAGATTAGAGTGGAGAGTCAATATTCTACAATGGTGGAGAAGTTGGTTTTGGAGAAGAAGGGCTGAGCAGTTGGGAGAAAGAGCTCTGGGAATTGTCGACCAAAACTGTCTCTGATGTTATCAATCTTCTGCTTGAAAAATGAGGCAAAGACTTTGGCTGAGATGAATAGAGAGGGAGGGGGTGCTGGGGGACAGAGGACAGAATTGAAAGTGTTGAATAACTGATTAGGTTTGTGAGATAGGGAGGATATGAGAGATGAGAAGTACTTTTGTTTTGCTGCAGCGAGTGTGTCTCAGCTCTTTGGTCAGGCTGGTGTGCCAGGGCTGTCTGTTGGTTTTGCGAGCTTTGTTATGTGTGAGAGAGGCAACCGATTCTAGAGCTACAGCTATTGTGGTGTTATATAAAGCAGCAGTGGCATCCGCATTGTTTAGATTGATTAGATTGGTTAGATTCCAGGGGTTTTTAGTGGGGTTCAGGTCTGGAGATTGGTCTGGCCATGACAGGGATTTAATGGGGTGGTCCTTCATCCACACATTGATTGACCTTGCTGTGTGGCATGACATATTGTCCTGCTGGAAAAAACAGTCCTCAGAGTTGGGGAACATTGCCTGAGCAGAAGGAGTCAACTGTTTTTTCCAGGATAACCTTGCATGCGGCGTGGTTAATACATTCTTTGCAAAGATTAACCTGCCCAATTTCAGCCTTGCTGAAGCATCCCTAGATCATCTCTGATCCTCCACCAAATTTCACAGTGAGTGCAATAAACTGTGGATTATACGCCTTTCCAGGTCTTGGCCAAAGCTGAAAATTGGACTCATCAGAGAAGATTACCTTACTCCAGTCCTCTATGGTCCAATCCTTATGGTCTTTGGAAAACTTTAGCCTGGCTCTCCTTTGCTTCTCTTTGATGAAAGGCTTTTTTCTAGCTTTACATGATTTGAGCCCTGCCTCTAGGAGCCTGCTATGAACTGTTCTTGACATGCACTTCACCCCAGCTGCCATTTGCCATTCCTTTTGTAGGTCACTTGATGTCATCCTGCGGTTGCTGAGTGACATTCGAATAAGATGATGGTCATCCTGGTCAGTGGAGAGTCATTTTCACCCTCTGCTGGTCTGTAGCTTTGTTGTCCCCAATGTCTGCTGTTTGACCTTGTTGTAATGGACTACCATCTTAGAAAATTTAAGTGTGCAGCTCACTTTGGAGAACTATGTGTTGATCCTGCTTCAGATCTACATAGGTGGTGAATTCTAAGGGAAAAGAAACTCCAAGTGAATGTGGTGTTAATCACATAAGGATTTTTAGAATACATCCACTTCCAGTGAAAAGCTATTGCTAAAAGTTAATTTTTTCTCAAGAAAAAATAAAAAAATATTTGTAAATATTTTTAAAATACAGTACAACGCATTTCGGCTGGTATTTTTACTTGTTTATTTTTTATTGTTACAACCTCAAAGCTTTCTTATTTATGAAGGTTCCTAGACGGTATTAGCAGGGCGGGACCCGAAATCTGTCACTCGGGTTCTTCTTCCTGACATATATCTACATGGTATCGACTAAAGAGAAGACATCCTGAGGAAGAAAGACATTGAAACACACATCAAAGGGTTACACTAGGTCCTCTCGCACTCTGTGTATCTCTGTGTATTTATTAATCTCCCTGGCTCCCTATTGTATGCTTATGATTGATCTATTAACATTTTTCCTTCAGCCATGGTGTGCATTTTTTGTCTCTGGTTCCCCCTATCAGGTGTTCATTCACTATATTTAATTCATCACACACCCTCTGTATGCCTTAGCAGGGGTCACCAGAGACAAAACCCTAGTGTCCAGAGTTACTAATTTATTGACTCATTTGTATCCTATTTTAGCACTCCAATTTTCTGCACTCTCAGAAGACTACTGTTCATTACTTCATATATGTGCACCTCATAAATAGCGTTTACTGTGCAGGTGTCTACAAATCTATTTATATAATTGCCTTGTAATGTTTTCATTTCCTGTCACTGTATCCCAGAATTCCAAGCGGAGGAAGTTCACTGACCGCCATATTGGGACACCCAAGTGATGGGTGTCTCAATATGGAAACTGCTGCTGGTACCAACACCAACCTATTGCGCGGTATGACCAGTGGGACACCGTCGCACCACACACACACACACACACATACACACACACTCTATACACCGTACGCACCACACTCACACTCACACACTCATGCAGCTGCTTGCATGGTACCACCAGCGGAGAGTGGGTCTCTCACTTATGAGAGACCCAAATTTTATCACATCAGTGAATGAGACAGAAGAAAGAGCTTGGAATGCATTTTGTAATGTGGTGCAGACTTTTCTAGGGAATAAGAAAGCAGACAACTATGAAGAGATTGTGGAAGAGCTACTAATGAGTAGTGTTGAGCGATACTTTCCGATATCGGAAAGTATCGGTATCGGAAAGTATCGGCCGATACCGTCAAAATATCGGATCTAATCCGATACCGATACCCGATCCCAATGCAAGTCAAGGGGACGAAAATATCGGAATTAAAATAAACCCTTTATAAACTTGTAGGTTCATTCTACATGAAGGAAAACAACTAAGAATAATGTAGGATGTATTGGGGGACGTGGCGGAGACATTAAAGGCACAGAGGTTTAGCCCAATGTAATAGAATAGCAGGATTTTGTTTTTTTTATGACGTTCGGCGGTAGAAAAATTTTGACTATGTTAATTTTTTTTTTATTTTGTCAGATATTGATGTTTCACTACTTCCACGCCCTTCACCTTCTTTTTTACTTCTCCCACACTTTCTTCTTCATTATCCTCATCATCAGCTTCTTTGACATCAACTTCTTCACCTTATTCATCTTCTTCTTCATCTTCTACCTATTATTTTTTGGGTTACATTGTTCATATTCTTTTTATTTTACTATTATCTTCATCATATTCTACTTCTTCATCATATTCTTATTTGTGACAGGCATTACCGTAGTTGTTATCTATAAAAGTTTGAAGATTACACCTTCCGTTCTGCCTGTCACAAAAGAGTTACATTTGTCCGCGTTCAGTTTGGCCTGCAGCATCAGGCTTTATCCAGGGGCACCACGAGGAGGAACGGACTCACCCCCATACACTGCTTAGTCTTCTTCTGCTTATAATTTAGATAATATTTTTTGCTCTGATATTTAGTGTTATGCTTAATGTTCTTCTGCTCTTTGTTCTGCAGCCTCTTGTTCTTCTGCTTCTCGGTCTTCCAGGTCGTCGTCGTCTCCAGGGTCGTCGTCTCCGGGGTCGTCGTCATCGGGGTGGTCTTCAGGGTCGTCGTCTCCGGGGTCGTCGTCATCGGAGTGGTCTTCAGGGTCATCGTCTCCAGGGTCGTCGTCATCACGGTGGTTGTCGTCTCTGGTGTCGTCGTCATCTTAGGGGTGGTCTTCCGGGTCATCGTGTTTAGTCTCTTGAACTTGGAAATGTAGCAGAAGGTACAAGAAGGCTGAGAAAATGCCGAGAACCAGCTGATGGAACTGGAACTCGGATGGCTACCCGAAGGTCCAAGAGCCAATGGAACTACCGAGGACCAGCTGACGTTACTGGAACCCGGTTACTAAGCAGGAGGTACCCGTGCCTGAAAGCACTACCAAGGACCACCTGACGTTGGTGGAACTCGGATACCCAGAGGGAGGCACCTAAGCCAAAGGCTCTGCCCGGAACCAGCTGACGGTACTGGAACCAGGATGGGGAGCAGAAGGTACAAGAGCAAAAGACACTGCCGAGAACCAGCTGACGGTGCTGGAACCCGGATGGGTAGCCGAAGGTCCAAGAGCCAATGGAACTACCGAAGACCAGCTGACGTTACTGGAACCCGGTTACTAAGCAGGAGGTACCCGTGCCTGAAAGCACTACCAAGGACCACCTGACGTTGGTGGAACTCGGATACCCAGAGGGAGGCACCTATGCCAAAGGCTCTGCCCGGAACCAGCTGACGGTACTGGAACCAGGATGGGGAGCAGAAGGTACAAGAGCAAGTGTCTGCGTGGCTTTTGCAGGACACGATGCCGGCTGCACAGCAGGGGAACAGCTGGCGGTGCTGAACCCCACTGACACATTGGCTGGTGTTTTTCTCTGTGCAGCTAGCAGTACCGGGCCCCAACTGGCGGTGTTAGAGCCCGGGGTCAGCAGGAGGAGGAGATGGAGCAGAGTGTAGGCCGAAGCCTGCACTGGCGGCAGCTTTGGGTCTGTTGTGCCTGCGTGGCAGTTGCAGGACACGTTGCCGGCTGCACAGCAGGGGAACAGCTGGCGGTGCTGAACCCCACTGACACATTGGCTGGTGTTTGGCTCTGTGCAGCTAGCAGTACCGGGCCCCAACTGGCGGTGTTGGAGCCCGGGCTCTGCAGGGGGAGCAGAGTGTAGGCCGAAGCCTACTTGAACCAATTTCAAAGGTAACCTTTAACCCCCCCTCAGGGGTTACAAAGTAGAAGAGCCACAGCTTATGCAGCAGTAGTGCTGCACAAGTCAAAGGTTGCTCTTTTAATTTTGCTCCTTGCACACGCTGAATGAAACACGTATAACATTTAGCCCTTTATACAGTCAAACTGTGTTGGAGGCGCGAGTTCCCTTTGTAATGAGATGCAGCACAGATGTCAAGAATCCCACCTTGGTGCTGGGTGCAGCCTCCTGAGCGTTGTTATTTGCTGTAGAGGAGTCTGCGCTGTCGTGTTATCCCCTGGCCTAGCGCTGTTAGCGCTGTCCATCTTCTGACCTCATTTAATGTCGGCCGCTGCGGTTCGCGATGACCATGAATCCCAGCCCCGCGGTGTCTTAACATTGTTAAAACACTGCGGGGCTGTGATTCATGGCCTGGCGCAGCACATATGTTCGCCTCTCGCACTCGGGTCCTTACACCCGCTGCAGACTGTGCGGCGTCAGCTGATCCCTTATCGCATGCCACGGCCATGAAGCCGCACAGTCTGAAGAAGGCGGAAGGAGATGAGGGACAGGCGAAGTGATGCACTGCTCATGCCCATCAATCACACCCTCGCAGTCCCAAGAAATAAGACACCGAGGGGCGTTGTGTGGGTCAGGGCGGCCGCAGAGGCGCAGACAGCCAAACAATGATGCCAGAAGATGGGCAGCGCTACCAAGGGGGTTGCAGCGTGTCATTACAAAGGAAAGTCACACCCCCGGGACGGTTAAATGGTCACACAGAGGACACATTTCAGACGTGTTTTCAGTTCCACATGTGCGAGGAGAATACGTTTATGAGCCACCTTGCACACATGCAGCATTACCGCTGTACAAGGTGGCCTTAAAAATGTACAAACGCCTGGGGGAGGGGGGACAGGTTCCCTTCAATTTCAGTTCTTGTGTCTGCGTGGCTTTTGCAGGACACGATGCCGGCTGCACAGCAGGGGAACAGCTGGCGGTGCTGAACCCCACTGACACATTGGCTGGTGTTTGGCTCTGTGCAGCTAGCAGTACCGGGCCCCAACTGGCGGTGTTGGAGCCCGGGCTCTGCAGGGGGAGCAGAGTGTAGGCCGAAGCCTACTTGAACCAATTTCAAAGGTAACCTTTAACCCCCCCTCAGGGGTTACAAAGTAGAAGAGCCACAGCTTATGCAGCAGTAGTGCTGCACAAGTCAAAGGTTGCTCTTTTAATTTTGCTCCTTGCACACGCTGAATGAAACACGTATAACATTTAGCCCTTTATACAGTCAAACTGTGTTGGAGGCGCGAGTTCCCTTTGTAATGAGATGCAGCACAGATGTCAAGAATCCCACCTTGGTGCTGGGTGCAGCCTCCTGAGCGTTGTTATTTGCTGTAGAGGAGTCTGCGCTGTCGTGTTATCCCCTGGCCTAGCGCTGTTAGCGCTGTCCATCTTCTGACCTCATTTAATGTCGGCCGCTGCGGTTCGCGATGACCATGAATCCCAGCCCCGCGGTGTCTTAACATTGTTAAAACACTGCGGGGCTGTGATTCATGGCCTGGCGCAGCACATATGTTCGCCTCTCGCACTCGGGTCCTTACACCCGCTGCAGACTGTGCGGCGTCAGCTGATCCCTTATCGCATGCCACGGCCATGAAGCCGCACAGTCTGAAGAAGGCGGAAGGAGATGAGGGACAGGCGAAGTGATGCACTGCTCATGCCCATCAATCACACCCTCGCAGTCCCAAGAAATAAGACACCGAGGGGCGTTGTGTGGGTCAGGGCGGCCGCAGAGGCGCAGACAGCCAAACAATGATGCCAGAAGATGGGCAGCGCTACCAAGGGGGTTGCAGCGTGTCATTACAAAGGAAAGTCACACCCCCGGGACGGTTAAATGGTCACACAGAGGACACATTTCAGACGTGTTTTCAGTTCCACATGTGCGAGGAGAATACGTTTATGAGCCACCTTGCACACATGCAGCATTACCGCTGTACAAGGTGGCCTTAAAAATGTACAAACGCCTGGGGGAGGGGGGACAGGTTCCCTTCAATTTCAGTTCTTGTGTCTGCGTGGCTTTTGCAGGACACGATGCCGGCTGCACAGCAGGGGAACAGCTGGCGGTGCTGAACCCCACTGACACATTGGCTGGTGTTTTTCTCTGTGCAGCTAGCAGTACCGGGCCCCAACTGGCGGTGTTAGAGCCCGGGGTCAGCAGGAGGAGGAGATGGAGCAGAGTGTAGGCCGAAGCCTGCACTGGCGGCAGCTTTGGGTCTGTTGTGCCTGCGTGGCAGTTGCAGGACACGTTGCCGGCTGCACAGCAGGGGAACAGCTGGCGGTGCTGAACCCCACTGACACATTGGCTGGTGTTTGGCTCTGTGCAGCTAGCAGTACCGGGCCCCAACTGGCGGTGTTGGAGCCCGGGCTCTGCAGGGGGAGCAGAGTGTAGGCCGAAGCCTACTTGAACCAATTTCAAAGGTAACCTTTAACCCCCCCTCAGGGGTTACAAAGTAGAAGAGCCACAGCTTATGCAGCAGTAGTGCTGCACAAGTCAAAGGTTGCTCTTTTAATTTTGCTCCTTGCACATGCTGAAAGGAACACGTATAACATTTAGGCCCTTACACAGTCAAACTGATTTTGAGGCGTGAGTTCCCTTCGTAAAGAGACGCAGTACAGCTGGCAAAAATGCCACCTTGGTGCTTTGCCCGGCCTCCTGAGCATCGTTATTTGTTGCACAGGAGTCTGCGCTGTCGTGTTATCCCTTGGCCTTGCGCTGTTAGTGCTGCCCGTCCTCTGACATCATTTGATGTCGGCCGTTGCGGTTCGCGATGCCCATGAATCCCAGCCCCGCAGTGTCTTGACATAGTTAAAACACTGCGGGGCTGGGATTCATGGCCTGGCGCAGTACATATGTTCGCCTCTCACACTCGGGTCCTTACACCCGCTTCAGACTGTGCGGCATCAGCTGATCCCTTATCGCATGCCGCGGCCATGAAGCCGCACAGTCTGAGGAAGGCGGAAGGAGATGAGGGACAGGCGAAGTGATGCACTGCTCATGCCCATCAATCACACCCTCGCAGTCCCAAGAAATAAGACACCGAGGGGCGTTGTGTGGGTCAGGGCGGCCGCAGAGGCGCAGGCAGCCAAACAATGATGCCAGAAGACGGGCAGCGCTACCAAGGGGGTTGCAGCGTGTCATTACAAAGGAAAGTCACACCCCCGGGACGGTTAAATGGTCACACAGAGGACACATTTCAGACGTGTTTTCAGTTCCACATGTGCGAGGAGAATACGTTTATGAGCCACCTTGCACACATGCAGCATTACCGCTGTACAAGGTGGCCTTAAAAATGTACAAACGCCTGGGGGAGGGGGGACAGGTTCCCTTCAATTTCAGTTCTTGTGTCTGCGTGGCTTTTGCAGGACACGATGCCGGCTGCACAGCAGGGGAACAGCTGGCGGTGCTGAACCCCACTGACACATTGGCTGGTGTTTTTCTCTGTGCAGCTAGCAGTACCGGGCCCCAACTGGCGGTGTTAGAGCCCGGGGTCAGCAGGAGGAGGAGATGGAGCAGAGTGTAGGCCGAAGCCTGCACTGGCGGCAGCTTTGGGTCTGTTGTGCCTGCGTGGCAGTTGCAGGACACGTTGCCGGCTGCACAGCAGGGGAACAGCTGGCGGTGCTGAACCCCACTGACACATTGGCTGGTGTTTGGCTCTGTGCAGCTAGCAGTACCGGGCCCCAACTGGCGGTGTTGGAGCCCGGGCTCTGCAGGGGGAGCAGAGTGTAGGCCGAAGCCTACTTGAACCAATTTCAAAGGTAACCTTTAACCCCCCCTCAGGGGTTACAAAGTAGAAGAGCCACAGCTTATGCAGCAGTAGTGCTGCACAAGTCAAAGGTTGCTCTTTTAATTTTGCTCCTTGCACATGCTGAAAGGAACACGTATAACATTTAGGCCCTTACACAGTCAAACTGATTTTGAGGCGTGAGTTCCCTTCGTAAAGAGACGCAGTACAGCTGGCAAAAATGCCACCTTGGTGCTTTGCCCGGCCTCCTGAGCATCGTTATTTGTTGCACAGGAGTCTGCGCTGTCGTGTTATCCCTTGGCCTTGCGCTGTTAGTGCTGCCCGTCCTCTGACATCATTTGATGTCGGCCATTGCGGTTCGCGATGCCCATGAATCCCAGCCCCGCAGTGTCTTGACATAGTTAAAACACTGCGGGGCTGGGATTCATGGCCTGGCGCAGTACATATGTTCGCCTCTCACACTCGGGTCCTTACACCCGCTTCAGACTGTGCGGCATCAGCTGATCCCTTATCGCATGCCGCGGCCATGAAGCCGCACAGTCTGAGGAAGGCGGAAGGAGATGAGGGACAGGCGAAGTGATGCACTGCTCATGCCCATCAATCACACCCTCGCAGTCCCAAGAAATAAGACACCGAGGGGCGTTGTGTGGGTCAGGGCGGCCGCAGAGGCGCAGGCAGCCAAACAATGATGCCAGAAGACGGGCAGCGCTACCAAGGGGGTTGCAGCGTGTCATTACAAAGGAAAGTCACACCCCCGGGACGGTTAAATGGTCACACAGAGGACACATTTCAGACGTGTTTTCAGTTCCACATGTGCGAGGAGAATACGTTTATGAGCCACCTTGCACACATGCAGCATTACCGCTGTACAAGGTGGCCTTAAAAACGTACAAACGCCTGAAGACGGGCAGCGCTACCAAGGAGCTTGTTGCGTGTCAATACAAAGGAAAATCACACCTGAGGGACGTTTTAATGGTCGCAGAGGACTCATTTTTAGACGTGTTCTGTTATGACCCCAATGGCGAGGGTCTCAGAGATATCAGCAAGTCTGCGAAGTACAAAAATCCAGCTCATAGGGCAGTGGTAACTGGGTTGACCATATATCTACTCCTAACGCCAACACTAGAAGTAGCCGGGGAACATGCCTACGTTGGTCGCTAGATGTCTCGCACCAGCCGGAGGACTAACTACCCCTAGAAGAGGAAAACAAAGACCTCTCTTGCCTCCAGAGAATAGACCCCAAAAGTTGGATACAAGCCCCCCACAAATAATAACGGTGAGGTAAGAGGAAATGACAAACACAGAGATGAACTAGGTTTAGCAAAGAGAGGCCCACTCACTAATAGCAGAATGTAGTAAGATAACTTATATGGTCAATGAAAACCCTAACAAAAATCCACAGTGGAGATTCAAGAACCCCCGAACCGTCTAACGGCCCGGGGGGAGAACTCCAGCCTCCCTAGAGCTTCCAGCAAGGACAGGATACAGATTATGTACAAGCTGGACAAAAATGCAAACAAAATCAATAGCAAAAAAGCAAGAAAGCAGACTTAGCTTAATCAAGCAGGAACCAGGATCAGTAGACAAGAGCACTACAGATTAGCTCTGATATCAACATTGCCAGGCATTGAACTGAAGGTCCAGGGAGCTAATATAGCAACACCCCTGACCTAACGACCCAGGTGAGCATACAAGGGATGATAGACATACCCAGAGTAAAAACACTAGTAGCCACTAGAGGGAGCCAAAAGGTAAATTCACAACAGTACCCCCCCCCCCCCTTAGTGAGGGGTCACCGAACCCTCACCAAGACCACCAGGGCGATCAGGATGAGCGGCGTGAAAGGCGCGAACTAAATCGGCCGCATGCACATCAGAGGCGACCACCCAGGAATTATCCTCCTGACCATAGCCCTTCCACTTGACCAGGTACTGAAGCCTCCGCCTGGAGAGACGAGAATCTAAGATCTTCTCCAACACGTACTCCAACTCGCCCTCAACCAACACCGGAGCAGGAGGCTCAGCAGAAGGAACCACAGGCACAACGTACCGCCGCAACAAGGACCTATGAAATACGTTGTGAATGGCAAACGACACCGGAAGATCCAGGCGAAAGGATACAGGATTAAGGATCTCCAATATCTTGTAAGGACCAATGAATCGAGGCTTAAATTTGGGAGAGGAGACCTTCATAGGAACAAATCGAGAAGACAGCCATACCAAATCCCCAACACGAAGTCGGGGACCCACACCGCGGCGGCGATTGGCAAAACGCTGAGCCTTCTCCTGTGACAACTTCAAGTTGTCCACCACATGATTCCAGATCCGCTGCAACCTATCCACCACAGAATCCACTCCAGGACAGTCAGAAGGCTCCACATGTCCCGAGGAAAAACGAGGATGGAAACCGGAGTTGCAGAAAAATGGCGAAACCAAGGTGGCAGAACTAGCCCGATTATTAAGGGCAAATTCAGCCAACGGCAAGAAGGTCACCCAATCATCCTGATCAGAAGAGACAAAACACCTCAAATACGCCTCCAGAGTCTGATTAGTTCATTCCGTTTGTCCGTTAGTCTGTGGATGAAAAGCGGACGAAAACGACAAATCAATGCCCATCCTACCACAAAAGGATCGCCAGAACCTGGAAACAAACTGGGATCCTCTGTCCAACACAATATTCTCAGGAATGCCGTGCAAACGAACCACGTTCTGGAAGAACACAGGAACCAGATCAGCAGAGGAAGGCAGCTTAGGCAAAGGAACCAGATGGACCATCTTGGAGAAACGATCACATATCACCCAGATGACAGACATGCCTTTAGACACCGGGAGATCCGAAATGAAATCCATAGAGATGTGTGTCCAAGGTCTCTTCGGGACAGGCAAGGGCAAGAGCAACCCGCTGGCACGAGAACAGCAAGGCTTAGCTCGAGCACAAGTACCGCAGGACTGCACAAATGACCGCACATCCCTTGACAAGGAAGGCCACCAAAAGGACCTGGCCACCAGATCTCTGGTGCCAAAAATTCCCGGGTGCCCTGCCAACACTGAGGAATGAACCTCGGAAATGACTCTGCTGGTCCATTTAGCAGGCACAAACAATCTGTCAGGTGGACAAGAGTCAGGCCTACCAGCCTGAAATCTCTGCAACACACGTCGCAGATCTGGAGAAATCGCTGACAAGATAACTCCTTCCTTAAGAATACCCTCAGGTTCAGCGACTCCAGGAGCATCAGGCACAAAGCTCCTAGACAGAGCATCGGCCTTCACATTCTTAGAACCTGGTAAATACGAGACCACAAAGTCAAAATGGGAGAAAAACAATGACCAGCGGGCCTGTCTAGGATTCAGGCGTTTAGCAGACTCGAGATACATCAAATTTTTGTGATCAGTCAAGACCACCACCCGATGCTTAGCACCCTCGAGCCAATGACGCCACTCCTCAAATGCCCACTTCATGGCCAATAACTCCCGATTGCCCACATCATAATTTCGCTCTGCCGGCGACAACTTCCTAGAGAAAAAGGCACAAGGTCTCATAGTAGAGCAACCAGGGCCTCTCTGCGACAAAACGGCCCCTGCCCCAATCTCCGAAGCATCCACCTCAACCTGAAAGGGAAGTGAGACGTCAGGCTGGCACAAAACAGGCGCCGAAGTAAACCGGCGTTTCAACTCCTGGAAAGCCTCCACGGCAGCAGGAGCCCAGTTAGCTACATCAGAGCCTTTCTTGGTCATATCCGTCAGCGGTTTAACAACGCTAGAGAAATTTGCGATAAAACGACGGTAGAAGTTAGCAAAACCCAAGAACTTCTGAAGACTCTTAACTGACGAGGGTTGAGTCCAATCATGAATAGCTCGGACCTTGACTGGATCCATCTCCACAGCAGAAGGGGAAAAAATGAACCCCAAAAAGGGAACCTTCTGTACACCAAAGAGACACTTTGAGCCTTTTACAAACAAAGAATTTTCACTAGTGTTGAGCATTCCGATGCTGCAAGTATCGGGTATCGGCCGATACTTGCTGTATCGGAATTCCGATACCGGGATTCCGATACTCTTGTGGTATCGGGTATCGGGTATCGCAACAACATTAATGTTAAAATGTGTAAAAGAGAGAATTAAAATAAAAAATATCGCTATACTCACCTCTCCGACGCAGCCGGGACTTCAGCGAGGGAACCGGCAGCGTTGTTTGTTTAAAATTCGCGCTATTACTTGGTTACGTGAATTCCCGGCTTGTGATTGGTCAGGTCGGCCACGTTGCCGGGACGCGGACCAATCACAGCAAGCCGTGACGAAATTACGTCACGGCTTGCTGTGATTGGTCCGCGTCCCGGCAATATGGCCGCCCTGACCAATCACAAGCCGTGACGTCACGGGAGGCTGGACACGCGCCCATTTTAAAATGAGCGCGTCCAGCCTCCCGGCTTGTGATTGGTTGACCGCGGCGCAACCAATCACAAGCCGTGACGTCACGGGAGGCTGGACACGCGCCCATTTTAAAATGAGCGCGTCCAGCCTCCCGGCTTGTGATTGGTTGACCGCGGCGCAACCAATCACAAGCCGTGACGTCACGGGAGGCTGGACACGCGCCCATTTTAAAATGAGCACGTGTCCAGCCTCCCGTGACGTCACGGCTTGTGATTGGTCAGGGCGGCCATATTGCCGGGACGCGGACCAATCACAGCAAGCCGTGACGTAATTTCGTCACGGCTTGCTGTGATTGGTCCGCGTCCCGGCAACATGGCCGACCTGACCAATCACAAGCCGGGAATTCACGTAACCAAGTAATAGCGCGAATTTTAAACAAACAACGCTGCCGGTTCCCTCGCTGAAGTCCCGGCTGCGTCGGACAGGTGAGTATAGCGATATTTTTTATTTTAATTCTTTCTTTTACACATTTATATGGTTCCCAGGGCCTGAAGGAGAGTTTCCTCTCCTTCAGACCCTGGGAACCATCAGGAATACCGTCCGATACATGAGTCCCATTGACTTGTATTGGTATCGGGTATCGGTATCGGATTGGATCCGATATTTTGCCGGTATCGGCCGATACTTTCCGATACCGATACTTTCAAGTATCGGACGGTATCGCTCAACACTAATTTTCACGCAAAATCTCAAAAACCATCCTGACCTGCTCCACATGCGAGTCCCAATCATCAGAAAAAAACAGAATATCATCCAGATAAACAATCAAAAATTTATCCAGATACTTCCGGAAAATGTCATGCATGAAGGACTGAAAAACTGAAGGTGCATTAGAGAGCCCAAATGGCATCACCAAGTACTCAAAATGACCTTCGGGCGTATTGAATGCGGTTTTCCATTCATCGCCCTGCCTAATGCGCACAAGGTTGTACGCACCACGAAGGTCTATCTTGGTGAACCACTTGGCACCTTTAATCCGGGCAAACAAATCTGACAACAACGGCAAAGGATACTGAAATTTGACAGTGATCTTATTTAAAAGCCGATAGTCAATACAAGGCCTCAAAGATCCGTCCTTTTTGGCCACAAAAAAGAATCCCGCACCAAGAGGGGAAGAAGAAGGACGGATATGCCCCTTCTCAAGAGACTCCTTGATATATGAACGCATCGCGGTATGTTCAGGTACCGACAGATTAAACAGTCTCCCCTTAGGAAACTTACTGCCAGGGATCAAATCTATTGCACAGTCACATTCCCTATGAGGAGGCAGTGCACTGGACTTAGACTCGCTGAAGACATCCTGATAATCAGACAAATACGCCGGAACTTCCGAAGGCGTAGAAGAAGCAATAGACAAGGGCAGGGAATCTCCATGAATTCCATGGCAGCCCCAACTTGACACTGACATAGCCTTCCAGTCCAAGACTGGATTATGGGTCTGTAACCATGGCAAACCCAAAACAACCAAATCATGCATTTTATGCAGAACAAGAAAACGTATTACCTCCCGATGTTCGGGAGTCATGCACATGGTAACCTGTGTCCAAAACTGCGGTTTATTTTTTGCCAATGGCGTAGAATCAATACCCCTAAGAGGGATAGGATTTTCCAGTGGCTCAAGAACAAATCCGCAGCGCTTGGCAAATGACAGATCCATAAGGCTCAGGGCCGCACCTGAGTCCACAAACGCCATGACAGGATACGATGACAGTGAGCAAATCAAAGTTACAGATAGAATAAATTTAGGTTGCAAATTACCAATGACGACCGGACTAACAACCTTAGTAAGACGTTTAGAGCATGCTGAGATAACATGTGTAGAATCACCACAGTAGTAACACAAGCCATTCTGGCGTCTATGAATTTTCCGCTCATTTCTAGTCAAGATTCTATCACATTGCATTAATTCAGGTGCCTGTTCAGACAACACCATGAGGGAATTTGCGGTTTTGCGCTCCCGCAACCGCCGGTCGATTTGAATAGCCAGGTCCATAGAATCATTCAGACCTGTGGGAATGGGAAACCCCACCTTCACATTCTTAATGGCTTCAGAAAGACCATTTCTAAAATTTGCAGCCAATGCACACTCGTTCCACTGGGACAGCACGGACCATTTCCGAAATTTTTGGCAATACACTTCAGCCTCGTCCTGGCCCTGAGACATAGCCAGCAAGGCTTTTTCTGCCTGAATCTCAAGATTGGGTTCCTCATAAAGCAAACCGAGCGCCAGAAAAAACGCATCAATATCAGCCAATAAAAAAGAAATAACAATTTTCACTTGCTGAGCGGAGTCTCCAGAGGAACAGGGTCTCAGGGACAAAAACAATTTACAATTATTCCTGAAATTTCTAAACTTAAATCGGTCTCCGGAAAACAGTTCAGGAATCGGTATCTTAGGTTCTGACATAGGATTTCTGGTAACATAATCTTGTATGCCCTGCACACGAGCAGCAAGCTGGCCCACACTTGTAATCAAGGTCTGGATATTCATGTCTGCAGCAATCACAAGCCACTCAGATGTAAAGGGGAAAAGAAGAAAAGAAAAAAAAATGAGAGAGAGAAAAAAAAACTCAGAACTTTCTTTCTTATAATCCCGCTTCTGCAATGCATTTAACATTTAATACTGGCCTGGCAAACTGTTATGACCCCAATGGCGAGGGTCTCAGAGATATCAGCAAGTCTGCGAAGTACAAAAATCCAGCTCATAGGGCAGTGGTAACTGGGTTGACCATATATCTACTCCTAATGCCAACACTAGAAGTAGCCGGGGAACATGCCTACGTTGGTCGCTAGATGTCTCGCGCCAGCCGGAGGACTAACTACCCCTAGAAGAGGAAAACAAAGACCTCTCTTGCCTCCAGAGAATAGACCCCAAAAGTTGGATACAAGCCCCCCACAAATAATAACGGTGAGGTAAGAGGAAATGACAAACACAGAGATGAACTAGGTTTAGCAAAGAGAGGCCCACTCACTAATAGCAGAATGTAGTAAGATAACTTATATGGTCAACGAAAACCCTAACAAAAATCCACACTGGAGATTCAAGAACCCCCGAACCGTCTAACGGCCTGGGGGGAGAACTCCAGCCTCCCTAAAGCTTCCAGCAAGGACAGGATACAGATTATGTACAAGCTGGACAAAAATGCAAACAAAATCAATAGCAAAAAAGCAAGAAAGCAGACTTAGCTTAATCAAGCAGGAACCAGGATCAGTAGACAAGAGCACTACAGATTAGCTCTGATATCAACGTTGCCAGGCATTGAACTGAAGGTCCAGGGAGCTAATATAGCAACACCCCTGACCTAACGACCCAGGTGAGCATACAAGGGATGATAGACATACCCAGAGTAAAAACACTAGTAGCCACTAGAGGGAGCCAAAAGGTAAATTCACAACAGTGTTCACTTCAACATGGGCAAGGAGATTAAGTTTCTGAGCCACCTTGCACACATGCAGCATTACTGTCGTACAAGGTGGCTGTAAAACGTAAAAACGCCTGGGGGAGGGGGGACAGGTTTCCTTCAATTTCAGTTCTTGTGTCTGCGTGGCTGTTGCAGGACACGTTGCTGGCTACACAGCAGGGGAACAGCTGGCGGTGCTGAACCCCACTAACACATTGGCTGGTGTTTGGCTCTGTGTAGCTAGCACATCTGGGCCCCAACTGGCGGTGTTAGAGCCCAGGGTCAGCAGGAGGAGGAGAGGGAGCAGAGTGTAGGCCGAAGCCTGCACTGGAGCAAGTTGAAAGGGAAACTTTAACCCCCCCCAGGTGTTTGTAGCTGAAAGAGCCATCGTGTACAGCACTAATGCTGGAAAAGGTAAACTTAGCTCTTTTAATTATGGTCCTTGCACATGCTGAACCTAACACTTATAAAAAGTGTCCCCTCCTACCGTGATACCGTCCGGTAGGTGGAACTTTCCTTTGTGATGTGACGCAGCACAGCCGTCATTCTTACCCCCTTGGCGCCGTGCGCCGCCTCCTCAGCATTGTTTGAATCAGTCCCGGAGCCTGCGCTCTTAGGTTAGCCCTTGGCCATGCACACATTTTGCGCTGCCCGTCTTCTGACATCATTTGGTGTCAGGCTGGCTGCGCCTGTGCAGCCGCGCTGGCCGAGAGCCCGCCTCGTACTGTCTTCTGATTTAATCCCACTGGGGGCCTGAGATCCATGGACATGCGCAGTGCATATCTGAACCTCCACCTCTCACTCATCTCCCTACGGCTTCTTCTGACTGTGCGGTGTCACGGCCGTGGCATGCTATTAGGGACCAGCTGACACCGCACAGTTTGAAGAAGCCGTAGGGAGATGAGTGAGAGGTGGAGGTTCAGATATGCACTGCGCATGTCCATGGATCTCAGGCCCCCAGTGGGATTAAATCAGAAGACAGTACGAGGCGGGCTCTCGGCCAGCGCGGCCGCACAGGCGCAGCCAGCCTGACACCAAATGATGTCAGAAGACGGGCAGCGCAAAATGTGTGCATGGCCAAGGGCTAACCTAAGAGCGCAGGCTCCGGGACTGATTCAAACAACGCTGAGGAGGCGGCGCACGGCGACAAGGGGGTAAGATTGACGGCTGTGCTGCGTCACATCACAAAGGAAAGTTCCACCAATCGGACGGTATCACGGTAGGAGGGGACACTTTTCATAAGTGTTAGGATCAGCATGTGCAAGGAGCACCACGAAAAGAGGCACTTTTTCCCTTTGCATCATTACTGCTGCACAAGGTGGCTCCTTCAGTAACAAACGCCTGGGGGGGGGGGACAGGTTCCCTTAAATTTAACTTGTTGTGCCTGCGTGGCGGTCGCAGTACACGTTGCCGGCTGCACAGTAGGAGAACAGCTGGCGGTGCTGAACCCCACTAACACATTGGCGAGGTGTTTGGCTCTGTGCGGACAGCACTTCTGGACGGCAACTAGCGGTGTTGGAGCCCAGGGACAGGTGGAGGAGGAGGAGGTGGAGGAGGTAGGAGGGATTGCCACACACACAGCTGGGAAACAGCTGACGTTACTGAACCCCAATAACAGAGGAGGGACTGTTGACTGTGCGTACAGCACTTCTGGACGGCAACAGGCGGTGTTGGAGCCCAGGGACAGGTGGAGGAGGAGGAGGTAGGAGGAGGTAGGAGGGATTGCCACACACACAGCAGGGGAACAGCTGACGTTACTGAACCCTAATAACAGAGGAGGGACTGTTGACTGTGCGTACAGCACTTCTGGACGGCAACTGGCGGTGTTGGAGCCCAGGGACAGGTGGAGGAGGAGGAGGTAAGAGGAGGTAGGAGGGATTGCCACACACACAGCAGGGGAACAGCTGACGTTACTGAACCCCAATAACAGAGGAGGGACTGTTGACTGTGCGTACAGCACTTCTGGACGGCAACTGGCGGTGTTGGAGCCCAGGGACAGGTGGAGGAGGAGGAGGTAGGAGGAGGTAGGAGGGATTGCCACACACACAGCAGGGGAACAGCTGACGTTACTGAACCCCAATAACAGAGGAGGGACTGTTGACTGTGCGTACAGCACTTCTGGACGGCAACTGGCGGTGTTGGAGCCCAGGGACAGGTGGAGGAGGAGGAGGTAGGAGGAGGTAGGAGGGATTGCCACACACACAGCAGGGGAACAGCTGACGTTACTGAACCCCAATAACAGAGGAGGGACTGTTGACTGTGCGTACAGCACTTCTGGACGGCAACTGGCGGTGTTGGAGCCCAGGGACAGGTGGAGGAGGAGGAGGTAGGAGGAGGTAGGAGGGATTGCCACACACACAGCAGAGGAACAGCTGACGTTACTGAACCCCAATAACAGAGGAGGGACTGTTGACTGTGCGTACAGCACTTCTGGACGGCAACTGGCGGTGTTGGAGCCCAGGGACAGGTGGAGGAGGAGGAGGTAGGAGGAGGTAGGAGGGATTGCCACACACACAGCAGGGGAACAGCTGACGTTACTGAACCCCAATAACAGAGGAGGGACTGTTGACTGTGCGTACAGCACTTCTGGACGGCAACTGGCGGTGTTGGAGCCCAGGGACAGGTGGAGGAGGAGGAGGTAGGAGGAGGTAGGAGGGATTGCCACACACACAGCAGGGGAACAGCTGACGTTACTGAACCCCAATAACAGAGGAGGGACTGTTGACTGTGCGTACAGCACTTCTGGACGGCAACTGGCGGTGTTGGAGCCCAGGGACAGGTGGAGGAGGAGGAGGTAGGAGGAGGTAGGAGGGATTGCCACACACACAGCAGGGGAACAGCTGACGTTACTGAACCCCAATAACAGAGGAGGGACTGTTGACCGTGCGTACAGCACTTCTGGACGGCAACTGGCGGTGTTGGAGCCCAGGGACAGGTGGAGGAGGAGGAGGTAGGAGGAGGTAGGAGGGATTGCCACACACACAGCAGGGGAACAGCTGACGTTACTGAACCCCAATAACAGAGGAGGGACTGTTGACTGTGCGTACAGCACTTCTGGACGGCAACTGGCGGTGTTGGAGCCCAGGGACAGGTGGAGGAGGAGGAGGTAGGAGGAGGTAGGAGGGATTGCCACACACACAGCAGGGGAACAGCTGACGTTACTGAACCCCAATAACAGAGGAGGGACTGTTGACTGTGCGTATAGCACTTCTGGACGGCAACTGGCGGTGTTGGAGCCCAGGGACAGGTGGAGGAGGAGGAGGTAGGAGGGATTGCCACACACACAGCTGGGGAACAGCTGACGTTACTGAACCCCAATAACAGAGGAGGGACTGTTGACTGTGCGTACAGCACTTCTGGACGGCAACTGGCGGTGTTGGAGCCCAGGGACAGGTGGAAAAGCAGAGGAACACAATGTAGGCCGAAGCCTGAGAAAGTCGAAAGGGAACCTTTAACCCCCCCCCAAGGCGTTTGTAGCTGAAAGAGCCAGCTTGTGCAGCACAAAAGATGCAAAAGGAAAAGGTGGCTCTTTTCATCATGCTCCTTGCAAACACAGAACTAAACACTTATAAAATGTGTCCCCTGAAACCGTGAAACCGTCCCGGAGGTGGGACTTTCCTTCGTAATATGCCGCAGCACAGCCGTCATTCCTACCCCCCCCCGGCGCCGCGCCCCGGCTCCTCAGCGTAGTTTGATTCCGTCCCGGAGCCTGCGCTGTTATGTTATCCCTTGGCCAGGCACACTTAGCGCTGCCCATCTTCTGACATCATTTGGTGTCAGGCTGGCTGCGCCTGTGCGGCCGCGCTGGCCGAGAGCCCGCCTCGCAGTGTCTTCTGATTTTATCCCACTGGGGGCCTGGGATCCATGGCCATGCGCAGTGCATATCCTCGCCTCTCACTCCCCTCCCTACGGCTTCTTAAGACTGTGCAGTGTCACGTCCGTGGCATGCTATTAGGGACCAGCTGACACCGAACAGTCTGAAGAAGCCATAGGGAGATGAGTGAGAGGTGGAGGTTCAGCTATGCACTGCGCATGTACATGGATCCCAGGCCCCCAGTGGGATTAAATCAGAAGACACTGCGAGGCGGGCTCTCGGCCAGCGCGGCCGCACAGGCGCAGCCATCCTGACACCAAATGATGCCAGAAGACGGGCAGCGCTAAGTGTGCCTGGCCACGGGATAACATAACAGCGCAGGCTCCGGGACGGAATCAAACAACGCTGAGGAGCCGGGGCGCGGCGCCGGGGGGGAGGAATGACGGCTGTACTGCGTCATATTACGAAGGAAAGTCCCACCTCCGGGACGGTTTTACGGTATCAGTGGACACATTTTATAAGTGTTAAGTTCTGCGTGTGCAAGGAGCTAAACCAAAATAGCTACCTTTTCCTTGTGCAGCATTACTGCTGCACAAGGTGGCTCTTTCAGTAACAAACGCCTTGGGGGGGGGGACAGATTCCCTTACATTTCAGTTGTTGTGTCAGCGTGGCGGTCGCATGACACATTGCCGGCTACACAGCTGGGGATCAGCTGACGTTACTGAAACCCAATAACACTGGGTCGTATGTTTTGACTGTGCAGACGGCACTTCTGAGCCTCAACTGGCGGTGTTGGAGCCCAGGAATTTAAGTTCAGGTGGTAGAAAGATGAACACAACAGGAGACCTGGATAACGTATACAGTGACCTAATTATTTAATCAGGAGGAGGAGTGGCAAATTCCTGCGAGATCCAGGCCTTGTTCATTTTCAGGAAAGTAAGCCGGTCAACGTTATCGGAGGATAGTCGCATGCGACGGTCAGTTAGTACACCACCTGCAGCACTAAAGACACGTTCCGATAATACACTGGCTGCAGGGCAAGACAGCACCTCCAATGCATACTGGCTTAGCTCTGGCCATGTATCCAGCTTTGAGACCCAAAACTTGAAAGGGGAAGAGCCGTCTGGGAGTACAGCAAGAGGGCAAGACATGTAGTCTGTCACCATCTGACGGAACCGTTGCCTCCTGCTGACTGGAGCCGTCTGTAATGGTGTAGACTTTTGTGGGGGGCACAGAAAACTGTGCCACAGTTGGGCCATACTGGTCTTGCCCTGGGCAGAGGCACTGCTTCTGCTCCCTCTTTGTGCAGAGCCTCCACCACTGCCTGGACGCACTGAGCTGCTTTGGAATGCACTAGCAGCACTTCTCTCAGTTGGAATGGAGAAGATGATGGAATTGACCAGTGTGTCTTGGTACTCCCGCATTTTTCGCTCCCGGTTCAACGGTGTGATGAGGCTTTCTACGTTGTCCCGGTAGCGAGGATCGAGGAGGGTGAACACCCAATAATCCGACATGTTGAGAATGTGGGCGATGCGGCGGTCGTTTCTCAGGCACTGCAGCATGTAATCCACCATGTGCTGCAGACTGCCAACTGCCCAAGAAATGCTGTCCCCTGCTGGAGGCGTGATCTCTGCCCGCTCGTCATCACCCCACCCTCGCTGTACACACTGAGTACTGGACAATTCGGTAACTCCCTCCTCTGGATGGATGTCTTCCTCCTCCATTGACTCCTCCTCATCCTCCTCACAAACTGTCCCCTGCCTACGCGTTTGTGAGGAACCACGTGGCGCTGACTGTCCAGAAGATGATGGAAATGGTGAATCCTCATCCTCCACCTCTTCCACAACATCATCCCTTAGCGCTTGCAGTGATTTTTCAAGCAGGCAGATAAGGGGGACAGTCATGCTGACTAGTGCATCATCTGCACTCGCCATCCGCGTGGAATAATCAAAGGGACGCAAAACCTGGCAGACGTCATTCATAGTGGCCCACTCTGTGGTTGTGAAGTCTGTACGGCGCTGACTGCGACTTCTTTGCGCCTGAAGCAGCTGGTACTCCATTACAGCTTGCTGCTGCTCACACAACCGCTCCAACATATGTAACGTGGAATTCCACCTGGTAGGTAGGTCACATATGATGCGATGTTCCGGCAGGCGGTGTCGGCGCTGCAGAGCCGCAATGCGCGCTTTTGCCATGCTGGAACGCCGCAAGTGAGCACACTCTAGGCGGACCTTGTGCAGCAGTGCATCAAGATCCGGATAGTCCCTCAAAAAGCTCTGCACGACCAAATTGAGCACATGTGCCAGACATGGGATGTGAGTGAGGTTGCCAAGGCCCAGAGCTGCCACCAGATTTCGGCCATTATCACACACTACCATGCCTGGCTGGAGATTCGCTGGCACAAACCACACATCGCTCTCCTGCTTGATGGCATTCCAGAGCTCCTGCGCTGTGTGGCTACGATTCCCCCAAAAAATTAATTTCAAGACGGCCTGTTGACGTTTGGCCACGGCTGTGCTCATGTCGGTCGTAACAGGTACACGTTCATCACGGGTCCATGTGGAGGTGGACTGTGACGGCTCCTGCAGCGATGATTCTGAGGAACTGGTGTAAGAGGAGGAGTCAATGCGTACAGAATGGATTCCTGCAATCCTTGGAGTGGGCAGGACACGTCCTGCGCCACTCGCACGGTCTGTACCCGGCTCAACGACATTAACCCAATGGGCAGTGAGGGAAAGGTATCGCCCCTGTCCATGTTGACTGGTCCACGCATCGGTGGTGAGGTGGACCTTGCTACTGACGGCGTTCAGTAGCGCGTGTTTCATGTGTCCCTCCACATGCTTGTGCAGGGCAGGGACGGCTTGCCTGCTGAAGTAAAAGCGGCTGGGCACATTGTACTGTGGGACTGCCAATGACATCAAGTCACGGAAGCTGTCAGTCTCCACCTGCCTGAATGACAGCATTTCCAGTGACAGAAGTTTGGCAATGCCTGCAGTCAGAGCCTGTGCTCGTGGGTGGTTTGACGAGAAAGGCTGCCTTTTCTCCCATGCCTGTACTACCGATGGCTGTAGACTGGGCTGGGAGTGTGTGGATGACTGGGAAAGTGGTGCTGCGGGTGGAATTACAGCGGGTCTCTGGACAACAGGGCCAGAGGTTCTTCCACGGCGATCCTGGGAGGAAGCTGAAACAGCTGCGTGTGAGCTAGAGGAAGAGGCAACACGAGCTGAAGAGGTGGTAGCTGCCGCTGTTGGTTGGCCTAGCTCTTCAGTGTGTTTTTCTAACTCCGCCGGGTGCCTGTTGCGCACATGTTTCCACATGTTGGAGGTATTGAGGTTGCTGACATTTCGACCTCTTTTGACTTTTTGATGACACACCTTGCATCTGACATAGCAAATGTCATCTGCAACTGTGTCAAAAAAGGACCAGGCACTGCAAGTCTTGGGAGCGCCCTTTTTGGCTTTTGGAAGAGACATGCTCCTAACGGGTGCCAAAGCGGAGGCTGCAGGATCCGCAGTCTTCCCCCTCCCTCTCCCTCTTTGGGCCGTACGGGGAATCTCTTCCTCAGAGCTGCTCCCACCACCTTCCTGTCCCTCACGCCAAGATGGGTCAAGGACCTCATCATCTACACTACCCTCTGCCCCCAACTGCTCCTCCTGGGTAGTCTCAGCAGCAGAGCACGCACCAGTAAGTGGCACCTGAGTGTCATCATCAGCTGATGCGGCCTGCGATGTGGTGACCGGAGCCACTGGCCCACCCGCCTCTTCAGAGGAAGAGAGAAAAAGCTGTTGGGCATCACTGCACCCTGCCTCTTCTTCCATTTCTCCAATGCTGCTTGGCTGGCCCCCTGTTTCCAAGCCAAGAGATTCAGAGAACAGAAGTAGAGACGGCTCCTGTCCTGGGCTCTCTGTCTGCCTGGGCAATTTGGCAGGTGGTGAAGAGACAGATGGCTGCTCTCCAGTGCTCTGTGTCTGAGAGGATGTGGCACTAATTGAAGTTGATGCATTAGCTGCCATCCATCCAACAACGGCTTCAATTTGTTCTTCACTCAGCAGCGGTGTACGGCGCTCTGACACAAAGCTGCGCATGAACGACTGTTGCCTGGTGAAAGTGGGTGCTGATGAGTCACCGGTGCCCGCAGCAGGCACAGAATCCCCACGTCCCCTCCCTGCTCCGCGCCCACGCCCACGCCCACGTGCCTTACTCACTGCCTTCTTCATCTTGGTTGACTGATAAAGATAAGCAGAAAAGTACTAACGGCTTTGTGTGCTTATTCCTGAACAACTCCTCCTAACAGGTATAAGAAACACTAATTTTCTAAAGTGTGGACTAGACTTTAATATGAGCTAATGTGGCCTACACAAATGTAAAGTGGTGTCACTGGTGTGTTTGGTGAACTTTATTATTTATTTATTTTTTGGGGGCTGAACTGACAACAGATAGAGCTGCAGTCACACGGAGACCGTGCAGACAGACGTAAACGGCGCTACAAGGCCCCAAAACCCTCCTCTACGTTATCCTATGTAGTGTTTTTCCACAAATTAGCTGGAGACGGGTGGAAAGACACTAATAGGAATTTTTTGAAAAAATGTGCAGCAGCCTGCACTACTTAAAACAAAATGAAAATTGATTTGGCGGTATGACGCAGTGAAGAACCCTGAGCTGGAGACAACCAGGCTATGGCTGCTCACAGACTACAGGGCGAGCTGCAGTCACACGGAGACCGTGCAGACAGCCGTAAACGGCGCTGCAAGGCCCATAAACCCTCCTCTACGTTATCCTATGTAGTGTTTTTCCACAAATTAGCTGGAGACGGGTGGAAAGACACTAATAGGAATTTTTTGAAAAAATGTGCAGCAGCCTGCACTACTTAAAACAAAATGAAAATTGATTTGGCGGTATGACGCAGTGAACAACCCTGAGCTGGAGACAACCAGGCTATGGCTACTCACAGACTACAGGGCGAGCTGCAGTCACACGGAGACCGTGCAGACAGCCATAAACGGCGCTGCAAGGCCCAAAAACCCTCCTCTACGTTATCCTATGTAGTGTTTTTCCACAAATTAGCTGGAGACGGGTGGAAAGACACTAATAGGATTTTTTTGAATAAATTAGCAGCAGACTACACTACTTGGAAAAAAAAAAAAAAAAAAGAACAGTATGAGGCAATGAACCACCCTCCCTGAACTGAATACAACCAGCTATGGATGGCCTATGTGGCTGCACTCAGACTAGAGAGTGGGCTGCACTCACACACACACACACACACAGACCTTGCAGATCGCTGTGAAAACAGCGCTACAAGGCAAAAGCAAGGTGAATAGTAGGTGAACACAGCGGTTGCTAAATTAGCCTTTGGAAAGCACAAAGAAGCAAATCGCTATCTCTAAACTGTCCCTCAGTCAGCAAACAGCGTCCTGTCACTAACTGAATTCACAGCAGAGTGATCGCAAAATGGCGCCAGCGACTTTTAAACTGCATCATGACATCATTTCAGCAGCCAATCACAGCCTTGCCAGTAGTTTCATGCCCTCCATGCTAAACAGGATGTGCCCACACTTGGCATCATTCTCATTGGCTGAATTTCTGCATTTTGAATCTTGGAACTTCCGATTCCGGTATCCGATACGCGGCAAGTATCGGAATCCCGGTATCGGAATTCCGATACCGCAAGTATCGGCCGATACCCGATACTTGCGGTATCGGAATGCTCAACACTACTAATGAGTCTGCGAAATTTTGGATGTAGAATGAGTATCAAGATTCACTATTTACACAGCCATTTGGTCTTTTTTCCAGAGAACCTTGGGGATGTGAGCGAGGAACAAGGGGAGCGTTTTCATCAGGACATTAAAACAATGGAAGAACGGTATGAAGGCCGATGGGACTCACATATGATGGCTGACTATTGCTGGAGCTTGATGAGAGACAACCCAGTAGCTGTACATCACAGATCAGCCAAGAAAAGAAAGTTCAAATAACTGCCATTTGTCATTCATCTGTGTGCCATATATACAGTATGTGTTTTTATATTTTGTAGTTTAATTCTGTAAGTATATTTGAGTTGCTGTACATAGACTTTGTAATCTTTGTTTTTCCTTGATTAAAAATATACAATGTAGTATCGAAAATCATGTGTTTTTATCATAAACATTAGATAGGAGTAATTTTCATCAAAAATTGAAAATATCTCGAAATCCTGATGTGATAGCCAAAAACGGAGTTCATATTCATAATCAGCAGCCAAAATTGAAATTTAAAATATGTTTTAACCCCTTAACGACCGCCGATACGCCTTTTAACGGCGGCCGCTAAAGGTACTTAAACCACAGCGCCGTTAATTAACGGCGCTGGGGAAAAAGTGAATAGCGCCCCCCAGAGTCGCTGGGTCTCGGTTGCCGAGGGTAGCCGAGACCCCAGAGAACATTATTCGGGGTTTTTTTACCGACCCCCGAGTTGCGATCGCCGGTAATTAACCGTTTACCGGCGGTCGCAACAAAAAAAAAAAAACGCGATTTGCCATTTAATTTCTCTGTCCTCCGATGTGATCGCACATCGGAGGACAGAGAAATAGGGTCCCCGATGGCCCCCGATAGCCCCCTAATACTCACCTACCTCCCCCGATGCTCCTCGTGGCTCCCGATGGGCGCCGCCATCTTTTTTCCGGGGAAAAGATGGCGGGCGCATACGCAGTACGCCCGCCGCCCGGCACCCGGAAGATCTTTGGGGTCTCGGCTGCCGGGGGTAGCCGAGACCCCAAAGAACATTATCGGGGTCGGTTTGCACCGACCCCTGTTTTGCGATCGCCGGTAATTAACAGTTTACCGGCGACCGCAAAAAAAAAAAAAAAAAAAGCGATCTGTAATTCTTTGTCCTCTGATGTGATCACACATCAGAGGACAGAGAAATAGGGGGATTCGGGGACCCTAACATACTCACCCGGTGTCCCTGGGTCCTCTTCTGTCTTCTCCTGCCGGCCGGCTTTTTCATCATGGCGGGCGCATGCGCAGTGCGCCCGCCATCTGCTGCCATCTGCCGGCCGACAGGAGAGACGAGTTGGGGCTAAAATTAGGGTTAGGGTTAGGGTTGGGGCTAAATTTAGGGTTAGGGTTAGGGTTGGGGCTAAGTTTAGGGTTAGGGTTGGGGCTAAATTTAGGGTTAGGGTTGGGGCTAAATTTAGGGTTAGGGTTAGGGTTAGGGTTGGGGCTAAATTTAGGGTTAGGGTTGGGGCTAAATTTAGGGTTAGGGTTAGGGCTAGGGTTAGGGTTAGGGTTAGGCTACTTTCACACTAGCGTTTTTTGGCTTCCGCCGCAATGCGTCGCTGGAGAAAAAATGCATCCTGCAAAAGTGCTTGCAGGATGCTTTTATTCTCCATTGGCTTGCATTAGCGACGCATTGCGACGGATTGCCACACGTCGCATCCGTCATGCGACGGATGCGTCGTGCTTTGGCGGACCGTTGGCACAAAAAAGCTACATGTAACTTTTTTGTGCGATGTGTCCGCCATTTCCGACCGCGCATGTGCGGCCGGAACTCCGCCCCCGCCTCCCCGCACCTCACAATGGGGCAGCGGAT
Organism: Ranitomeya variabilis; assembly: GCF_051348905.1. Taxonomy (NCBI): domain Eukaryota; kingdom Metazoa; phylum Chordata; class Amphibia; order Anura; family Dendrobatidae; genus Ranitomeya; species Ranitomeya variabilis. The sequence goes on along the minus strand of NC_135232.1, from coordinate 620,179,448 downwards.
GCGTTGAAAAAACAGCATCCGCTGCACCCGTTGTGCGGCGCTTACAACGCTAGCGTCGGTACATCAGCCCGACACACTGCGATGGGCCGAGTACGACGCTAGTGTGAAAGTAGCCTTAGGCTTCTTTCACACTTGCATCGGTACGAGGCGGTCGCAATGCGTTGGCCCGACGTACGTTGTGAAAATTGTGCACAACGTGGGCAGTGGATGCAGTTTTTCAACGCATCCGCTGCCCAGTCTATGTCCTGGGGAGGAGGGGGCAGAGTTAGGGCCACGCATGCGCGGAAATGGCGGACGCGACGTACAAAAAAAAGGTTACATTGAACTTTTTTTGTGACGACGGGGCTAAAGTTATGGTTAGGGTTGGGGCTAAAGTTAGGGTTAGAGTTGGGATTAGGGTTAGGGTTTGGAGTAGGGTTGGGATTAGGGTTACGTTTAGGATTAGGGTTGGTATTAGGGTTACGTTTGGGATTAGGGTTAGGGGTGTGTTGGATTTAGGGTTTTGATTAGGGTTATGGTTAGGGTTGAGATTAGGGCTGTTTTGGGGTTAGGGTTGTGATTATCGTTAGGGTTGTGATTAGGATTATGGATCGGGTTGAGATTAGGGTTAGGGGTGGAGTTATAATTTGGGGGTTTCCACTGTTTAGGTACATCAGGGGGTCTCCAAACACGACAGCCAATTTTGCGCTAAAAAAGTCAAATGGTGCTCCCTCCCTTCTGAGCTCTGCCGTGCGCCCAAACAGTGGTTTACCCCCACATATGGGGCATCAGCGTACTCGGGATAAATTGGACAAAAACTTTTGGGGTCCAATTTCTCCTGTTACCCTTGTGAAAATAAAAACTTGGGGGCTAAAAATCTTTTTTGTGGAAAAAAAAAATATTTTTTTATTTTCACTACTCTGCATTATAAACTTCTGTGAAGCACTTGAGCATTCAAAGTTCTCACCACATATCTAGGTAAGTTCCTTAGGGGGTCTAGTTTCCAAAATTTGGTCACTTGTGGGGGGTTTCTACTGTTTAGGTACATCAGGGGCTCTGCAAACGCAACATAACACCCACAGACAATTCTATCAAAGTCTGAATTCCAAAATGGCGCTCCTTCTCTTCCGAGCTCAGCCGTGTGCCAAAACAGTGGTTTACCCCCACATATGGGGTACCAGCATACTCAGGACAAATTGGAGAACAAATATTGGCATCCAATTTCTCTTGTTACCCTTGTGAAAATAAAAACTTGGGGGCTAAAAAATCTTTTTTGTGGAAAAAAAAAATATTTTCTATTTTCACTACTCTGCATTATAAACTTCTGTGAAGCACTTGGGCATTCAAAGTTCTCACCACATATCTAGATAAGTTCCTTGGGGGGTCTAGTTTTCAAAATGGGGTCACTTGTGGGGGATTTCTACTGTTTAGGTACATCAGTGGCTCTGCAAACGCAACATAACGCCCGCAGACCATTCTATCAAAGCCTGCATTTCAAAATGGCGCTCCTTCCCTTCCGAGCTCTGCCGTGCGCCCAAACAGTGGTTTACCCCCACATATTGGGTACCAGCATACTCAGGACAAATTGGACAACAACTTTTGGGGTCCAATTTCTCTTGTTACCCTTGTGAAAAAAAAATTTGGGGGCTAAAAAAAATCTTTTTTGTGGGAAAAAATTTTTTTTTTTATTTTCACTACTCTGCATTATAAACTTCTGTGAAGCACTTGGGCATTCAAAGTTCTCACCACATATCTAGATAAGTTCCTTGGGGGGTCGATTTTCCAAAATGGGGTCACTTGTTGGGGGTTTCTACTGTTTAGGTACATTAGGGGTCTGCAAACGCAACATAACGCCCGCAGACAATTCTTTCAAAGTCTGCATTCCAAAATGGCACTCCTTCCCTTCCGAGCTCTGCCGTGTGCCCAAACAGTGGTTTACCCCCACATATGGGGTACCAGCATACTCAGGACAAATTGGACAACAACTTTTGGGGTCCAATTTCTCTTGTTACCCTTGTGAAAATAAAAACTTGGGGGCTAAAAAATCTTTATTGTTAAAAAAAATATATATTTTTTTTCACGACTGCATTATAAACTTCTGTGATGCACTTGGGCATTCAAAGTTCTCACTACACATCTAGATAAGTTCCATGGGGGGTCTAGTTTCCAAAATGGAGTCAATTTTGGGGGGTTTCTACTGTTTAGGCACATCAGGGGCTCTCCAAACGCGACATGGCGTCCGATCTCAATTCCAGTCAATTTTGCATTGAAAAGTCAAATGGCGCTCCTTTGCTTCCAAGCTCAGCCATGCGCCCAAACAGTGGTTTACCCCCACATATGGGGTGTCGGCGTACTCAAGACAAACTGTACAACAACTTCTGTGGTCCATTTTCTTTTGTTACCCTTGGTAAAATAAAAATTTGGAGGCAAAAAGATCATTTTTGTAGAAAAAATGTGATTTTTTTATTTTCACGGCTCTACGTTATAAACTTCTGTGAAGCACCTGGGGGTTTAAAGTGCTCACCACACATCTAGATAAGTTCCTTAAGGGGTCTAGTTTCCAAAATGGTGTCATTTCTGGGGGGTCTCCACTGTTTAGGCACATCAGCGGCTCTCCAAACGTGACATGGCGTCCGATCTCAATTCCAGCCAATTCTACATTGAAAAAGTAAAACGACACTCCTTCTCTTCCAAGCTCTGCGGTGCGCCCAAACAGTGGTTTACCCCCACATATGGGGTATCGACATACTCAGGAGAAATTGCACAACAACTTTTGTGGTCTAATTTCTCCTGTTACCCTTGTGAAAATAAAAATTTGGGGGCAAAAAGATCATTTTTGTAGAAAAAATGCGATTTTTTATTTTCACGGCTCTACGTTATAAACTTCTGTGAAGCACTTGGGGGTTCAAAGTGCTCACCACAAATCTAGATAAGTTCCTTAAGGGGTCTAGTTTCCAAAATGGTATCACTTGTGGGGGGTTTCCACTGTTTAGGCACATCAGGGGCTCTCCAAACGCGACATGGCATCCGATCTCAATTCCAGCCAATTCTGCATTGAAAAAGTCAAACGGTGCTCCTTCACTTCCAAGCTCTGCGGTGCGACCAAACAGTGGTTTACCTCCACATATGGGGTATCGACGTACTCAGGAGAAATTGCACAACAACTTTTGTGGTCTAATTTCTCCTGATACCCTTGTGAAAATAAGAATTTGTGGGCGAAAAAAATCATTTTTGTGAAAACAAATGCGATTTTTTATTTTCACGGCTCTACGTTATAAACTTCTGTGAAGCACTTGGGGGTTCAAAGTGCTCACCACACATCTAGGTAAGTTCCTTAAGGGGTCTAGTTTCCAAAATGGTGTCACTTGTGGGGGGTTTCTACTGTTTAGGCACATTAGGGGTTCTCCAAACGCGACATGGCGTCCGATCTCAATTCCAGCCAATTCTGCATTGAAACAGTCAAACGGTGCTCCTTCACTTCCAAGCTCTGCGGTGCGCCCAAACAGTGGTTTACCTCCACATATGGGGTATCAGCGTACTCAGGAAAAATTGCACAACAAAACTTGTGGTTAAATTTCTGTTTTTACACTTGTGAAAATTTAAAAAAATGGTTCTGAAGTAAAATGTTTGCAAAAAAAAGTTAAATGTTCATTTTTTTCTTCCACAGTGTTTTAGTTCCTGTGAAGTACGTAAAGGGTTAATAAACTTCTTAAATGTGGTTTTGAGCAGCTTGAGGGGTGCAGTTTTTAGAATGGTGTCACACTTGGTTATTTTCTATCATATAGACCCCTCAAAATGACTTCAAAGGTGATGTGGTCCCTAAAAAAAACATGGTGTTGTAAAAATGAGAAATTGCTGGTCAACTTTTAACCCTTATAACTCCCTAACAAAAAAAAAAATTGTTTCCAAAATTGTGCTGATGTAAAGTAGACATGTGGGAAATGTTATTTATGAACTATTTTTTTGTGACATATCTCTCTGATTTAAGGGCATAAAAATACAAAGTTTGAAAATTGCAAAAATTTAAACAATTTTCGCCATATTTCCATTTTTTTCATAAATAATCGCAAGTAATATCGAAGAAATGTTACCACTATCTTGAAGTACAATATGTCATGAAAAAACAATCTCAGAATCAGCGGGATCCGATAAAGCGTTCCAGAGTTATAACCTCTTAAAGTGACAGTGGTCAGAATTGTAAAAATTGGCTCGGTCATTAAGTACCAAATTGGCTCTGTCACTAAGGGGTTAAAACCTTTTGCCAGAAAAATTGCGTTGACCAGTGTTATCACCATTATGGATGCAATACAATTTTGGATATTATCCATCTGTTTTTGGCTCCAGTGTTTTGCTTCCTTTTCTCTGTGGTCTGTTTACATCTCCAACCATTTATTTAAATATATTTTTTAAAAAGGATTCCAAATAAAGAGCTCCTAAGTGCTAGAAAAACAGAATCCACCCTCAAGTGACCCCATTTTGGAAATTATAATCCTTTGGGAATTTATCTACAGATGTAGTGATGATTTTGACTCCATGGGTGTTTTCCAGAAACAGGCAGCAGTGGATGTTGCTGAGTACACTTTCAAAATATTTACATTCAAAAATGTTTTATGGATTCCATGACTCATCCATACAGTTTAATATGATTATTGTTGCATTTTAGTGGTATGTAAAACTTACAAAAAGCGTTGAAAATTATGTCTGGATTAGATTACTCATCCATAGAGTATTACATATTTCTGTCACATTTTGGTGGTACAGTATATATCGCTCCAAAAAAAGTTTAACAATTTTTCTTGTTTGTTTACATTTCTTACTCATGCACTATTCTGTTCTGGGGTACATTTTTGTGATAAATGATACTCAAAAAAAATTTCAAAATTTTGCAGAGATATGTTTATCAGCCTTACATTACAATGAGTTCTTGGTTACTTTTCGTATGCTCCTGTGTATAATATATACCTATGTGTCATCTCCCCTGTATATAGTATATACCTGTGTGTCATCTCCCCTGTATATAGTATATACCTGTGTGTCATCTGCTCCTGTATATAGTATATATCTGTATGTCATCTCCTCCTGTATATAGTATACACCTGTATGTCATCTCCCCTGTATATAGTATATACCTGTGTGTCATCTCCCCTGTATATAGTACGTACCTGTATGTCATCTCCTCCTGTATATAGTATATACCTGTATGTCATCTCTTCTATATATAGTATATACCTGTATGTCATCTCCCCTGTATATAGTATATACCTGTGTGTCATCTCCTCCTGTATATAGTATATACCTATATGTCATCTCCTCCTGTATGTAGTATATACCTGTGTGTCATCTCCCCTGTATATAGTATATATGTGTGTGTCATCTCCCCTGTATATAGTATATACCTGTGTGTCATCTCTTCTGTATGTAGTATGTACCTGTATGTCATCTCCTCCTGTATTAGACCTCGTTCACACGTTATTTGGTCAGTATTTTTACCTCAGTATTTGTAAGCTAAATTGGCAGCCTGATAAATCCCCAGCCTACAGGAAGCCCTCCCCCCTGGCAGTATATATTAACTCACACATACACATAATAGGTCATATGACTGACAGCTGCCGTATTTCCAATATGGTACAGTTGTTGCTCTTGTAGTTTGTCTGCTTATTAATCAGATTTTTATTTTTGAAGGATAATACCAGACTTGTGTGTGTTTTAGGGCGAGTTTCATGTGTCACGTTGTGTGTGTTGAGTTGCGTGTGGCGACATGCATGTAGAGACTTTTGTGAGATGAGTTTTGTGTGGCGACATGTGTGTAGCAACTTTTTTTGTGTCGAGTTGCATGTGACAGGTTAGTGTAGCAAGTTAGTGTAGCAAGTTGTGTGTAGCAAGTTGTGTGCAGCAAGTGTTGCGTGTGGCGAGTTTTATGTGTGGTGCATTTTGAGTATGTGCAAGTTTTGTGTGAGGCAACTTTTGCATGTGTAGCAACTTTTGTGCATGTGGCAATTTTTCCACGTGTGCAAGTTTTGCGTGTGGCAAGTTTTCCATGAGATGAGTTTTGCACGTGTGGCGAGTTTTGCGTGAGCCTAGTTTTGCATGTGGCGAGTTTTGCATGTGGCGAATTTTGCGTGTGGCAACTTTTGAGCGGTGACTTTTGTGTTTCGACTTTTATGTGACGAGGTTGGTGTATGTGTGGTGAAATGTGTGCTGAGGGTGGTATATGTGTTCAGGCACGTGGTAGTGTGTGGCGCATTTTGTGTGTGTGTTCATATCCCCGTGTGTGGTGAGTATCCCATATCGGGGCCCCACCTTAGCAACTGTACGGTATATACTCTTTAGCGCCATCGCTCTTATTCTTTAAGTCCCCCTTGTTCACATCTGGCAGCTGTCAATTTGCCTCAAACACTTTTCCTTTCACTTTTTCCCCATTATGTAGCTAGGGGCAAAATTGTTTGGTAAATTGGAAAGTGCGGGGTTAAAATTTCGCCTGACAACATAGCCTATGACGCTCTCGGGGTCCAGACGTGTGACTGTGCAAAATTTTGTGGCTGTAGCTGCGACGGTGCAGATGCCAATCCCGGACATACACACACACATACACACATACACACACACATTCAGCTTTATATATTAGACTAGCTGTACTACCCGGCTTCGCCCGGGTTAATGACTGCTGTTAGCAAAATAGAATGTGTTAACAAAAATTTATTCTGCACACAAAAACCACAAAACAAATAGATAGAAATGTAATTATTAAAAGGCAAAAAGTAAGCAAATAGAAGCATTTCACAACATATATTAGCTTTGTTATACTGAGAATGTCTTTGTTGCCTATATTAACCAATCAGAGCTCAGGTTAATTAACTGTAGCAAAATAGAAGCTGAGCTGTGATTGGTTGCTATTGGCAGCCTGATAAATCCCCAGCCAACAGGAAGCCCTCCCCCCTGGCAGTATATATTAGCTCACACATACACATAATAGACAGGTCATGTGACTGACAGCTGCCGTATTTCCTATATGGTACATTTGTTGCTCTTGTAGTTTGCTTATTAATCAGATTTTTATTTTTGAAGGACAATACCAGACTTGTGTGTGTTTTAGGGCGAGTTTTATGTGTCAAGTTGTGTGTGTTGAGTTGCGTGTGGCGACATGCATGTAGCGACTTTTGTGAGATGAGTTTTGTGTGGCGACATGCGTGTAGCAACATTTTGTGTGTTGAGTTGCATGTGACAGGTTAGTGTAGCAAGTTGTGTGCAGCAAGATTTGTGCATGGCGAGTTTTGCGCGTGGCGAGTTTTATGTGTGGTGCATTTTGAGTATGTGCAAGTTTTGTGTGAGGCAACTTTTGCATGTGGTGCAACTTTTGTACATGTGGCAATTTTTCTGTGTGTGCAAGTTTTGCATGAGGTGAGTTTTCCATGAGGTGAGTTTTGCACGTGTGGCGAGTTTTGCGTGAGCCTAGTTTTGCATATGGCGAGTTTTGCATGTAGCGAGTTTTGAGTGGTGACTTTTGTGTTTCGACTTTTATGTGGCGAGGTTGGTGTGTGTGTGTGGTGAAATGTGTGCTGAGGGTGGTATATGTGTTCAAGCACGTGGTAGTGTGTGGCGCATTTTGTGTTTGTGTTCATATCCCCGTGTGTGGTGAGTATCCCATGTCGGGGCCCCACCTTAGCAACTGTACGGTATATACTCTTTGTCGCCATCGCTCTCATTCTTTAAGTCCTCATTGTTCACATCTGGCAGCTGTCAATTTTCCTCCAACACTTTTCCCTTCACTTTTTCCCCATTATGTAGATAGGAGCAAAATTGTTTGGTGAATTGGAACGCGCGGGGTTAAAATTTCACCTCACAACATAGCCTATGACGCTCTCGGGGTCCAGACGTGTGACTGTGCAAAATTTTGTGGCTGTAGCTGCGACGGTACAGATGCCAATCCCGGACATACACACATACATACATACACACATTCAGCTTTATATATTAGATATACCTGTATGTAATCTCCTGTATATAGTATATACCTGTGTGTCATCTCACCTATATATAGTATATATCTGTGTGTCATCTCCTGTATATAGTATATACCTGTATGTCATCTCCTCCTATACATAGCATATACCTGTGTCATCTCCTCCTGTATATACTATATACCTGTAGGTAATCTGCTCCTGTATATAGTATATACCTGTGTGTCATCTCCTCCTGTATATAGTATATACCTGTATGTCATCTCCTCCTGTATGTAGTATGTACCTGTATGTCATCTCCTCCTCTATATAGTATATACCTGTGTGTCATCTCTCCTGTATATAGTATATATCTGTGTGTCATCTCCTCCTGTATATAGTATATACCTGTGTGTCATCTCCCCTGTAAATAGTATATACCTGTGTGTCATCTCCTGTATATAGTATATAGCTGTATGCCATCTCCTCCTGTATTAGCCCTCGTTCACACGTTATTTGGTCAGTATTTTTACCTCAGTATTTGTAAGCTAAAATGGCAGCCTGATAAATCCCCAGCCAACAGTAAGCCCACCCCCTGGCAGTATATATTAGCTCACACATACACATAATAGACTGGTCATGTGACTGACAGCTGCCGGATTCCTATATGGTACATTTGTTGCTCTTGTAGTTTGTCTGCTTATTAATCAGATTTTTATTTTTGAAGGATACCAGACTTGTGTGTGTTTTAGGGCGAGTTTCGTGTGTCAAGTTGTGTGTGTTGAGTTGCGTGTGGCGACATGCATGTAGGGACTTTTGTGAGATGAGTTTTGTGTGGCGACATGCGTGTAGCAACTTTTTGTGTGTCGAGTTGCATGTGACAGGTTAGTGTAGCAAGTTGTGTGCAGCAAGTTTTGCGCATGGCGAGTTTTGCGCGTGGCGAGTTTTATGTGTGGTGCCTTTTGAGTATGTGCAAGTTTTGTGTGAGGCAACTTTTGCATGTGTTGCAACTTTTGTGCATGTGGCAATTTTTCTGCGTGTGGCAATTTTTCTGCGTGTGCAAGTTTTGCGTGTGGCGAGTTTTGCACGTGTGGCGAGTTTTGCATGTGGAGAGTTTTGCGCGTGGCGAGTTTTGAGCGGCGACTTTTGTGTTTCTACTTTTATGTGGCGAGGTTGGTGTATGTGTGGTGAAATGTGCACTGAGGGTGGTATATGTGTTCGAGCACGTGGTAGTGTGTGGCGCATTTTGTGTGTGTGTTCATATCCCCGTGGTGGTGTGATTATCCCATGTTGGGGCCCCACCTTAGCAACTGTACAGTATATACTCTTTGGTGCCATCGCTGTCATTCTTTAAGTCCCCCTTGTTCACATCTGGCAGCTGTTAATTTGCCTCCAACACTTTTCCTTTCATTTTTTCCCCATTATGTAGATAGGGGCAAAATTGTTTGGTGACTTGGAAAGCGCGGGGTTAAAATTTCACCTCACAATATAGCTTTGACGCTCTCAGGGTCCAGACGTGTGACTGTGCAAAATTTTGTGCCTGTAGCTGCGACGCCTCCAACACTTTTCCTTTCACTTTTTCCCCATTATGTAGATAGGGGCAAAATTGTTTGGTGAATTGGAAAGCGCGGGGTTAAAATTTCACCTCACAACATAGCCTATGACGCTCTCGGGGTCCAGACGTGTGACTGTGCAAAATTTTGTGGCTGTAGCTGCTACGGTTCAGATGCCAATCCCGGACATACATACATACATACATACATACACACACACACACATTCAGCTTTATATATTAGATATACAAGAAAAGTCAGCTTATCGGTGTGTGTAAAACCCCCCTGAGCCAACCAACGCCCAGCATGGATCGTGGTGAGTCACCACAATGAACATGGAACAGGAAAAGGAGAAAAAAATCCAGCTGGAGGTGCCTAAAAAATAGCTTTTATTAAACATCCTTATAAAATATGAACAAAAGCATGGTGCAGGCACTGGCACACCGATCGGAAAGATGGACGTATTTCAACTAAGACTTAGGTTGAAACGCGTCCATCTTTCCTATCAATGTGCCAGTGCCTGACACCATGCTTTTGTTCATATTTTATAAGGATGTTTAATAAAAGCTATTTTTAGCCACCTCCAGCTGGATTTTTTTTTCTACTTTTCCTGTTCTATGTAACTATATAACACTCTAAAAAAACTTCCACTTTTTTTCATGATTCAATTAGTCATTGGTACAATATTGCATGCTTTGTGTAAAATTAAAGTGGGTTAAAATTCTTAAAAACCACTTGTGCTGGTACAGTTAACATATTTTTGTTCCAAAAAATTACTATTGTCACATATAAGCTACAACTTGGTTTACGTGGATTTTCTTTTGTTTGAAACAAAAAAACAAATTTGCCTGGTACAGGTGTAGAAATTTGGCTGTTCAAAAATGGACCAGTGTCACATATACTCTAAAACTTGGTTGGTGTGAAATTTCTTTGGTTTTAAATTCCTCCCAAAAATTGGCCTGGTACAGGTGTAGAAATTTGGTTGGTCAAAAATTGACTAGTGTCACATATACTCTAAAACTTGATTGCTGTGAAATGTCATTGGTTTAAAAAAAACAACAACAGCAACTGGGCTGGTACAGGCGTCAAAAATTTGGTTGTTCAAAAATTGACCATTACCATCAAGGTTTTTTTTTTTCACAACAAAGTTATTTTGTCACAGAGTTTGCTTTTAGAACAATTTTTTCATAAAGAAAGTTTAATTTCTTGCAAACTGTATATTCTTGAACCCATATCTGTGGGAGTAAGGTGTCTTTAAGCCGCTGTGTGTGCACTGCCTGTGGGGGCACTGTGGGCCATTTCCTGGGTATGCAATTTCTTATCAGCTTCTGAGGGATAAATATGGAAACATGCTATGTGGGTGAAATTTGCTATTACATTCCGTGGGCATACTGTGCCCAAAAGCTTCTTTGTACTCTGCAGCCGTGTCTGTAGGAGTATTGTTTTTTTTTAGGTAATTTTACTCTACCTTTGTAGCAGAGACAGGGGTACACTGTCAAAGGTCTGGCCTGATTTCATAATATCTTCCTAGCAGCCATGCCCTCATAACAGGGTATTTTTGACAAGGAGGGAAACATTTTAAAAGATGGTCAAGCAATATCTGGCCAATCAAACCAACATACTCCCTAATTCCTCTGTGACCATCAGCTATTGGGTCTCAAAGCTCGACACCGGGCATGAGCTGTCACTCTATTCTTTGGAGGTGCTGTGCTTCCCTGCCACTAGCTTCTTGTCTTAGCGGACTTTTAGTATCACAGGGGGTTCATAACAGACAGGTGCTTTTGCCTGTAAACAGTGAATGCAGACAGGTTCACTCTTATAAAACTTAACAAAGCGTGAATTAGCCTACACTTTTACACACCACCAGATGAAATCAGCACATAAAGTGTTTTTAATATTCAATATTTGAATGATACCCACCAGCTGTTACCTTTCAGGGGTCTATGGATGTACCTCCTCATAATTTTTGTCTGGCTTTGCAATTTCTGCAAAGCCTTTATGAGTGTATAAGTGCACAAAGTACACTTTCAAAACTTTTACATAAAAAAAAAATTAATGGATTCAACGATTCATTTAAACAGTTTATCACGGTTATTGTTGCAATATGGTGGTATGTAAAACTTACAAAAAGCGTAGAAAAATATTTCTGGATTAGACTACTCATGCATCGAGTAATATGCTCTCAACTCTGCTAAACAGGCCTACTTCACAACCCTCGTATCATCCCTATCCTACAACCCCAAACAGTTATTCAAAATCTTTAACTCCCTCCTCCGCCCCCCACTGCCCCCTCCAACCTCCCTCATCTCTGCTGACCACTTTAAAAATAAGATTGACCAAACGAGGCAAATCTTCATTGTTCAACCACCACAACCCCTTTGTATACGAGACCAATGCCAACACCCCATAACCTCCCTATCCAACATCACTGAAGAGGAGCTTAATTGTCTCCTCTCCAAACTGCACCTCACCACCTGTGCATTCGACCCCATCCCATCCCACCTCCTCCCCAACCTCACCGCCACTCTTATCCCATCCCTAATCCACCTCATCAACCTATCACTAACTTCTGGCACCTTCACTTCTGCTTTCAAAAATGCCACAATCACGCCTATCCTTAAAAAGCCAACCATCGATCCATCTGCTATGTCCAGCTATCGACCAATATCACTGCTCCTATTCGCTTCCAAACTCCTGGAGCAGCACGTTCACGCTGAACTTTCCTCCCATCTCTTATCTCACCTGCTCTTTGACAATCTACAATCTGGTTTCCGCCACCATCACTCAACTGAGACAGCCCTGTCCAAAATTACTAATGACCTACTTACAGCCAAAGCTACTGGACAATACTCTATACTCCTCCTTCTAGACCTGTCCTCTGCTTTTGACACAGTTGACCACTGCCTCCTACTACAGATCCTCTCCTCCTTTGGCATCAAAGACCTTGCCCTATCCTGGATTTCCTCATACCTTTCCAACCGCACATTCCACATCTCCCACTCCCACACTACCTCCTCATCCCACCCTCTCTCTGTTGGAGTCCCCCAAGGCTCTTTTCTAGGACCCTTACTCTTCTCAATCTATACACTTGGCCTGGGACAACTCATAAAGTCCCATGGATTCCAGTACCACCTTAATGCTGATGACACTCATATCTACCTCTCTGGCCCAGACGTCACCTCTCTGCTGTCCAGAATCTAGTGTCTATCAGCTATATCATCCTTCTTCTCCTCTCGCTTCCTCAAACTCAATGTGGACAAATCTGAACTCATCATCTTTCCCCCATCTCATAGATCTTCCTTATCTGACCTATCTATCGCAATTAACGACATCATGCTTTCTCCGTACCAGAAGTCTGCAGCCTCGGAGTAACCCTTGACTCTGCCCTGTCCTTCAAACCGCACATCCAAGCGCTTTCCACCTCCTGTCGCCTCTAGCTCAAAAATATCCGTCCTTTCCTCAACCGTCAATCTACTAAAATGCTTGTGCATGCCCTCATCATCTCCCGCCTCGACTACTGCAACATCCTTTTCTGTGGCCACCCTGCTAACATCCTTGCACCTCTCCAGTCCTCCTTTACTCTGCTGCCTGACCAATTCATCTCTCCCCTCGCTACTCCTCCACTTCCCCCTCTGCAAATCACTTCACTGGCTCCCATTCCCTTAGCGTATCCAGTTCAAATTACTAGTACTAACCTACAAAGCCATCCATAACCTGTCTCCTTCATATATCTCTGAACTAATCTCCCGATATGTTCCCTCACGTAATCTCCAGTCCTCCCAAGACCTCCTTCTCTCCTCCACACTTATTCGCTCCTCACGCAACCGCCTCCAAGACTTCTCCCGAATATCCCCCATCCTCTGGAATTCTTTGCCCCAACACGTCCGACTATCAACCACATTCGGATCCTTCAGACTGAACTTAAAAACTCACCTCTTCAGGCAAGCCTACAGCCTGCACTGACCCCGCTGCTTCTTCACCACTACCGGAGCTACTGCCTCACCAACACCAGAGATCTTGCAACCCTCAACCTACTGTCTCCTTCCCCACCATCCTGTAGAATGTAAGCCTGCAAGGGCAGGGTCCTCGCCCCTCTGTATCAGTCTGTAATTGTTAGTTTGCTTACTGTAAGTGACATCTGTAATTTGTATGTAACCCCTTCTCATGTACAGCACCATGGAATCAATGGTGCTATATAAATAAATAAATAATAATAGTAATAATAATAATGTGCTTCCTGTCGCAAAAAGTGTACAAAATTTTTGCCTGTTTGTTCACATTTCTTACTCAAATTTGATCAAAAAATGTATTGGTATTTTATTGCTCACTCAGACTATTATGTGGCCTAGAGCACATTTCCTTGACTCATAAAGGCTATGCAGTTTTGAGGGTTATATACCAAGGAAATGTACACATAGTAGTTTATGGGTGTATTGGTACTCCTAGACTGATAAATTATGAGTCTAGGAGTACCAATACATGACAATTTGAACAGAATGTGCATAAGGCCCTCCTTTATGTCTAATACAAAGTATATCTGAGTCCCTAACTTTTGACAGTTCTTGCTTCCTTCATAAATGAACCTGATATTTCCTATTTTTTAAATATAAAAAAATCAATTTTGGTTTACTTAAATTATATATTTTTAAAATCATTTTAAAATATTGCCTTTTAAAGAAGTCATTATACACGAAAAAAATGTTTCTTATCATTTTTTTCCTGTAAAATGCAATTTCCTGTTGGTTTGGAATGTTTTATTGTCAGTCCTTAAAGTGGAGTAAAAGTGTGACACCATTGTTCTCAGCAGCAATCTCGGAGTCAGGGATCCTTCCAGGGGTCTTCCTCATGTTGTTCTCCTTCCATTCAGCACTTTTCCTATCCATTTGAATATTTTCTATTTTCACTGCCCCCAGACCTCTTTGTAGTGTCTGCTGGAAAAATGCTTAGATTTGTCATTGACTCCCATCATACTCTTTACTCGAAATGAGCATACGAGTATTAGGAATTGCTCAGTTCGATAATCGGGAACTCGAGCATTTTAGTGCTCGCTCATCTCTAATAATTTATTGCAAGATGATTGATTCTTTACTGCAGGCATTAGATGTACAATTAATATGCATGTAACTTATTTTCTTGACTCTTTACCCATCATTTACATAAACATAGATAGTGAGATTTATCTAGAGTGGCAGCAAATCAGCTCCTGGAGCCCAGCAGAGATCAGGAATGCCATTTTAGTACAAAAGGCACCATTTACACCGAGGCATGCAGCAATTATGCTTCTATGGCACTGGTTTTGGAAACTGTATCCAGCTTATATAGGGACACCGTATGACACTATTGTATATAGTGTATTATTCATACAATGTATGGAAAGTCTAATAGGCTATCTTATGGTGGTATGACTACATTGCAATAAGAATATAGTATAGCGGTACTATTTGGGTGCTGTAAGGCTGTACTATTTGAGTTCCTATGTGTCACTACACATGTTCTACACACATAACAATGCACTGTATGCCATTTTCCTATGGGCACTGAATAATGACACTGTTGTTGAAACCTTATAATGCTAGTATTTTAAGACTTTGTATTGCCGTCATAAAAGTATAGTAGTATTATAGGAACACTGCATGGCACTGCTATTAAGAAAAAGTAGGAATGTAACATCCAAGCAATGCATGATATTGCTATTTCGGGATTGCCATAAGTAATAATTTAGACTCATTGTGACACTATTGCTAGTGTACACGTTGGGGATATTACTTGGAAACTTTTAGTGTATTTATTGGTCTGTTTTTTTTACTTAACATTCTCTCTTTGCCCCTTCCAAAAAAATAAAAAAGTGAGAGGGGTGATTGACGCGGTTCTATAGAATCAGAATAGCCAAAAGAAAGAATACAGACATTACAGTGTGGGATCATGGCCGATTATTTTGTGAGGAAAAGCATTTCATTACTATTTTTAACCCCTTTACCCCCAAGGGTGGTTTGCACGTTAATAACCAGGCCAATTTTTACAATTCTGACCACTGTCACTTTATGAGGTTATAACTCTGGAACGCTTCTACGGATCCCCGTGATTCTGACACTGTTTTCTCGTGACATATTGTACTTCATGATAGTCGTAACATTTCTTTGATATTACCTGTGTTTATTTGTGAAAAAAATGGAAATTTGGCAAAAATTTTGAAAAGTTCGCAATTTTCCAACTTTGAATTTTTATTCCCTTAAATCACAGAGACATGTCATGCAAAATACTTAATAAGTAACATTTCCCACATGTCTACTTTATATCAGCACAATTTTGGAACCAAAATTTTTTTTTGTTAGGGAGTTATAAGGGTTAAAATTTGACCAGAAATTTCTTATTTTTACAACACCATTTATTTAGGGACCACATCTCATTTGAAGTCATTTTGAGTCAATTTGAATTTTTGGAATGTTTAACCCCTTTCTGTTATTGGACGTACTATTCCGTCCATGTGGGGTGGGCCCTACTTCCCAAGGACGGAATAGTACGTCCAGCACGATCGGCCGCGCTCACGGGGGGAGCGCGGCCGATCGCGGCCGGGTGTCACCTGACTATCGCAGCTGACATCCGGCACTATGTGCCAGGAGCGGTCACGGACTGCCCCCGGCACATTAACCCCCGGCACACCGCGATCAAACATGATCGCGGTGTACCGGCGGTATAGGGAAGCATCGCGCAGGGAGGGGGCTCCCTGCGTGCTTCCCTGAGACCTCCGGAGCAACGCGATGTGATCGCGTTGCTCTGAGGGTCTCCTACCTCCTTCCTCGCTGCAGGTCCCGGATCCAAGATGGCCGCGGCATCCGGGTCCTGCAGGGAAGGAGGTGGCTTACCGAGTGTGCTGTGCACACTGTCAAATCACCGATCTGTGATGTCCCCCCCTGGGACAAAGTAAAAAAGTTTAAAAAAAATGTCCACATGTGTAAAAAAAAAATAAAAAAAAAATTCCTAAATAAATAAATTAAAAAATTATTCCCATAAATACATTTCTTTATCTAAATAAAAAAAAAATCAAACAATAAAAGTACACATATTTAGTATCGCCGCGTCCGTAACGACCCCACCTATAAAACTACATAACTAGTTAACCCCTTCAGTGAACACCGTAAAAAAACGCGGAACGGTATAAACGCCTCCCCCAAAAGAAATTAATGAATAGCTGGTTTTTGGTCATTCTGCCTCACAAAAATCGGAATAAAAAGCGATCAAAAAATCTCCCGTGCCCGAACATGTTACCAATAAAAACGTCAACTCGTCCCGCAAAAAACAAGACCTCACATGACTCTGTGGACTCAAATATGGAAAAATTATAGCTCTCAAAATGTGGTAACGCAAAAAATATTTTTTGCAATAAAAAGCATCTTTCAGTGTGTGACGGCTGCCAATCATAAAAATCCGCTAAATAACCCGCTATAAAAGTAAATCAAACCCCCCTTCATCACTCGCTTAGGCTATGTTCACATTTGCGCTGTGCGCCGCAGCGTCGGCGACGCAACGCACAACGCAGGAACACCGCATGCACAACGCATGCACAACGCTGCGTTTTGCGACGCATGCGTCCTTTTTTTGCTTGATTTTGTACGCACAAAAAATGCAACTTGCTGCGTCCACTGCGCCATGACGCGTGCGCCGCAGTGACGCATGCGTCGCAAAACGCAAGTGCAACGCATGTCCATGCGCCCCCATGTTAAATATAGGGGCGCATGATGCATGCGGCGACGCCGTGGCG
This sequence comes from Ranitomeya variabilis, assembly GCF_051348905.1. Taxonomy (NCBI): domain Eukaryota; kingdom Metazoa; phylum Chordata; class Amphibia; order Anura; family Dendrobatidae; genus Ranitomeya; species Ranitomeya variabilis. Next base: position 620,162,220 of record NC_135232.1, on the reverse strand, counting down.
CCCGACGCTGCGGCGCAGAACGCTAATGTGAACGTAGCCTTAGTTAGGGAAAAATTAAAAACATTTAAAAAATGTATTTATTTCCATTTTCCCATTAGGGTTAGGGCTAGGGTTAGGGTTAGGGCTAGGGTTAGGGTTAGGGCTAGGGTTAGGGTTAGGGCTAGGGTTAGGGCTTGGGTTAGGGCTACATTTAGGGTTGGGGCTAAAGTTAGGGTTAGGGTTGGGGCTAAAGTTAGGGTTAGGGTTTGGATTACATTTACGGTTGGGAATAGGGTTGGGATTAGGGTTAGGGGTGTGTCTGGATTAGAGGTGTGGTTAGGGTTACCATTGGGATTAGGGTTAGGGGTGTGTGTGGATTAGGGTTTCATTTATAATTGGGGGGTTTCCACTGTTTAGGCACATCAGGGGCTCTCCAAATGTGACATGGCGTCCCATTTCAATTCCAGCCAATTCTGCGTTGAAAAAGTAAAACAGTGCTCCTTCCCTTCCAAGCTCTCCCGTGCGCCCAAACAGGGGTTTACCCCAACATATGGGGTATCAGCGTACTCGGAACACATTGGAGAACAACTTTTGGGGTCCAATTTGTCCTGTTACCCTTGGGAAAATACAAAACTGGGGCTAAAAAATAATTTTTGTGGAAAAAAAAAATATTTTTTATTTGCATGGCTCTGCGTTATAAACTGTAGTGAAACACTAGGGGGTTCAAAGCTCTCACAACACATCTAGATGAGTTCCTTAGGGGGTCTACTTTCCAAAATGGTGTCACTTGTGGGGGGTTTCTACTGCTTAGGTACATTAGGGGCTCTGCAAACGCAATGTCACGCCTGCAGACCATTCCATCTAAGTCTGCATTCCAAATGGCGCTCCTTCCCTTCCGAGCCCTCCCATGCGTCCAAACGGTGGTTCCCCCCCACATATGGGGTATCAGCGTACTCAAGACAAATTGGACAACAACTTTTGGGGTCCAATTTCTCCTGTTACCATTGGGAAAATACAAAACTGGGGGCTAAAAAATAATTTTGGGGGGAAATTTTTTATTTTTTTATTTTCACGGCTCTGCGTTATAAACTGTAGTGAAACACTTGGGGGTTCAAAGTTCTCACAACACAACTAGATAAGTTCCTTGGGGGGTCTAGTTTCCAATATTGGGTCACTTGTGGGGGGTTTCTACTGTTTAGGTACATTAGGGGCTCTGCAAACGCAATGTGACGCCTGCAGACCAATCCATCTAAGTCTGCATTGCAAATGATGCTCCTTCCCTTCCGAGCTCTGCCATGCGCTGAAACGGTGGTTCCCCCCAAGATATCAGGTATCAATGTACTCAGGACAAATTGGACAACAATATATATGGTCTAATTTCTCCTGTTACCCTTGGAAAAATACAAAACTGGGGGCTAAAAAATAATTTTTGTGGAAAAAAAATATTTTTTATTTGCACGGCTCTGCGTTATAAACTGTAGTGAAACACTTAGGGGTTCAAATCTCTCGCAACACATCTAGATGAGTTCCTTAGGGGGTCTACTTACCAAAATGGTGTCACTTGTGGGGTTTTTCACTGTTTAGGTACATTAGGGGCTCTGCAAACGCAATGTGACGCCTGCAGACCATTCCATCTAAGTCTGCATTCCAAATGGCGCTCCATCCCTTCCGAGCCCTTCCATGCACCCAAACGGTGGTTCCCCCCCACATATGGGGTATCAGCGTACTCAGGACAAATTGGACAACAACTTTTGGGGTCCAATTTCTCCTGTTACCCTCGGGAAAATACAAAACTGGGGGCTAAAAGATAATTTTTGTGGGAAAAAATTTTTGTTTTATTTTTACGGCTCTGCATTATAAACTTCTGTGAAGCATTTGGTGGGTCAAAGTGCTCACCACACCTCTAGATAAGTTCCTTAGGGGGTCTACTTTCCAAAATGGTGTCACTTGTGGGGGGGTTTCAATGTTTAGGCAAATCAGTGGCTCTCCAAATGCAACATGGCGTCCCATCTCAATTCCTGTCAATTTTGCAGTGAAAAGTCAAACGGCGCTCCTTCCCTTCTGAGCTCTCCCATGCGCCCAAACAGTGGTTTACCCCCACATATGGGAAATCAGCGTACTCAGGACAAATAGCACAACAACTTTTGTGGTCCAATTTCTTCTCTTACCCTTGGGAAAATAATAAATTGGGGGCGAAAAGATCATTTTTGTGAAAAAATATGATTTTTTATTTTTACGGTCCTGCATTATAAACTCCTGTGAAGCACTTGGTGGGTCAAAGTGCTCACCTCACCTCTAGATAAGTTCCTTAGGGGGTCTACTTTCCAAAATGGTGTCACTTGTGGGGGGTTTCAATGTTTAGGCACATCAGGGGCTCTCCAAACGCAACATGGCGTCCCATCTCAATTCCAGTCAATTTTGCATTGAAAAGTCAAATGGCGCTCCTTCGCTTCCGAGCTCTCCCATGTGCCCAAACAGTGGTTTACCCCCACATATGGGGTATCGACGTACTCAGGACAAATTGTACAACATCTTTTGGGGTCCATTTTCTCCTGTTACCCTTGGTAAAATAAAACAAATTGGAGCTGAATTAAATTTTGTGTGAAAAAAAGTTAAATGTTCATTTTTATTTAACCCCTTAATCCCATATGACGTACTATACCGTCGAGGTGGGGTGGGCCTTAATTCCCGGTGACGGTATAGTACGTCATACGCGATCGGCCGCGCTCACGGGGGGAGCGCGGCCGATCGCGGCCGGGTGTCGGCTGCATATCGCAGCTGACATCCGGCACTATGTGCCAGGAGCGGTCACGGACCGCCCCCGGCACATTAACCCCCGGCACACCGCGATCAAACATGATCGCGGTGTACCGGCGGTACAGGGAAGCATCGCGCAGGGAGGGGGCTCCCTGCGGGCTTCCCTGAGACGATCGGTACAAGGTGATGTACTCACCTCGTACCGAACGTCTTCTCCCTGCAGGCCCCGGATCCAAAATGGCCGAGGGGCTGTATCCGGGTCCTGCAGGGAGCACTTCCGGGTCGGAGCAGGCTGCAGATGAAAGCTGCAGCCTGCTCCGATGAAAGTATGATCGCAGATCTGATAGAGTGCTGTGCACACTATCAGATCTGCGATCTGTGATGTCCCCCCCTGGGACAAAGTAAAAAAGTTAAAAAAAAAATTTCCACATGTGTAAAAAAAAAAAATAATAATTCCTAAATAAATAATAATAAAAAAAAAATATTATTCCCATAAATACAATTCTTTATCTAAAAAAAACAAACAAAAACAATAAAAGTACACATATTTAGTATCGCCGCGTCCGTAACGACCCAACCTATAAAACTCGCCCACTAGTTAACCCCTTCAGTAAACACCGTAAGAAAAAAAAAAAAAAAACGAGGCAAAAAACACCGCTTTATTACCATACCGCCGAACAAAAAGTGGAATAACACGCGATCAAAAAGACGGATATAAATAACCATGTTACCGCTGAAAACGTCATCTTGTCCCGCAAAAAACGAGCCGCCATACAGCATCATCAGCAAAAAAATAAAAAAGTTATAGTCCTCAGAATAAAGCGATGCCAAAATAATTATTTTTTCTATAAAATAGTTTTTATCGTATAAAAGCGTCAAAACATAAAAAAATGATATAAATGAGGTATCGCTGTAATCGTACTGACCCGACGAATAAAACTGCTTTATCAATTTTACCAAGCGCAGAACGGTATAAACGCCTCTCCCAAAAGAAATTCATGAATAGCTGGTTTTTGGTTATTCTGCCTCACAAAAATCGGAATAAAAAGTGATAAAAAATGGTCACGTGTCCGAAAATGTTACCAATAAAAACGTCAACTCGTCCCGCAAAAAACAAGACCTCACATGACTCTGTGGACCAAAATGTGGAAAAATTATAGGTCTCAAAATGTGGAGACGCAAAAACTTTTTTGCTATAAAAAGCGTCTTTTAGTCTGGTTTCACACTTGCGTTTTTATCTGCATGCGTTTTTTTAAAAAACCGCATGTGTGAAAAAATGCATGTAAACGCGGTAAAACGCATGCGTTTTTATAGAAAAACACAAGAAAACAAGAAAAAAACAAAAAACCCTAACCCTACCCCTAACCTGAAATACGTGGCACTGAAATACGTGGCACTGAAATATACGTTTATATACGTATATACGTATATAAGTGCCACGATATTTCAGTGGCCACGTATATAAGTGCCACGTATTTAAGTGCCACGTATTTAAGTGCCACGTATTTAAGTGCCACGTATTTAAGTGCCACGTATTTACGTGCCACGTATTTTTCAGTGCCTGAAATACGTGGCACTGAAATACGTGGCACTGAAATATCGTGGCACTGAAATATCGTGGCACTGAAGTATTTACGTGCCACGTATTTTTCAGTGCCTGAAATACGTGGCACTGAAATACGTGGCACTGAAATATCGTGGCACTGAAATATCGTGGCACTGAAGTATTTACGTGCCACGTATTTTTCAGTGCCTGAAATACGTGGCACTGAAATACGTGGCACTGAAATATTGTGGCACTGAAATATCGTGGCACTTAAATACGTGGCACTTAAATACGTGGCACTTATATACGTGGCACTTATATACGTGGCACTTATATACGTGGCACTTATATACGTGGCACTTATGACTGTCAGAAAATGTTCAGTAAACGGTTAGGGGTAGGGTTTCAGGTAGAATTGGGGAGTTTCCACTGTTCAGGCACATCAGGGGCTCTCCAAACGCGACATGGCGTCCAATCTCAATTCCAGCCAATTCTGCGTTGAAAAAGTAAAACAGTGCTCCTTCCCTTCCGAGCTCTCCCGTGCGTCCAAAAAGGGGTTTACCCCAACATATGGGGTATCAGCGTACTAGGGACAAATTGAACAACAACTTCTGGGGTCCAAGTTCTCTTGTTATCCTTGGGAAAATAAAAATTTGGGGGGCTAAAAATCATTTTTGTGGGAAAAAAAAATATGTTTTATTTTCACGGCTCTGCGTTGTAAACTGTAGTGAAACACTTGGGGGTTCAAAGTTCTCACAACACATCTAGATAAGTTCCTTGGGAGGTCTAGTTTCCAATATGGGGTCACTTGTGGGGGGTTTGTACTATTTGGGTACATCAGGGGCTCTGCAAATGCAACGTGACGCCTGCAGACCAATCCATTTAAGTCTGCATTCCAAATGGCGCTCCTTCCCTTCCGAGCTCTGTCATGCGCCCAAACAGTGGTTCCCCCCCACATAGGGGGTATCAGCGTACTCAGGACAAATTGGACAACAACTTTTAGGGTACAATTTATCCTGATACCCTTGTGAAAATACAAAACTGGGGGCTAAAAAATCATTTTTGTGAAAAAGAAAAATAATTTTTATTTTCACGGCTCTGCGTTATAAACTGTAGTGAAACACTTGGGGGTTCAAAGTTCTCACAACACATCTAGATAAGTTCCTTGGGGGGTCAAGTTTCCAATATGGGGTCACTTGTGGGGGGTTTGTACTGTTTGGGTACATCAGGGGCTCTGCAAATGCAACGTGACGCCTGCAGACCAATCCATTTAAGTCTGCATTCCAAATGGCGCTCCTTCCCTTCCGAGCTCTGTCATGCGCCCAAACAGTGGTCCCTCCCCACAAATGGGGTATCAGCGTACTCCAGACAAATTGGACAACAACTTTTGGGGTCCAATTTATCCTGATACCCTTGTGAAAATACAAAACTGGGGGCTAAAAAATCATTTTTGTGAAAAAAAAAAATAATTTTTATTTTCACGGCTCTGCGTTATAAACTGTAGTGAAACACTTGGGGGTTCAAAGCTCTCAAAACACATCTAGATAAGTTCCTTAGGGGGTCTACTTTCCAAAATGGTGTCACTTGTGGGGGGGTTTAATGTTTAGGCACATCAGGGGCTCTCCAAACGCAACATGGCATCCCATCTTAATTCCAGTCAATTTTGCATTGAAAAGTAAAATAGCGCTTCTTCCCTTCTGAGCTCTGCTATGCGCCCAAACAATGGTTTACACCCACATATGGGGTATCGTCGTACTCAGGACAAATTGCACAACAACTTTTGTGGTCTAATTTCTTCTCTTACCCTTGGGGAAATAAAAAAATGGGGGTGAAAAGATCATTTTTGTGAAAAAATATGATTTTTTATTTTTACGGCTCTGCATTATAAACTTCTGTGAAGCACTTGTTGGGTCAAAGTGCTCAACACACATCTAGATAAGTTCCTTAAGGGGTCTACTTTCCAAAATGGTGTCACTCGTGGGGGGTTTCAATGTTTAGGCACATTAGGGGCTCTCCAAACGCAACATGGCGTCCCATCTCAATTCCAGTCAATTTTGCATTGAAAAGTCAAATGGCGCTCCTTCCCTTCTGAGCTCTGCCCTGCGCCCAAACAATGGTTTACACCCACATATGGGGTATCAGTGTACTCAGGACAAATTGCACAACAATTTTTGGGGTCCAATTTCTTCTCTTACCCTTGGGAAAATAAAAAATTGGGGGTGAAAAGATCATTTTTGTGAAAAAATATGATTTTTTATTTTTACGGCTCTGCATTATAAACTTCTGTAAAGCACTTGTTGGGTCAAAGTGCTCACCACACATCTAGATAAGTTCCTTAGGGGGTCTACTTTCCAAAATGGTGTCACTTGTTAGGGGTTTCAATGTTTAGGCACATCAAGGGCTCTCTAAATGCAACATGGCGTCCCATCTCAATTCCAGTCAATTTTGCATTGAAAAGTCAAATGGCGCTCCTTCCCTTCCGAGCTCTGCCCTGCGCCCAAACAATGGTTTACACCCACATATGGGGTATCAGCGTACTCAGGACAAATTGCACAACAATTTTTGGGGTCCAATTTCTTCTCTCACCCTTGGGAAAATAAAAAATTGGGGGTGAAAAGATAATTTTTGTGAAAAAATATGATTTTTTATTTTTACGGCTCTGCATTATAAACTTCTGTAAAGCACTTGTTGGGTCAAAGTGCTCACCACACATCTAGATAAGTTCCTTAGGGGGTCTACTTTCCAAAATGGTGTCACTTGTGGGGGGTTTCAATGTTTAGGCACATCAGGGGCTCTCCAAATGCAACATGGCGTCCCATCTCAATTCCAGTCAATTTTGCATTGAAAAGTCAAATGGCGCTCCTTTGCTTCCAAGCTCTGCCATGCGCCCAAACTGTGGTTTACCCCCACATATGGGGTATCAGCGTACTCAGGACAAATTGTACAACAACTTTTGGGGTCTATTTTCTCCTGTTACCCTTGGTAAAATAAAACAAATTGGAGCTGAAATAAATTTTGTGTGAAAAAAAGTTAAATGTTCATTTTTATTTAAACATTCCAAAAATTCCTGTGAAACACCTGAAGGGTTAATAAACTTCTTGAAAGTGGTTTTGAGTACCTTGAGGGGTGCAGTTTTTAGAATGGTGTCACACTTGGGTATTTTCTATCATATAGACCCGTCAAAATGACTTCAAATGAGATGTGGTCCCTAAAAAAAAATGGTGTTGTAAAAATGAGAAATTGCTGGTCAACTTTTAACCCTTATAACTCCGTCACAAAAAAAAATTTTGGTTCCAAAATTGTGCTAATGTAAAGTAGACATGTGGGAAATGTTATTTATTAAGTATTTTGTGTGACATATGTCTGTGATTTAAGGGCATAAAAATTCAAAGTTGGAAAATTGCGAAATTTTCAAAATTTTCGCCAAATATTCGTTTTTTTCACAAATAAACGCAAGTTATATCGAAGAAATTTTACCACTATCATGAAGTACAATATGTCTCGAGAAAACAATGTCAGAATCGCCAAGATCCGTTGAAGCGTTCCAGAGTTATAACCTCATAAAGGGACAGTGGTCAGAATTGTAAAAATTGGCCCGGTCATTAACGTGCAAACCACCCTCGGGGCTTAAGGGGTTAAACATTCCAAAAATTCCTGTGAAACACCTGAAGGGTTAATAAACTTTTTGAATGTGGTTTTGAGCACCTTGAGGGGCGCAATTTTTAGAATGGTGTCACACTTGGGTATTTTCTATCATATAGACCCCTCAAAATGACTTCAAATGAGATGTGGTCCCTAAAAAAAAATGGTGTTGTAAAAATGAGAAATTGCTGGTCAACTTTTAACCCTTATAACTCCCTAACAAAAAAAAATTTTGGTTCCAAAATGATGCTGATGTAAATTAGACATGTGGGAAATGTTACTTATTAAGTATTTTGTGTGACATATCACTGTGATTTAATTGCATAAAAATTCAAATTTGGAAAATTGCGAAATTTTCAAAATTTTTACCAAATTTCCATTTTTTTCACAAATAAACACAGGTAATATCAAAGAAATTTTACCACTATCATGAAGTACAATATGTCACAAGAAAACAATGTCAGAATCACCAGGATCCGTTGAAGCGTTCCAGAGTTATAACCTCATAAAGGGACAGTGGTCAGAATTGTAAAAATTGGCCCGGTCCATAACGTGCAAACCACCCTTGGGGGTGAAGGGGTTAAATAAAAATGAACATTTAACTTTTTTTCACACAAAATTTATTTCAGCTCCAATTTGTTTTATTTTACCAAGGGTAACAGGAGAAAATGGACCCCAAAAGTTGTTGTACAATTTGTCCTGAGTACGCTAATACCCCATATGTGGGGGTAAACCACTGTTTGGGCGCATGGCAGAGGTTGGAAGGGAAGGAGCGCTGTTTGACTTTTCAATGCAAAATTGACTGGAATTGAGATGGGACACCATGTCGCGTTTGGAGAGCCCCTGATGTGCCTAAACATTAAAACCTCCCACAAGTGACACCATTTTGGAAAGTAGACCCCCTAAGGAACTTTTCTAGATGTGATTTGAGAGCTTTGAACCCCCAAGTGTTTCACTACAGTTTATAACGCAGAGCCGTGAAAATAAAAATCATTTTTCACAAAAATGATTTTTTAGCACCCAGTTTTGTATTTTCACAAGGGTAACAGGATAAATTGGACCCCGATAGTTGTTGTCAAATTTGTCCTGAGTATGCTGATACCCCATATGTGGGGGGAACCACTGTTTGGGCGCATGGCAGAGCTCGGAAGGGAAGGAGCGCCATTTGGAATGCAGACTTAGATGGATTGGTCTGCAGGCTTCACGTTGCATTTGCAGAGCCCCTGATGTACCCAAACAGTACAAACCCCCCACAAGTGACCCCATATTGGAAACTAGACCCCCCAAGGAACTTATCTAGATGTGTTGTGAGAACTTTGAACCCCCAAGTGTTTCACTACAGTTTATAACGCAGAGCCATGAAAATAAAAATTCCTTTTTTTTTCACAAAAATGATTTTTAGCCCCACAAATTTTTATTTTCCCAAGGATAACAAGAGAACTTGGACCCCACATGTTGTAGTCCAATTTGTCCCAAGTACGCTGATACCCCATATGTTGGGGTAAACCCCTGTTTGGGCACACGGGTGAGCTCGGAAGGGAAGGAGCACTGTTTTACTTTTTCAACACAGAATTGGCTGGAATTGAGATCGGATGCCATGTCGCGTTTGGAGAGACCTGATGTGCCTGAACAGTGGAAACTCCCCAATTCTACCTGAAACCCTAATCCAAACACACCCCTAACCCTAATCCCAACGCTAACCCTAACCACACAACTAACCCTGACACACCCCTAACTCTAATCCCAACCCTAATCCCAACTGTAAATGTAATCTAAACCCTAACCCTAACTTTAGCCCCAACCCTAACCCTAACTTTAGCCCCAACCCTAATCCTAACTTTAGCCCCAACCCTAACCCTAACTTTAGCCTCAACCCTAACCCTAACTTTAGCCACAACCCTAACCCTAACTTTAGCTCCAACCCTAGCCCCAACCCTAACCCTAGCCCTAACCCTAGCCCTAACCCTAAACCTAACCCTAGCCCTAACCCTAGCCCTAACCCTAGCCCTAACCCTAACCCTAGCCCTAACCCTAGCCCTAACCCTAATGGGAAAATGGAAATAAATACTTTTTTTTAATTTTATTATTTTTCCCTAACTAAGAGGATTATGAAGGAGGGTTTGATTTACTTTTATAGCATTTTTATAGCGGTTTTTTATGATTGGCAGCTGTCACACACTAAAAAACGCTTTTTATAGCAAAAAAGTTTTTGCGTCTCCACATTTTGAGACCTATAATTTTTCCATATTTTGGTCCACAGAATCATGTGAGGTCTTGTTTTTTGCCGGACGAGTTGACGTTTTTATTGGTAACATTTTCGGACACGTGACAGTTTTTGATCGCTTTTTATTCCAATTTTTGTGAGGCAGAATGACCAAAAACCAGCTATTCATGAAATTCTTTTAGGGGAGGCATTTATACCGTTCCACATTTGGTAAAATTGATAAAGCAGTTTTATTCGTTGGTTCAGTACGATTACAGCGATATCTCATTTATATAATTTTTTTATGTTTTGGCGCTTTTATATGATAAAAGCTGTTTTATAGAAAAAATAATTATTTTGGCATCACTTTATTCTGAGGACTATAACTTTTTTATTTTTTTGCTTATGATGCTGTATGGCAGCTCGTTTTTTGTGGGACAAGATGGCGTTTTCAGCAGTACCATGGTTATTTATATCTGTCTTTTTAATCGCGTGTTATTCCACTTTTTGTTTGGCAGTATGATAATAAAGCGTTGTTTTTTGCCTCGTTTATTTTTTTTCTTACGGTGTTCACTGAAGGGGTTAACTAGTGGGACAGTTTTATAGGTTGGGTCGTTACGGACGCGGCGATACTAAATATGTGTACTTTTATTGTTTTTTTTATTTAGATAAAGAAATGTATTTATGGGAATAATATATATATTTTTTTTTATATAGGAATTTTTTTTTTTACTTTTTTTTCTTTGTTCCAGGGGGGGGACATCACAGATCGCTGATCTGACAGTTTGCACAGCACTCTGTCAGATCAGCGATCTGACTTACAGCGCTGCAGGCTTACCAGCGCCTGCTCTGGACCCGGAAGTATTCCCTGCAGGACCCGGATGCAGCCCCGTGGCCATTTTGGATCCGGGGCCTGCAGGGATAGGAGGTAAGAGATGCTCGGAGCAACGCGATCACATCGCGTTGCTCTGAGGGTCTCAGGGAAGCACGCAGGGAGCCCCCTCCCTGAGCGATGCTTCCCTATACCGCCGGAACACTGCGATTATGTTTGATTGCAGTGTGCCGGGGGTTAATGTGCCGGGGGCGGTCCGTGACCGCTCCTGGCACATAGTGCCAGATGTCTGCTGCGATAGTCAGTGAGCGCGGCCGATCGCGCTGGACGTACTATCCCGTCGGTGGTCATACGGGCCCACCTCAACGGGATAGTACGTCCGATGTCAGAAAGGGATTAAAGCAATGTTTACCTCATTGAAAAAATCAGCTGTGATCCCATGCTGTAATGTCTGTATCCTCTCTTTCACATTCTCCCCTGTCCAGGAGATGTGGTATGATCAGACCATTTTCCTCTATAAGGGGAAAGACTGGAAAACTTTGAGGGAACAAGAGGGTGATGTGCTAATGTTCCTGTTTATTTGTGTGTGATAAAGGTGCTCTATTTTATCTTTCTGGCGGGTTTATGTCTTGATTCTCCTATAGGCTGTGCCTCAAGGCTATCCGTGGCATTGGGGGGAGGCATTTCCACTACTGAGACCACTACCAGCATAGGGATATAGTTTGCACTACACAGGAAAACATATAGTTAATACATAGGGTTAGCCCACTAGTTGAGATCGGTTAGAATAATTTATGGGAAAAAACTTTCTAGTTTTAGTCAGGGAGAGTCAGTTGAACAGAGTGGAAGAGAGAGGGGGAGGAGTATAGGAGAGTCAAGAAGTGATAGATAACGACAGTGCCAGCGGGTTCTAAGAAAATGGATGAGGCAGAAGGGTTCTATCAGTTCAAGTCTCCTAACAGTAGGAAGACATATCTCAAGGTTCGTGTGGACACTGGGATTGTTTTGGGCCTAGGCCCCGACAGAGACATTGAGTGTCGTGTCTCTGTCTCGCTGATGAAGAAGATGTCAGCTGGGCCACAGCATAGGGGAAGGATGGTGGGCTTCAGGGACACTATTATGCCAAACGGGAAGCTCCTGGGACCAACAGACAATATTGAGGCCGGGGCAGGTCGGGTAGATTGAAATAAAGGACTGATAATACTCAGAACCAATGGAACATCATCAACAAGGGACTTTGTCTCAATATATATGCCACAACTGCTTGTATCCATATTACATAAAAAAGAGGAACCTGTAACTGGACCTATCTATGGTCTCCTGTATTATCTAAAGCTGCAACTGGACCTGGTCTCATGGATTGGGAGAGTCACAATCAATTTTTGGATGCGTGGCAGCTCTGGTTCCACAATAATTTAAATGTAGCTTTTTTCCTTTCAGGCCAGCCTGGGTTAATGTCGGTTTCCCTTGCTGGCAGCTTGCTACAACTGTACAGTTGCTAGGTCAGCTGATGTGGATGGTGACCACTCCCACCATCCTTTAAATGGTCACCTGATGCATCAGCTGAATGTTGTGATAGAGTTATTCTATGGAGACGAGTCTTGCAGTTGCAACTCCTGGTGTCAGCTACTTCAGGAGTTTGGAGTCCTGTTTCTGTGTCCTCTGTGGTGTGGTGCTTAGCAGCGGAGTCTGGAAGCTAAGTGTGTTGTTTTTACCTTCTCTGTCTCGTGTTTGTCACTGTGTCCTGTGTTGTACAATCTGCAGTGAGGAGTCTAGCACCCTTGCCGGCCAGTGCACTAGCCAGGGCAATGTGAGGTGACAGCGAGGGACGAGGTTCCTGATGGCAGCGGGGGAAAGGACCCGCTTAGGGCGTTAGAGGAGTGCAGGGACAGACTCAGGTTGGAGCTCAGGAGGTCTCCAGCCTTCATTCCCTATCAGTGGGGCCTTTTTCTCCCCATTTCCACCCCGCTGAGTATGTGTGGTGTCGCTCTGACCGACCGCCCTGTTGGGTCATTACATATCATGACAGAGAGGTAAGAAGAAATCCCAAATGAAAAGTGAGTACAGTATGAACTCTCCAGAACATTACCCCACATCTGTCTGACTCATGTTTAGAAGAGGGGTTTCAATGCACAGAAAACTCAGTTCCGGCCAATAGCAAACTGACCCCAAACTCCTTTTACCCTCATGGTCAGACACAACCATTACACAGTACATAGCAGGAGACAATTATGAGATTATCTCGGCAAAGTAATATTCCACAATTGTGAAATGTATTATTATTCAAAGATCTGTTGAATAAAATGTTAATTAAAATTAACTTTGCTAAATGTATGCTGTGTATCTTTAAGTAAGGGTTGAGAAAACTCTTTGAAAATCTGGTGTTTTGTGAATATTTTGATGGCTAAAGGATTTCATTCATTTTTTATTTATTTTTTGATTTGACAAAAATAATTGGAGTTGATTTTGTTTTCCTGTTCTGTATTGTGCTCTCTCATTATAGTAGATCTGACAGTGTGACATTCTATTTGAAGCTCTTCCAAGTTGGCTATTTATTTTAAACATGGGTGGAAAGATGGCGACTTCTAACACTGGAGAATTTTAATCATGGGGCCTGATATCAAACAGCTGTCACATAGCAGCTGCTCTGTTCTTCTCTGCTGCATGTATTAGCTTTTAATAAATAATGTTGCACCTATTAAACTAAGTGATACCTCACTGAAATCACTATCACTACATCATGGTGCTGTTAGATTATATAGCAAAAACTCATCATAGATTCCCTTTAAAGGGAACCTGTCACCACGTTTTTGGAAGATGGGATAAAAATAGCGTTAAATAGGGGCAGAGGTGGGCGTTACATTAGTGTGTGTGTTATGCGTTTATTACCCACCTAAGTTGCCGAAATAACTTTGCAAAGTCTCCGTTTTCGCCTGTCAATCAGGCTGGTCAGGTCGCATGGGCGTTGTCTTCCCCCAGATTTGGCGTAGTTTTCCGTTGGTGGCGTAGTGGTGTGCGCATGCCCAAAGTCCGGAATCCTCTTCCAGGGGATTTAAAATAGCGCGGTGTTCGTTATTGCATTGGTGATCGGTGGGCGCGGCCATCTTCCTTTGGCCGCGCGTGCGCAGAAGCGGCGCTCTGCTGGCCGCGGCTTCAGGAAAATGGCCGCCGCGATATCCATCTGCGCACGCGCGGCATCCCGCGGCCATTTTCCTGAAGCCGCGGCCAGCAGAGCGCCGCTTCTGCGCACGCGCGGCCAAAGGAAGATGGCCGCGCCCACCGATCACCAATGCAATAACGAACACCGCGCTATTTTAAATCCCCTGGAAGAGGATTCCGGACTTTGGGCATGCGCACACCACTACGCCACCAACGGAAAACTACGCCAAATCTGGGTGAAGACACCACGCCCATGTGACCTGACCAGCCTGATTGACAGGCGAAAACGGAGACTTTGCAAAGTTATTTCGGCAACTTAGGTGGGTAATAAACGCATAACACACACACTAATGTAACGCCCACCTCTGCCCCTATTTAACGCTATTTTTATCCCATCTTCCAAAAACGTGGTGACAGGTTCCCTTTAAGGCTATGTTCACACTTTCCCTGCTTGCCGAGTTGTTTTTTTTCTTGCAAGCAAAACCAGCTTGAAGCTGCTCCAAAAAAATGCAGATTTTGCTGCATTTTTGCTGCGTTTTTTGCTGTCTTTTTATTGTCTTTTGTGCATGCTGATAAAATGTAGTACCACAAAAAAATCATCATGCAACTTCCCAGAGGAGCCTTGCAGCTTGCTTAGCATGTCAATCTCTGCAGGAGAAACGATACTTCTTGGATATCGGTCAGATGCCTCTTACACAACCAAGCCAGATCTCAACTTTGTACTGACGAGGGGCAGTACTCCTAAACACAGTGTCTGCAAATTGAGATTCTAGCTTGGCTATTATCCTAAGTCATGTGACATGGCTGGTTAAAGAGTTGACATTGACTTGTAGGATTGCTACCTTCCAATAGATGGCACTAGAGTTCTAGTTGTCTTCTTCTCTGGAGAGCCAATTTGCATACTTAGCATATTTCCCAGAGAAGCATTGGGGCTTTAAGTCATCTAATCTAGGCATGCTTTACATGTCAATCTCCACAAGAAGAAACAATATTTCTTGGATATCGGTCAGACGCCTCTCACACAGCCAAACCATATTTTTTACTTTGCACTGTTGAGGGGCAGTCTTCCGAAACACAGTGCCTGCAAATTGAGATTCTGGTTTTGCTATTATCCTATGTCTTGTGACAAGGCTTGTTAAAGGGTCGACATTGACTTGTAGTATTGCTACTTTCCAATAGGTGGTACTAGAGTTCTAGCTCGCTTCTTCTATTGAGGCAATTTGCATAATTACCATATTTCTCAGAGGAGCATTGCGGCTTGCTTAGCATGTCAATCTCTGCAAGGAGAAACGATACTTCTTACACAACCAAGCCAGAACTCAACTTTGTACTGACGAGGGGCAGTACTCCTAAACACAGTGTCTGCAAATTGAGATTCTAGCTTGGCTATTATCCTAAGTCATGTGACATGGCTCGTTAAAGGGTCGACATTGACTTTTAGGATAGCAATCTTCCAATAGGTTTCACTAGAGTTCTAGTTGTCTTCTTCTCTGGAGAGCCAATTTGCATAATTAGCATATTTCCCAGAGAAGCATTGGGGCTTTAAGTCATTTAACCTAGGCATGCTTAACATATCAATCTCCGCAAGGAGAAACGATACTTCTTGGATATCGGTCAGACGCCTCTCACACAGCCATACCATATTTTTTACTTTGCACTGTTAAGGGGCAGTCTTCCGAAACCCAGTGCCTGCAAATTGAGATTCAGGTTTCGCTATTATCCCATGTCTTGTGACAAGGCTCGTTAAAGGGTTGATATTGACATAGCTACTATCAAATAGGTGTTACTAGAGTTCTAGCTCTCTTCTTCTCTAAAGAGGCAATTTGCATAATTAGCAAATTTCCCAGAGGAGCATTGCGGCTTGCTCAGCATGTCAATCTCTGCAAGGAGAAACGATACTTCTTGGATATCAGTCCGACACCTCTCACACAGCTAAGCCAGATCTCCACTTTGCATTGATGAGGGGCAGTACCTTGAGACAGTGTCTGTAAATTGAGTTTTTGGTTTGGCTATTATCCAAAATCATATAATATTGGTCATTAAACAGTCAACATTGACTTGTAGAATAGCTATCTTCCAATAGGTGGCACTAGACTTCTAGTGCTCTTTCTCTCTGAAGAGACAATTTGCATAATTAGCATATTTCCCAGATGAGCATTGCGGTTTTAAATCTTCTCATCTCGGTATGCTTAGTATGTCAATCTCCGCAAGGAGAAATGATACTTCATGGATATCTGTATGATGCCTCTCACACAGCCAAGCCCGGTCTCCACTTTGCACTGAAGAGGGGAAATACCCCAAAGCACAGTGTCTGCAAATTGACATTCAAGTTACTTGACAAGGCTCATTAAATTGTCAACATTGTCTTGTAGGATTGCCATCTTCCAATAGTGGGCACTAGAGTTCTAGTTCTCTTCCTCTCTGAAGAGACAATTTGCATAAATCGCATATTTCCGAGACTAGCATTGCGGCTTTAAGTTTCCCCATCTCGGCCTGCTTAGCATGTCAATCTTTGCAAGGAGAAACAATATTTCTTGGATAACGGTCGGACGCCTCTCACACAGCCAAGCCATATCTCGTCTTTGCACTGATGAGGGGCAGTACCCCAAAACACAGTGCCTGCAAATTGAGATTCTGGTATGGCTATTATCCTAAGTCATGTGACAAGGCTCGTTAAAGGGTCGACATTGACTTGTAGAATTGCTACCTTCCAATAGGTGGTGCTGGAGTTCTAGTTCTCATCCTTCCTGAAGAGACAATTTGAATAATTAGCATATTTCCCAGAGGAACTTTGTGGCTTGCTTAGCATGTCAATCTCCGCAAAGAGAAACAATACTTCATGGATATCGGTCAGACGCCTCTCACAAATCCAAGCCAGATCTCCACTTTTTCTTGCTGAGGGGCAGTACCCTGAAACACAGTCTGTAAATAGAGGTTCTGTTTTGTCAGTTATTCTAAATCATGTGAGAATGCTTGTTAAAGGTTTGACATTGGCTTGTACTATTGCTACTTTCCAGTAGGTGGCAATAGAGTTCTAGTTGTTCTCCTCTCTGAAGAGACAATTTGCATAATCAGCATATTTCCCATAGAAGCATTGCAGCTTTAATTCTTGTAATCTCAGCATGCTTATCATGTAAATCTCCGCAAGGAGAAACGATACTTCTTGGATATCGGTCAGACGCCTCTCACACAGCCAGATCTACTCTTTGCACAGTAGAAGTGCAGTACCCGAAAAACAGCGACTGCAAATTGAGATTCTGGTTTAGCTGTTATCCTAAATCATGTGAAAAGGCTCGTTAAAGAGTTGACATTGACCTGTAGGATTGCTGCCTTCCAATAGGTGGCACTAGTGATCTAGTTCTCATTTTCCCTGAAGATACAATTTGAATAATTAGCATATTTCTCAAAGGAGCATTGCGGCTTTAAGTCTTCTCATTTCGGCATGCTTAGCATGTCAATCTCGCAAGGAGAAGCAATACTTCTTGGATATCGGTCAGAGAATCTCAAACAGCCAAGCCATATCTCCACTTTGCACTGATGAGGGGAAGTACTCTAAAACACAGTGTCTGCAAATTGAGATTTTGGATTGGCTATTGCTCTAAGTTATGTGACAAGGCTCGTTAAAGGGTGGACATTGACTTGTAGGATTGCTACCTTCCAATAGATAGCACTAGATTTCTAGCTCTCTTCCTCCCAGAAGAGACAATTTGCATAATTAGCATATTTCCTAGAGGAGCTTTGCAGCTTTACGTATCCTCGTCTCGGCATGCTTAGCATGTCAATCTCTGTAAGGAGAAACAATGCTTCTTGGATATCTGTCAGATACCTCTCACACTGCCAAATCAGATCTCCAGTTTTCACTGATGAGGGTCAGTACCATGAAATACAGTATCTGCAGATTGAGATTCTGGTTTGGCTTTTATCCTAAGTCTTGTGACAATACTCGTTAAAGGGTTGATATTGTAGGATTGCTACCTTCCAGTAGGTGGCACTAGAGTTCTACTCTTTGAAGAGACAATTTGCATGATTAGCATATTTCCCATAGAAGCGTTGCAGCTTTAAGTCTTCTAATCTCAGCATGCTTAGCATGTCAATCTCCACAAAGAGAAACGATGCTTCTTGGATATTGGTCAGACGCCTCTCCCACAGCCAAGCCAGATCTCCACTTTGCACTGATGAGGGGTGGTGCCTTGAAACATAGTGTTTGCAAATTGAATTTCTGGTTTGGCTTTTATCCTAAGTCATGTGACATGGCTCGGTAAAGGGTCAGCATTGGCTTGTAGGATTGCTATCTTCCAATAGGTGACACTAGAATTCTAGTGCTCTTCCTCTCTGAAGAGACAATTTGCATAATTAGCATATTTCGCAGACGAGTATTGTGGCTTTTAATCTCCTCATCTTGGCATACTTACCATGTCAATCTCCGCAAGGAGAAGCGATACTTCTTGGATAACGTCAGATTCCTCTCACACAGCCAAGCCATATCTCGACTTCGCATTGATGAGGGGCAGTGCCCCTAAACACAGTGTCTGCAAATTGAGATTCTGGTTTGGTAATTATTCTAAATCATGTGACAAGGCTCGTTAATGGGTCGACATTGACTTGTAGGTTTGCTACCTTCCAATAGGTGGTGCTAGAGTTCTTGTTCTCTTCCTCTCTAAAGAAACAATTTGAATAATTAGCATATTTCCCAAAGAAGCATTGCAGCTTGCTTAGCATGTCAATCTCTGCAAGGAGAAATGATACTTCTTGAATAACGGTTAGACGCCTCTCACACAGCCCAGCCAGATCTTGACTTTCACTGACAAGGGGCAGTACCCCAAAACACAGTGTCTGCAAACTGAGATTCTGGTTTGGCTATTATCCTAAATCATGTGACAAGGCTCGTTCAAGGGATGACATTGACTTGTAGGATTGCTACTTTTCTATAGAGTTCAAGTTCTTTTTCTCTCTGAAGAGACAATTTGCACAATTAGCATAAAAATATTTGAAAAATATGTAGAAGTTTAAATCACCACCCTTTGCCCCATTCAAAATAAAAAAATTAAAAAATCAAATATGCACATATTTGTTATTGCCCTATCAATGTAAAAAAAAGAATTAACCTGATCGTTTAATGGCGTAACGAGAAAAAAATTCAGAATGTCAGAATTACGTTTTTTTGCATGGTGCTACTTTGCAATAAAATGCAATAACAGGCAATCAAAAGATCGTATCTATACCAAAATGGTATCAATAAAAACGTCAGTTAAACATGCAAAAAATACACCCTCAACCAGCCTCAGATCATGAAAAAATGGAGACGCTACAGGTCTTGGAAAATGGGGCCATTTTTTTTTACCAAGTTTTGAATTTTTTTCTCACCACTTGAATAAAAAAAAGAACCTAGACATGTTTGGTGTCTATGAACTTGTAATGACCTAGGGAATCAAAATGGCAGGACAGTTTTAGAATTTAGTGAACATGGTAATAAAAAAAACCTGTGAAATTGCACTTTTTTGCAATTTCACCACACTTGGAATTTGTTTCCGATTTTCCAGTGCATGATATGTTAAAACCAATGATGTAGTTCAAAAGTACAACTTGTTCTGCCAAAAAAGCAAGCCCTCACATGGCCATTTTGGCCAAAAAATAAAAAAGTTATGGCTCTGGGACAAAGGGTAGCAAAAAACAAAAAAGCAGAAATG
The DNA here is from genome assembly GCF_051348905.1 of Ranitomeya variabilis. Classification (NCBI taxonomy): domain Eukaryota; kingdom Metazoa; phylum Chordata; class Amphibia; order Anura; family Dendrobatidae; genus Ranitomeya; species Ranitomeya variabilis. The sequence continues at coordinate 620,142,415 of NC_135232.1, read as the reverse complement.
GATATACCTCTGGTCATGAAGGGGTTAAAGTTTTTACACCGTAAACATAGCAATAACTGATAACTGCATTTTTTGCTGCAATTTTGCATTTACCTATTTTTCATATGGGTGAAAAAACGCTGCAAATAAGGAGAAAAAATGCTGAAAGAAGTGAGTTGCTGCAGTTTTCAATAATGCAGCAGTTATTTCGTAAAAACTAACTGAAAAGGAATGTATCATCAGCAAATGATTTACTGTATAAATAAGGATTTTTCTGTTAAAGGTATTTTTTAAACATTTTTGGCAATTTTTTGCATATCACAATCTTGACAGGCATGACACATGCATGGAGAGCCCAACAAGCAGGCTCTCCATGTATGTGTTGTGACTGTGACACAGCCACAACACATGCAGCTGCGGCGCTGATCAGTTGATCGTCCGTTGCGATCCAAGAAGTTGGGTTCCCTCTGCAGCCTATTCGGCAAGCACTATAGCTTGCGGAATAAGAGGGAACCCAAGCAAATTTGCTCATCTCTAATTAGGAGCATTCTAGTCTATTTCTGTCCCCCCGATTACTCTTGAAGGTGGAGATGCAATAGTTTACGTGCCTTGCTATGCTCTCATATAAACCCCTCTCTGTCCCCTACCCAACCCAGAGTAGTGGAAAGCTGAAGAATATAGGAACTCACTAATCATATGGACAAGGGAAGATGGATAAGGATAAATGAAAATACCAACCATACAAAATACACAGACCAAACAACAGAGTGGGCCACAAGAGCATTTAAAGAAGGAGAAACCAAATAAGAGAGGATGAGAATGCGCACACAGACAAAACTCCAAGCAACAATCTCCTAATTCCAAACCAACCATAAACTATATCTCCAACTCCAGAACCAGGCAGTTTGAACTAACCCTGGCAATCCCTAGGTGTCAGATGCAAACATATAGAGCAGAGGGGAGTGGTCAACACTAAACAGCTGATGCAATCCAAGTAGGAAACCTCCAGGAGCTTCAACTGAACAGATTAACCCTGCACTGCTAGGAAGGAAAAAACCTGCACAGTTTAGCACTATGTTGAAGTACTTCTAATGAGTGCAGGAGTATGTGAAACCAGATGGGGCAGTCTTCTGGCTCCTCTCTGTTGTGGTATCCCCCTAACAGTAGTTCCTCTTTTAAGAGGGACCTCCGGCACCTCAGGGCCTGGTTTATCAGTGTGTGTCATGTGAAAAGACCAGATCAACCTGACCACATGAACATCAGATGCTCATACCCATGTTCTCTCTTCAGATTCATATCCCTTCCAGTGTACCAGATACTGAAGACATTGACCAACCAAGCGAGAATCAATAATCTTAGCAATCTGAAATTCCAAATTCCCATCAACAATGACCGTGGAAGGTGGTGGCGGAGATGGTTCAGAAGAAGGAATGTATGTTTTGAGTACAGATCGCTAAAACAGATAATGAATCCTAAAAGTGGGTGGCAAAGCAAGGAGCAATGCCACTGGAATGACAACAGCCACAATTTTATAGGGACCGATGAACCTTTGTTCCAATTTCCAAGAAGGAATCTTCAATGTAGTGTTCCTTGAGGACAATCACACCAAATCACCAACACACAGGTCCGGACAAAGCAAACGTCTACGATCAGTCACATTCTTATATATGGACCATATCTTCTTCAGATTAGAAGAACACTTTGCCACACTGATGTAATAGAAGAAGAAAACCGTTCTTCCTCAGGTACTTGCGACAGAATGATTCCTATTGAAAGAGCACAACTGAGGATGAAATCCATATACCCCAAGGAATGGGGATTCCCAGTAGTGTTATGACAATGGTTATTCACTGCAAATTCAGCAAGAGATAAGTAAATAACCCAATCTTCCTGGTTTTCAGACACAAAACACCTAAGATAAGTCTCAAGATTCTGGTCTACACATTCAGTTTGCCCATTAAATTGAGGATGAAAGGCTGAAATAAAAAAAGATGGGTCCCCAAACGAGTGCAAAATTGTCAGGAATAGTAGCTTCGTGCCTCAGCGCAGTGGCGTATCCAGGGGGGGGCAGCCGCGGCATGTGCCCCGGGTAGCAGCCGACAGGGGGGCGCCAGCGGGCCGCCTGATGATGCGGCAGTCCAAGGAGGCTCCTCGTCGGCGGCATTCTGCCGCCCCCACACTGGGATAGTCCCGTTCTCTGAGCCGGCTGTCAAATTGACAGCCGGCTCAGAGAAAGTGCTGGAATCTCAAGTGTCAGCAGCGTAACTACCGCGGTCGCAGGTGGGACTGCACTTGTCCCGAAGCAGAGCCCCTCCACCGCAGACAGCCGCACACCGCAACCATGGCTGCTGCTGCTCTGTGCGCACAGGACCTAGGATGATGTCACAGGAAGGGAGGAGTCAGAGTCACATGATCGGGACGGGAGGACCTCTGTGTAGTGCAGGACTCTGCTGGTTTTCATGGTGCTGGACGAGGGTAAGGTTTTGTGTGGGGTCAGGAGTGGTTTGTGTGGATATAGCAAAGCCGTGTGTGTATGAGGTGTACGGAGCGAAAGCCGCGTGTGCAAGGTGTATGGAGCGGAGCTGGGTGTGTACGGAGCAGAGCCGTGTGTGTACGAGGTGTACAGAGTGGAGCCGTGCGTGCAAGGTGTATGGAGCGGAGCTGGGTGTGTACGAGGTGTGCGGAGCGGAAGCTGTGTGTGCAAGGTGTATGGAGCGGAGCTGGGTGTGTACGAGGTGTACAGAGCGGAGCCGTGTGTGCAAGGTGTATGCAGCGGAGCTGGGTGTGTACGAGGTGTGAGGAGCGGAAGCCGTGTGTGCAAGGTGTATGGAGCGGAGCTGGGTGTGTACGGAGCGGAGCCGTGTGTGTACGAGGTGTACTGAGCGGAGCCGTGTGTGTAAGGTGTATGGAGCGGAGCTGGGTGTGTACGGAGCGGAGCCATGTGTGTACGAGGTGTACTGAGCGGAGCCATGTGTGCAAGGTGTATGGAGCGGAACTGGGTGTGTACGGAGCGGAGCCATGTGTGTACGAGGTGTACAGAGCGGAGCCGAGTGTGCAAGGTGTATGGAGCGGAGCTGGGTGTGTACGGAGCGGAGCCATGTGTGTACGAGGTGTACAGAGCGGAGCCGTGTGTGCAAGGTGTATGGAGCGGAGCTGGGTGTGTACGGAGCAGAGCTGTGTGTGTACGAGGTGTACAGAGCGGAGCCGTGTGTGCAAGGTGTATGGAGCGGAACTGGTTGTGTACGGAGCGAAGCCGTGTGTGTACGAGGTGTACAGAGCAGAGCCTAGTGTGCAAGGTGTATGGAGCGGAGCTGGGTGTGTACGAGGTGTACAGAGCGGAGCCGTGTGTGCAAGGTGTATGGAGCGGAGCTGGGTGTGTACGGAGCGGAGCCATGTGTGTACGAGGTGTACAGAGCGGAGCCGTGTGTGCAAGGTGTATGGAGCGGAGCTGGGTGTGTACGAGGTGTGCGGAGCGGAAGTCGTGTGTGCAAGGTGTATGGAGCGGAGCTGGGTGTGTACGAGGTGTACAGAGCGGAGCCGTGTGTGCAAGGTGTATGCAGCGGAGCTGGGTGTGTACGAGGTGTGCGGAGTGGAAGCCGTGTGTGCAAGGTGTATGGAGCGGAGCTGGGTGTGTACGAGGTGTACGGAGCTCAGCCGCATGTGTAGGAGTAACTAGGTGTGGCCATTATACTGTACACAATATGTGTGTGTGTGTGTGTTTGTGCGTGCATGCGTAGCGCTGCGGGTGAATGTGCAGAGAGGTAAATGGTTTTGCATGAGTGTGTACGGGGAGGAGAGGTGAGGTCAATGATGGGGCTGACGGGGAGAGTGCAATAATTGGGATGGAGGGAGAGGAGGAAATGATGGATGTGGTGGAATGGGCAATGATGGAGGTGGAATAGGCAATGATGGGGGGAGGAAATGATGGAGGTGGTGGAATGGGCAATGATGGAGGTGGAAATTGGAATGGTCGATGGTGGTGGGGGGAGAATGCAATGATGGTGGGGAGGAGGAAATCATGGAGGTGGTAGAAAGGGCAATAATGAGGGGGGAAGAAATTATGGACGTGGTAAAATGGACAAGGATGGTGGTGGTGGAAAGCACACTGATGATATTGGAGGGGGAGAAAATGATGGAGGTGGTGGAATGGGCAAGTATGGTGATGGCGGCGGAAAGGACAATGATGATCGTGGTGGAAAGGGCAATTATGGGGATGGTGGGGGAAGAGAAAATGATGGATATGGTGGAAAAGACAAAGGAGGAAATGATTGAGGTGGTGGAATGGGAAATTATGGGGTGGTGGGGGAGAAAGCAATGATAGTGGTGGTGGAAAAGGCAAAGATGGAGGTGGTGAAGAGAGCAATGATGGGGTGGGGTAGAGGAAAATAATAGGCATATATGAGGAAACAGTACAGGAGAATCGGGGGCATGTATGGGCAATGGGGGGCATGTATGAGGAAACAGTACGGGGGGATGGGTGCAGACAGTATGGGGAGCGAATGGGGGAATGTATGTGGGCACAGTATGAGTAGCGATGTGAAAAATGCATGTTTACAGAGTAGGGGGAGTGAGGGTGATGGGATGTGTGCAGACACAATGGGGAGTCAGGTGAGCAGGCAGTATAGAAAGTGAGGGGGTAAATATATGATGAGACAGTATGGTGAACAGGAGGGATGTGAGAGGAGACAGTATGAGGAGGGAGGGGAATAGTGTGAGGAGACAGTATGGGGGGAGAAAAGTGATTGGGCATAGAATAGAAACTGAGTAGTGGGGGCATAGCATAGGGGGACAGTGTAAGGGCACAGCCAGGAGGGGACAGTATACCAAGGAGGGGGAGTGTGATGAGAGAGTACAGTATAAATACTGTGCCCTATAGGGGGACACAGTGTTCGAGGACAGTGTGAAGAGGGGGCCGGTATGGAAAGGAGACTTCAGTGTGAAGAGCATGTACCATAAGAGGGACAGTGTGGGGGTCATATTTTGTGCAGACAATATAGTGAGGGGCAATTTTTTATTCAGAAGCATTATAATGACACTTGTATCTTTAAGGGCGTCATGTGGAGATTTTCTGCAAAAGAGCGGAGAAGATGGAAGTCTGCAGAGACGGCTGTGGATGAGAAAACTCATCATGGGATCTGGACAAGATGAAGAAAAGAAGAACGGCTCCAAAGGCGATGTCATCTATAAGGTACCTGGATGTAAATGTTATTTGTGATACTGACTAACTCTCATGTTTTTATTTATGTTAGGAGTATTAAAGGGGATGTCCAGGTTGTGATGAGTCTGCAGTCATTCTTTGTGACTGCAGACTTCTGAGTTCTCACAGTGCGCCCTGCACGCTGTCAGGATTCTCTCGTGCCGGCGATTTACATACATGCGGTCATGTGCTGACTAGACATGTGTGGCCCCACTCTATGAAAATGAACTGAGTGAGGCCGGGCACGTCTGGTCGGAATGTGTGGTCAGAAGTATACAGATCACATGCTTGTGCTGACATGACTGTCCACCGGCAAGGGAGAATCCTAAAAGTGTGCAGTGCATGCGTTGTGAGAATTCAGAAGCTGCGATGTCAGGATTCAGCTCTGCAGGTTCCAGTAGTCGTCAGATGGACACTTCACTCATATGTGATTTTCATACTTATGGTCCTGTGACAACGAGCTTCTCTTCCTGCTTCTCTCAGTTTTTCACTGAATATTGAGAGCATTAAGGAGAGCGGCTCGTGGGTACATGACTAAGTGTGCAAATCGCATATGTCCTGGGGGGGCGCCAAAATTAATTCTTGCCCCAGGTGCCAGAAACCCTAGATACGCCTCTGCCTCAGCGGGTCCCTCACGCTTCTGGGCAGGCTCTGACTCTCCGGTGGGTCACCGGGGACATTGACAATATGAAGGTGACATCAACTGCAATACTATCACCCCACTTTCCACCGCACCAGAGCAAGTGGGAAGAGAGAGGCTAAGTGTCATAATTGGTGCATCTTAAGGATGTGCCATTTCTGGGGTGGCTGAGAGTTGGTGTTTTTAGTTTGGGAAGGGGCCAATATCCATGGCCCCTTTCTAGGCTATTAATATCATCCCGTAGCTGTCTGATTAATAACCTTCACTGGTTATTAATTATAGGAGGACTCTACATCATTTTTTGAGGGGTTCCCCCATTTTAATAACCAGGAAAGGCTACATAAACAGCTGTGAGCTGATTTTAATAGCCTGTGAATCTCCATGGGTATTACCTCATTCCCAGGCTATAAACATTTGCCCCTAGCTGTTCTCTTTCCCTCTGCTGGTTTTAAATGTTGGGGATCCCATGCCATTTTTTTCAGAAAATAATTTATTTAGTAAAAAAATACATGTACAGTAAGCTGCTACACAAGTACTGTACTAATTATATATGTCACTGACATCTTTATATCTAACTATTCTATGTGTATAAATCTAGTCTATCTATTCTATTTTGTTGGGTCACACTGTGATTTTACAGTATGTGGCAGATGAATTGCCGGCTTTTCAAAGTACATGTGTGTGTATAAAATCAGATGGCACTCTCATGGTCTGAGTGCCATACAATTTTTTTTTTTCACACTCATTAACCTGCATTGGCGAGTGTCATCCGAGATACTGTGATTTTTTTCTCATCCCGATCTGACCTGAGAAAAAAAAATTGCAGATGAGCAGAGACTCAGATTAGCATTGGTCAGAGTCCAATCCAATTTTTTATTGGATTGCACTTGTCTGGTTTTTTCGCAGATGAGTATGAGCTCTTAGATGTAGCATGAAGCAGATCTAAGAAAACTTCTCCCGACTAGGGTTGAGCGACCTTTACATTTATAGGATCGGGTCGGGTTTCACGAAACGCGACTTTTTCAAAAGTCGGGTCGAGTGAAATCGGCCGATCCTATAAAAAAGTCGGGGTCGGGGTCGGCCGAAACTCGAAACCCAATGCAGTGCATTGGGTTTCCAATGGTTCCCAGGGTCTGAAGGAGCGGAAACTCTCCTTCAGGCCCTGGGATCCATATTTAAGTGTAAAATAAAGAATTAAAATAAAAAATATCGCCATACTTACCATCTGATGCGCCCTGGTACTAAGCGGGAACCTTCCTTCCTTAGAATCAGCCTTCCAGGACCTTGCGGTGACGTCGCGGCTTGTGATTGGTCGCGCGGCGGCCCATGTGACCGCTCGCGCGACCAATCACAAGCCGCGACGTCACCGTGACGTCACCGAAGGTCCTGGAAGGGCTGATTCTTAGGAAGGAAGGCTGCCGGAAAGAAGCCGAGGGTGAGTATATTCCTATTAGGTATATACTCACCCTCGGACGCGCCCTGCTTCTTTCCGGCAGCCTTCCTTCCTAAGAATCAGCCCTTCCAGGACCTTCGGTGACGTCACGGTGACGTCGCGGCTTTTGATTGGTCGCGCGAGCGGTCACATGGGCGGCCGCGTGACCAATCACAAGCCGCGACGTCACCGCGACGTCACCGCAAGGCCCTGGAAGGCTGATTCTAAGGAAGGAAGGTTCCCGCTTAGTACCAGGGCGCATCAGATGGTAAGGATGGCAATATTTTTTATTTTAATTCTTTATTTTACACTTAAATCTGAATTCCGATACCAATTCCCGATATCTTAAACATATCGGGAATCGGTATCGGAATTCCGATTCCAGATTCAGAAGATCGCCGACTTCATGGCCGACCCCACACAGGGGTCGGGTTTCATGAAACCCGACTTTGCCAAAAGTCGGCGACTTCTGAAAATTGCCGACCCGTTTCGCTCAACCCTACTCCTGACCACAAAAGACTCTCTATGTACATTGTTTATTGACAGTGAGCTGCTTATGAGAGAAGGTGGTGTGGTTGTACCAGGTCTCACCATTGTAGTCCAGTAGTGACTATCTCCTAGTGATAAAATCTTCATTGTAAGTGAACAACTGCACACAGCCTAATAAATTACAAATCAAAATAAGTGAAAGCAGTCACAGGGGAGGGCAGAGGAATCGACCCAGGGAAGGGGAGAAAAAGTGGATAATAAGTTACAAATAGCTGAATTAAGTGTTTTAACCCCTATGTCATGCTGTCCTCAGATTACATAGCAAAAAACTGCTGACAGATTTCCTTTAATTATTGTTATCAGCCCCACCTGTGGCTTCTGGTCAGGAAGATTACCTGTGGGATGGAGTGTGGGAGTGACCTTTTCACCCAGTCTCTCTAGTTGCTCCTAAATCCTGGAACCAAACTTAACGTGTGGGTTAAATATAATGATATTTTATGAGATTGGGAAGTCACCCCTATGTGGACAGCCACCATATTAAACACGTTTATTTCTTTAATTCTATTTTGATTTGGGAAAAGGGGAGCAAAATGAACTTTTACTTTTTTTATCAAAAAAACAAACATTTTTTTTTACATTTTTTTTATTGTGCCACCCTTGATTCCTATTACAACACAATATGATACAGTAATATTACAGCGAATGGTAAAATTACAAGATAGGCTTCACAGACATATAAATATGGAAGATTCAGGGGCCTTTTATAGGTTCCCGACTACCATGCCAATGCCATTGGCACCCAAAATCATGTTGTGTTGGAAGGTGCACATTCCTCCATTTTCAACCTCTTAAATGCTAATGTCACGATTAGCAGATGTGTCTAAGAGGTTAAAAGGGTGCTATTGGTATTAACTCTGTTTGACTTGAGTGGTCTAGGGTGCACTCTATGGAGTGGGCTTAGTCTTCAAAATAAAACTGGTCAAAGTGGGCACTGAACCTAGAGATGAGCAAAACATCCACAAATCAAATTATCCTGTATGCACATTTTTTTCTGGGGAAATTCAAATCACGTAGCAATTACATATAGTTACATAGTTACATAGTTATTAAGGTTGAAGGAAGACTGTAAGTCCATCTAGTTCAACCCATAGCCTAACCTAACATGCCCTAACATGTTGATCCAGGGGAAGGCAAAAAAAACCCCATGTGGCAAAGAGTAACTCCACCATGGGGAAAAAAATTCCTTCCCGACTCCACATACGGCAATCAGACTAGTTCCCTGGATCAACGCCCTATCAAGGAATCTAGTGTATATACCCTGTAACATTATACTTTTCCAGAAAGGCATCCAGTCCCCTCTTAAATTTAATTAATGAATCACTCATTACAACATCATACGGCAGAGAGTTCCATAGTCTCACTGCTCTTACAGTAAAGAATCCGCGTCTGTTATTATGCTTAAGCCTTCTTTCCTCCAGACGTAGAGGATGCCCCCTTGTCCCTGTCTCAGGTCTATGATTAAAAAGATCATCAGAAAGGTCTTTGTACTGTCCCCTCATATATTTATACATTAACATAAGATCACCCCTTAGTCTTCGTTTTTCCAAACTAAATAGCCCCAAGTGTAATAACCTATCTTGGTATTGCAGACCCCTCATTCCTCTAATAACCTTGGTCGCTCTTCTCTGCACCCGCTCCAGTTCAGCTATGTCTTTCTTATACACCGGAGACCAGAACTGTGCACAGTATTCTAAGTGTGGTCGAACTAGTGACTTGTATAGAGGTAAAATTATGTTCTCCTCATGAGCATCTATGCCTCTTTTAATACATCCCATTATTTTATTTGCCTTTGTAGCAGCTGCCTGACACTGGCCACTGAATATGAGTTTGTCATCCACCCATACACCCAGGTCTTTTTCATTGACGGTTTTGCCCAGAGTTTTAGAATTAAGCACATAGTTATACATCTTATTACTTCTACCCAAGTGCATGACCTTACATTTATCCCCATTAAAGCTCATTTGCCATTTATCAGCCCAAGCTTCTAGTTTACATAAATCATCCTGTAATATAAAATTGTCCTCCCCTGTATTGATTACCCTGCAGAGTTTAGTGTCATCTGCAAATATTGAAATTCTACTCTGAATGCCCCCTACAAGGTCATTAATAAATATGTTAAAAAGAAGAGGGCCCAATACTGACCCCTGTGGTACCCCACTGTGTCATGATTCCCCAATGGCATGGGAAAATCAGAAACACAAAATAACAGACTAGCCCTCGGGTGATGGAAACTCAAGCTGACCGTGACCTAAATCTACCACACAACTAACAGTAGCCAGGAAGCATACCTACGGCTGCCTAGATGCCATGCGCCAGCCGGAGAACTAACTACGCCTGGAAGAGGAAGGAACAGACCTGGCTTACCTCTAGTGAAATTCCCCAAAGATGATAGTAGCCCCCACATATATTAACGGTGAGTTCAGAGGAAAAGACATACACAGTATGAAGGTAGATTTAGCAAAGCGAGGTCCACTTACTAGATAGAGGAAGGATACAAAAGAGGACTTCACGGTCAGCTGAAAAACCCTTTCAAAAACCCATCCTGAAATTACTTTAAGACTCCTGTGTCAACTCATGACACAGGAGTGGCAATTTCAGTCCACAAGAGCTTCCAGTAACAGGAAATGACAAACTGTAAACTGGACAAAAAATACAAAACAAAAAGGACAAGAGTCCACTTAGCTGATCAGCAGACTGGTAGCAGGAACATGCAACTGAAAGACTCAGGTTACAATGATGACCGGCAAGGAAGTGACTGGAGAGCAAGGCTAAATAAGGAACTCCCAAAACTGATGGAAGCAGGTGAGCTGAGGCAGAAAAGAACACACAAGTCTCCAGTACCACCAGCCACCACTAGGGGAGCCCAAAAAGCGGATCACAACAGTACCCCCCCCTTAAGGAGGGGGCACCGAACCCTCACAAGAACCCGCTAGCCCTAGAACAACAAGGCTTGGCCCGAGCACACACATCACAAGACTGCACAAAAACACGCACATCTCGAGACAGAGATGGCCACCAGAAGGATCTAGCCACCAAATCCCTGGTACCAAAAATTCCAGGATGACCCACCAGTGTAGAAGAATGAACCTCCGAGATGACTCTACTGGTCCAATCATCAGGAACAAACAGTCTACCAGGTGGACAGCGATCAGGTCTATCCGCCTGAAACTCTTGCAAAGCACGTCGCAGATCTGGGGAAATAGCGGATAATATCACCCCAAGCTTAAGGATACCTGTAGGTTCCGAATCACCAGGGGAATCAGGCTCAAAACTCCTAGAGAGGGCATCTGCCTTCACATTCTTAGAACCTGGTAGATATGAGACCACAAAATTAAACCGAGAGAAAAACAACGACCAGCGCGCCTGTCTAGGATTCAGGCGCCTGGCAGACTCAAGATAAATCAGATTCTTGTGATCAGTCAAAACCACCACCTGATGTCTAGCACCCTCAAGCCAATGACGCCACTCCTCAAATGCCCACTTCATGGCCAAAAGCTCCCGATTACCGACATCATAATTTCTTTCGGCGGCAGAAAATTTTCGAGAAAAGAACGCACAAGGTCTCATCACTGAGCAATCGGAACTTTTCTGCGACAAAACCGCCCCCGCTCCGATCTCGGAAGCATCGACCTCAACCTGAAAGGGGAGAGAGACATCAGGCTGGCGCAACACAGGGGCAGACGAAAAGCGGCGCTTAAGTTCCCGAAAGGCCTCCACAGCGGCAGAGGACCAATTGGCAACATCAGCACCCTTCTTAGTCAAATCCGTAAGAGGCTTAGCAACACCAGAAAAACCAGTTATAAATCGACGATAAAAATTAGCAAAGCCCAAGAACTTCTGAAGACCCTTTAGAGAAGTAGGCTGCGTCCAGTCACAAATAGCCCGAACCTTGACAGGGTCCATCTCAACAGAAGAAGGGGAAAAAATGTACCCCAAAAAGGAAATCTTTTGAACCCCAAAAACACACTTAGAACCCTTTACACACAGAGAATTCTCCCGCAAGACCTGAAAAACCCTCCTGACCTGCTGAACATGAGACTCCCAGTCCTCAGAAAAAAATCAAAATATCGTCCAAATACACAATCATAAATTTATCCAGATATTCACGGAAAATATCATGCATAAAGGACTGAAAAACTGAAGGTGCATTAGAAAGGCCGAAAGGCATTACTAAATACTCAAAGTGGCCCTCAGGCGTATTAAATGCGGTTTTCCACTCATCCCCCTGCTTAATTCGCACCAAATTATACGCCCCACGGAGATCAATCTTGGAGAACCACTTAGCCCCCCTTATGCGAGCAAACAAATCAGTAAGCAGCGGCAACGGATACTGATATTTGACAGTAATTTTATTCAGGAGTCGATAATCAATACAAGGCCTCAGCGAGCCATCCTTTTTAGAGACAAAGAAAAACCCAGCTCCTAAAGGTGATGAAGAAGGACGAATATGTCCCTTTTCCAGGGACTCCTTAACATACTCTCGCATGGCAGCATGCTCAGGTACAGATAGGTTAAACAAACGACCCTTTGGAAATTTACTGCCTGGAATCAGATCTATGGCGCAATCACACTCTCTGTGGGGAGGGAGAGAACCAATTTTAGGCTCTTCAAAAATATCCCCAAAATCTGACAAAAATGCCAGAACCTCAGAGGGAATAGATGACGAGATAGAAACCAAAGGTATGTCCCCATGAGCCCCCCGACATCCCCAGCTTAACACAGACATAGTTTTCCAGTCCAGTACTGGGTTATGAGATTGCAACCATGGTAATCCAAGCACTAACACATCATGTAAATTATGCAACACGAGGAAGCGAATCATCTCCTGATGGTCTGGAGTCATACGCATAGTCACTTGCGTCCAGAACTGTGGTCTATTACAAGCCAGAGGTGTAGAATCAATACCCTTCAGAGGTATAGGAACTTCCAGAGGCTCCAAACCAAACCCACAGCGCCTGGCGAAGGACCAATCCATGAGACTCAGAGCGGCGCCAGAGTCCACATAGGCATCCACGGTAATAACTGATAATGAACAAATCAGAGTTACAGACAGAAGAAATTTAGACTGTAAAGTGCCAATAGAAACAGACTTGTCAACCTTCCTAGTACGTTTAGAGCATGCTGATATAACATGCGCGGAATCACCACAGTAGAAGCACAAGCCATTTTTGCGCCTATAATTCTGCCGCTCGCTTCTTGACAGAATTCTGTCACATTGCATTTTCTCTGGCGTCCCTTCAGAAGATACCGCCAAATGGTGCACGGGTTTGCGCTCCCGCAAACGCCGATCAATCTGAATCGCCATTGTGATGGACTCATTCAGACCTGTGGGCGTAGGAAACCCCACCATGACATCCTTAACGGCATCAGAAAGGCCTTCTCTGAAAATTGCCGCTAGGGCACACTCATTCCACTGAGTAAGCACAGACCATTTACGAAATTTTTGGCAGTATATCTCAGCTTCATCTTGCCCTTGAGACAGGGCTATTAAAGCTTTTTCAGCTTGAATCTCCAAATTAGGTTCCTCATACAGCAACCCTAAAGCCAGAAAAAACGCATCCACATTGAGCAACGCAGGATCCCCTGGTGTCAATGAAAATGCCCAATTTTGAGGGTCACCTCGCAGCAAAAAAATCACAATCTTAACCTGCTGAACAGGATCTCCAGAGGAGTGAGGTCTGAGAGAAAGGAATAATTTACAATTACATTTGAAATTCAGAAACCGAGATCTATCTCCGGAAAATACCTCTGGTGTAGGAATCTTAGGTTCAGAAATAGGAGTACGTATAACATAATCTTGTAAATTCTGAACCTTCGTAGCAAGATTATTTAAACCTGCAGCCAAACTCTGAGAGTCCATCCTTAAACCGGAGAGATCAGAGCCATTCAAGGATTAGAAGGAGAGAAAGGCAAGGCTGTAAATAGAGCAGAAATACAACTGAGCCAACTAAGTAGCAAACATGTGAGAAAAAAAAAAAAAAAATCTACAGACTTCTTTTACTCTCCTTTCTTCTGCCAATTACTTTAACAGTGGCCGGTCATACTGTCATGATTCCCCAATGGCATGGGAAAATCAGAAACACAAAATAACAGACTAGCCCTCGGGTGATGGAAACTCAAGCTGACCGTGACCTAAATCTACCACACAACTAACAGTAGCCAGGAAGCATACCTACGGCTGCCTAGATGCCATGCGCCAGCCAGAGAACTAACTACACCTGGAAGAGGAAGGAACAGACCTGGCTTACCTCTAGTGAAATTCCCCAAAGATGATAGTAGCCCCCACATATATTAACGGTGAGTTCAGAGGAAAAGACATACACAGTATGAAGGTAGATTTAGCAAAGCGAGGTCCACTTACTAGATAGAGGAAGGATACAAAAGAGGACTTCACGGTCAGCTGAAAAACCCTTTCAAAAACCCATCCTGAAATTACTTTAAGACTCCTGTGTCAACTCATGACACAGGAGTGGCAATTTCAGTCCACAAGAGCTTCCAGTAACAGGAAATGACAAACTGTAAACTGGACAAAAAATACAAAACAAAAAGGACAAGAGTCCACTTAGCTGATCAGCAGACTGGTAGCAGGAACATGCAACTGAAAGACTCAGGTTACAATGATGACCGGCAAGGAAGTGACTGGAGAGCAAGGCTAAATAGGGAACTCCCAAAACTGATGGAAGCAGGTGAGCTGAGGCAGAAAAGAACACACAAGTCTCCAGTACCACCAGCCACCACTAGGGGAGCCCAAAAAGCGGATCACAACACCACTGCTAACCGTGACCCAGTCCGAGTGTGCTCCATTAATAACCACCCTTTGTTTCCTATCCCTGAGCCAGCTCTCAACCCACTTACACATATTTTCCCCTATCCCCATTACTCTCATTTTATGTAACAACCTTTTGTGTGGCACCGTATCAAAAGCTTTGGAAAAGTCCATATATACTACGTCCACTGGGTTCCCTTGGTCCAGTCCTGAACTTACCTCTTCATAGAAGCTAATCAAATTAGTCTGACATGAACGGTCCCTAGTAGTGTTGAGCGATACCGTCCGATACTTGAAAGTATCGGTATCGGAAAGTATCGGCCGATACCGGCAAAGTATCGGATCCAATCCGATACCGATACCCGATACCAATACAAGTCAATGGGACTCATGTATCGGACGGTATTCCTGATGGTTCCCAGGGTCTGAAGGAGAGGAAACTCTCCTTCAGGCCCTGGGAACCATATTAATGTGTAAAATAAAGAATTAAAATAAAAAATATCGCTATACTCACCTGTCCGACGCAGCCGGGACCTCAGCGAGGGAACCGGCAGCATTGTTTGTTTAAAATTCGCGCTTTTACTTGGTTACGTGAAGTCCCGGCTTGTGATTGGTCAGGGCGGCCATGTTGCCGGGACGCGGACCAATCACAGCAAGCCGTGACGAAATTACGTCACGGCTTGCTGTGATTGGTCCGCGTCCCGGCAACATGGCCGCCATTAACCAATCACAAGCCGTGACGTCACGGGAGGCTGGACATGCGCGTATTTTGAAAAGCGCGCGTGTCCAGCCTCCAGTGACGTCCCGGCTTGTGATTGGTTAATGGCGGCCATGTTGCCGGGACGTCACTGGAGGCTGGACACGCGCGCTTTTCAAAATACGCGCATGTCCAGCCTCCCGTGACGTCCCGGCTTGTGATTGGTTAATGGCGGCCATGTTGCCGGGACGTCACTGGAGGCTGGACACGCGCGCTTTTCAAAATACGCGCATGTCCAGCCTCCCGTGACGTCCCGGCTTGTGATTGGTTAATGGCGGCCATGTTGCCGGGACGTCACTGGAGGCTGGACACGCGCGCTTTTCAAAATACGCGCATGTCCAGCCTCCCGTGACGTCACGGCTTGTGATTGGTTAATGGCGGCCATGTTGCCGGGACGCGGACCAATCACAGCAAGCCGTGACGTAATTTCGTCACGGCTTGCTGTGATTGGTCCGCGTCCCGGCAACATGGCCGCCCTGACCAATCACAAGCCGGGACTTCACGTAACCAAGTAAAAGCGCGAAATTTAAACAAACAACGCTGCCGGTTCCCTCGCTGAGGTCCCGGCTGCGTTGGACAGGTGAGTATAGCGATATTTTTTATTTTAATTCTCTTTTTTACACATTATTACATTAATGTTGTTGCGATACCCGATACCCGATACCACAAAAGTATCGGATCTCGGTATCGGAAATTCCGATACAGCAAGTATCGGCCGATACCCGATACTTGCAGTATCGGAATGCTCAACACTAGTCCCTAGTAAACCCGTGCTGATACTGGGTCATGAGGTTATTCCTCTTCAGATACTCCAGCATAGCATCCCTTAGAATGCCCTCCAGGATTTTACCCACAGTAGAGGTTAAACTTACTGGCCTATAATTACCGAGTTCAGTTTTTGCCCCTTTTTTGAATATTGGCACCACATTTGCTATACGCCAGTCCTGTGGTACAGACCCTGTTATTATGGAGTCTTTAAAGATTAAAAATAATGGTCTATCAATGACTGTACTTAGTTCCTGCAGTACTCGGGGGTGTATCCCATCCGGGCCCGGAGATTTGTCAATTTTAGTTATTTTTAGACGCCGCTGTACTTCCTGCTGGGTTAAGCAGGTGACATTTAATGGGGAATTTTTATCACTAGTCATTTTGTCTGCCATGGGATTTTCTTTTGTAAATACTGATGAAAAAAAGTCATTTAGCATATTGGCTTTTTCCTCATCCTCATCCACCATTTCACCCAGACTATTTTTAAGGGGGCCAACACTGTCATTTTTTAGTTTCTTACTATTTATATAGTTAAAGAATATTTTGGGATTATTTTTACTCTCTCTGGCAATGAGTCTCTCTGTCTCAATCTTTGCTGCCTTGATTTGCTTTTTACAGAATGTATTTAATTTTCTGTATTTATTTAATGCCTCCTCACTACCTACTTCCTTTAATTCTCTAAATGCTTTCTTTTTGTCCCTTATTGCGCCCCTTACAGCTCTATTTAGCCATATTGGTTTCCTCCTATTTCTAGTATGTTTATTCCCATACGGTATATACTGTGCACAGGTCCTATCCAGGATGCTAATAAATGTCTCCCATTTTCTTTGTGTATTTTTGTGTCTCAGGATATCGTCCCAGTTAATTGCACCAAGATCCTCTCTCATCCGTTGGAAATTTGCCCTCCTGAAGTTTAGTGTCCTTGTCACCCCCCTACTACCCATCTTATTAAAGGTTACATGAAAACTTATTACTTTGTGATCACTATTCCCCAAGTGACCCCCAACCCTTATATTTGATATGCGGTCTGGCCTGTTGGTTAATATTAGGTCTAGCAGTGCCCCCCTCCTTGTTGGGTCCTGAACCAGTTGTGAAAGGTAATTGTCTCTCATAGTTGTCAAAAACTGATTACCTTTGCTGGAACTGCAGGTTTCTGTTCCCCAATCTATTTCAGGGTAGTTGAAGTCCCCCATAATAATGACTTCTCCTTGAGTCGCAGCTTCATCTATTTGCTTTATGAGGATATTCTCCATTGCTTCCATTAGTTTTGGAGATTTATAACAAACCCCTATCAGTAATTTATTATTTTTTCCCCCTCCCCTTATCTCCACCCACAGGGACTCTACATTTTCATTAAATTCATCTATATTATCACGCAGGATGGGTTTTAAGGAAGGTTTTACATATAGACATATTACTCTCCACAAATTTAATGTTCCTTATTATGCTCTCTGGTCATAATAAAGGTAATATGTAGGAAATTTTTAAAAAGTGTTTATTGTCACCACACCGTTCTTCTCTGCGGTCCTTTCATTCCTCAACGTCCCCCATCTAGTCCTCATTGCATCTTCTTATCAAGTTTATAACCGGTGGCACATTTGCTGGCATAATCAGACCCTTCCAGATAGACTTAAAAAGGCAGAGATACCTAGAGAAAGATAAGAAGACTGGAGAGATAGAAGACCGCAGCTACAATGGCACCTAAAACATGGCGCAAAAACAATTCAGTCCTCTCAAATTTGCTTCTGATGACACTTTTTGACATACTGCAAATTTATACCATTAAAATATATATTTTTTTATTATAAGCTGTTTATTTTTCCATTCTTTTGTCTTTAACCTTGGGTTGCTCAGCTGATGATATATACAGGTATCTGGCATCAGCAGAATATTACAATGTATCATTGTGCCGTTGACACCGATTCTGCGCATCAATGTATTAGGTTTTGGAGAAATACAATCATTGTCTACAAAAATGCTGGAAATAACTGAAATGTATCTTTTGATACCAAGCAATTTGATACGAGAAGCCCATTCAAGGTGAAACAGTTCGGCAGCCTTTTTTTAGTAAGTGCCAATATACAGCAGTGCCGGCCGCCTCGGGCTTATTTATGGAGATAATCATAGTGGGCTCTGAAGAATGGTCTATTTTTGATTATATGTTTTTTCGGCGATTTTATACCTGCTCTATGGAAATAAGAGACATGCCATACAGTTATGTGAGTAATGCTCATCTGGAAGTGACTTTCCAAAAATAACCTTCTCACCTCAAATAAAACTTATGTTTTATGCTTCATCACATTGTGAAATGATTGCCAGCGTTTAATGAAAGGTCTGTGGAGGGAAGCAGCCGCTATGTTCAGAGATTTACCAGGGCTTTTCTTCAGCGGCTCACAAAGTTATTGTCAAATATCAAGGACCATTTTACCGTAAGGAAATGATTATTAATGTCTGTAGTCTCAGCCGTAGGATGTTTTATGGATTTTTTTGAAGAAGCTTTAATATAATGTAAATCTTTTTTACTTTGATGCTTGACGAGACATCACAATGTCCATTGTCCCAAATGCATTACACACATTATTTTGGATTTTTCTCAGTCTTTTTTTTAATTTTATACAAAAAAGAGAGTTTCGAAAAGTCTTTAAAAGAATACCAATAAGTGGTCGTTGTAGCCACTGTAGAAATGTACCCTAAAAAGTTATCAAATAGCACAAACAATTATATAAAGCCTGTAAATACTGTGCCAAAATAAACAGTGATGTATTCTCCACAGACATAATGCCAAATGGTAGTAGCATGCCCAAATAGCAGCGTTGTAGAGTGCGGAAGTAACAGTACTATACAGGCTCTACCTAGAAGCCCACACAGTGTGTAAATAATATGCCCAAATGTACAATGTATCCCTCCCAAATAATAATGTCATACAATGTCTTTGTGAAACATACGGTACCGATTAATCAAAACTGGCTATTTTCTAGTAGGGCATGATAAGGTACCTTTTTTTAGTCATAGATGCCTGATTCATTAATTGGTGCATGCCTCTTAACTAGTGATGAGCAAGTGTACTTGTTGCTCGGGTTTTCAAGAGCACGCTTGGGTGACCTCCGAGTATTTGTTAGTGTTCGGAGATTTAGTTGTCATCACCGCAGCTGAATGATTTACAGCTATTAGCCAGCATAAGTACATGTGGGGGTTACCTGGTTGCTAGGGAATCCCCACATGTAATCAAGCAGGCTAATAGCTATAAATCATGCTGCTGAGGCGATGAAAATGTAATCTTCAAGCAGTCATAAATACTCGGAGACCACCCGAGCGTGCTCGGGAAAACCCGAGCAACGAGTACACTCGCTCATCACTACTCTTAACACATTGGCCGCTGCCCACTTATATATCAGTAGCTGAGTTTATTCTTTCAGCGCTGCTTGCGGATATATACGTACCCCAATGAGTCAAAATTATACGGCAGTACATGAACAATATTAGCATCCTAGGGACTTTCCCTTAGTGTCTCCATAATGTCGTCAGCAGATAGTAGCTGATTGGGGGGCAATAATGAGGTCAGCAGTCAATGTGTTAATCACAGTAGGTGCCTCCACGCGCCATACCAGAAATCTTACTCCAGGAATGGAGTAAGATTTCTGGTGTAAAGAACACCACAGCTTGTTATGAATAAGATGAGCTATGGTGTCATGTATTCACTATGCACCTGTCCAATACAAACTCTGTTTATTTTTGTGGAGCTGGAAGAAGCTGGAGTGAAAACATCAAAAGTTGCAAAATTTTGCTACTGTTCAAAGAAATTTACCCCAGAATTCTGGCAAAATTGCTTTGGTGAATCATGGGCACAATATCTTAGGCTGGTTTCAGACTTGCGTTTTGATCTGCAGCGTTTTAGCGCTAAAAAACGCATTTTTTTTTTTCCTATACTTAACATTAAAAAAGCATGCGTTTTTTAGCGTGCGTTTTGACGCGTTTTCGGCAACGCATGTGTTTTTTGACGCGTGCGTTCATTTGCAGAAATGCAACCTGTAGTAATTTCTAGCGGCGTTTTTTTGCCGCAAAAAAACGCATGCGTTTATTCGCGGCAAAAAAATGCATTGCTGTCTATGTAAACGTATGCGTTTTTATAGAAAAACACAAGAAAAAACAAGAAAACCCTAACCCTAACCCTAAACACAAGAAAAAACAAGAAAACCCTAACCCTAACCCTAACCCTAAACACAAGAAAAAACAAGAAAACCCTAACCCTAACCCTAGGGTTACTAGGGATCCTAACCCTAACCCTAAGGGTTAGTGGTTTTTCTAGTTGATTTTGATGATTGGCAGCTGTCACACACTTCTCAGCATGCGTTTAAAAAACGCAAACGCATGAAAAACGCATGTAAATGCCGCATAACGCCGCGTTTTTTTTTTCTGCATGCAAAAACGCATGCGTCTAAAAAACGCTGCGTTTTGCCACGTTTACATGCGTTTTTTCACCACATGCTTTTTTTTAAAAACGCTGCAGATCAAAACGCAAGTGTGAAACCAGCCTAAATACAAGTGTCACGCTTGGACATGGGCAAGTTCGGTGGACGACACAGCATACAACTATGACAGGATGGAAAAACAGGATGGAAAAAGGGAGAGAAAGGCCCTAAAGGTAGGGAGTAAGAGATTGGACACCTTCTGACAGCAACCTATGCCTGTCTCTAAACTTCCCTAATGCCTTATGCAGGTCCTTTCCCCCGCCGCTATCACGTGCCTAGTCTCTGATTGTCAATGCCAATATATCCTGGCTAGTGCACGGGCTGGCAATGATGCTAGCCTCACCACTGCAGATGGTAAAATACAGGGGAAGAGACAAATATGGGACAGACAAAGAAAAAGGGTCAATATACTCAGCTTCAGTCTCTGCTGCCAAGCTCCACAGCAGGATGGTGGGAGTGGTTACCAAGCAACAAAAACAATTTGTATAGAGCCTAAACAGAATTCCATACAATGAATCAATATAAATGTTATAACATTGGAAAAATTATAGCATACCAACATATAATGATCAAATGGTATCACCATATATTATTCTCATATCTTCTGACATGGTGACTGCATGACACTAGAATGCCTTAGGCTGGGCTCACATCGTGTTTTACCCTCACGTTAGCAGCTTCATCAGGACTTATATCTGAACCACAGGAAAATCAGATTTTGGGGTTTGTGCTAATGGGGCCACCATTGGCTGTATGGATATAGATAAAACCATATTATGCTCTGTTAGACAATATTTTTGCTTGTATACATCTATTTGAGACAGACACCAAAATGAGGAGGACTATGGTTTGGAGCCCACCTCCAATAGATGTACACTGTTGAAAATGATGTCCAACAGAGGACACTGTGACTATATCTGCATCATTACAATGGCCCCATCTGCTCATACGACCGAATCCCATTTTCCAGCATCTCTGAAGTAAGCCCGCACGGAGCGACGGACGTGAAGATAAAATTCGATGAGAACATAGCCTTAGAGTGTGTTCAGACAGAAAACTGAAACTCTCCAAAAACCACAAATTTGTACTGGAGACTTGGAAAGTTTGGGTTCCAAAAACTCCTGAAAAAACCTCCTGAACACACTTTTAGATAG
Source organism: Ranitomeya variabilis (assembly GCF_051348905.1). Taxonomy (NCBI): domain Eukaryota; kingdom Metazoa; phylum Chordata; class Amphibia; order Anura; family Dendrobatidae; genus Ranitomeya; species Ranitomeya variabilis. The sequence continues at coordinate 620,120,704 of NC_135232.1, read as the reverse complement.
TGGAGGCTTGGGGCCATAACATCATGTACACCATGAGTTAAAAAAGATGCTTTTTCTTTACAAAGGAAAACAGTTTTAGATTTTACAATCCACTCACGATCCCTGATTAGTGTTGCACCACAATGTGCTTAGATTAATGGATGACTCATTCAAATGCTGAATGTTTAATTACAGAAAAAAACTCGCTTCCATTATCCATCAATAGATCCTACTAGGGTTTAAATAAAAGACCAAACCCCATAGATTCATGGCTGAGCAATATATTCAAGACCAGCAGAATCAAAGACAATTAAGGGGCAATTATATGAAGCCAGGGAAAATTGTCTCCTTCAATCAGAATAGAAGAGCCTCAGCATGACCTCTCAGTGTCCACTATTGTGGGTGAAGAGGACTAATGATTATTAGAAATGCTGAAAATAAAGAAATTCACTTAGCAAATATGGAGAATAGAAAATCGTGAAGGCAATATAAATCACATATTTGTGTCTTATCAGCGATATTCCAGATGAGAGCATTCAGATTTCAAATTAAACGAGATATCTACAAGGATTGACCAACATCAATATAGACCTTTAGGCCAAATGTCGCCGAAAGGGCTCATTCAGATGTCCATTTTTTTCAAGAATGAGAAAAATGATTTTAGTTTCATCACCAGAGATTGGAATGTCATCAGATTTTCATTCGTTTGGTCAAAGTTTCATTAGTTTTTCTCAGATGAGAATAAAAAAAAAAGATTAATTACAGTAGCAAGTAAAAGTTTGGGCACACCTGGTCAAAATTACTGTTATTGTAAACAGTTAACCAAGTTGAAGATTAAATGATTTTCAAAAGGCCTAAAGTTAAAGATGACACATTTCCTTTGTATGTTAGGGAAAAATATATATTTTCATATTTTGCAATCACAAAAAGGGAAAATGACCAGATGCAATAGTTTGGGCAACCTGCATGGTTAGTTCCTAGTAGCACCCCCTTTTGAAAGTATCACAGCTTGTAAATGCTTTTTGTAGCAAACTAAGAATGTTTCAATTCATGTTTGAGGGATTTTCATCCATTTTTCCTTGGAACATTGTTCCAGCTTTGTGAGATTCCTGGGTCATCTTGCATACACTGCTATTTTGAGGTCCAGCCACAGATTTTCAATGATGTTTAGATCAGGGGACTGTGAGGGCCATTGTAAAACCTTCAGCATGCACCTCTTAAGGTCGTCTATTGTGGATTGTGACGTGTGCAAAGGATCATTAACCATTTGCAGAAGCCATCCTTTTTTCAAATTCAGTGTTTTGCAGATGGTGTTATATTTACATCAGCAATTTGTTGAGCAACCACAACCCCAAAGCATGATTGATCCACACCTATGCTTAATGGTTGGCAAGATGTTCTTTTCCTGCAATATGTGCCCTTTTTTCTCCACACATACTTTTGATCATTGTTGCTAAGGGTTTTATTTTAACCTTTTCAGTCCACAGGACTTGTTTCCAATGCATCAGTCTTGATTAGATGTCCTTTGCATACTTATGATGCTGAATTTTATGGTAAGGATGCAGGAGAGGTGTAAAGTGAACAATGTACTACAACTCCAGAGCTGCTAAATCTTTCTGGAGGCCTTTTGCAGTCAAGTGGGGGTTCGGATTTGCCTCCCTATCAATCCTTTGAGCAGCTCTCACTGAAATGTTGCTTCCTCTTCCAGACTTTATCTTGACCTCCACTTAGATAATTTCATCTTCAACTTGCTTAATCGTTCACAATAACAGTAATTTTGACCAGTTCTGGCCAAATTTTTACATGCCACTGGAATTTCTCCTATTTATTAGTCTGTGAAAAATAAACAGTTCTCAGAAGGCATCCCCATGCTGTCCAATTTTTCATGGACCCATAGGCTTGCATTGATGATTTTGATCCAACACTTCATACATTATTGAACATGTCTCCTCGATCAGATATGTGAACTACCCCATGAAACTATATTAGGTTAGAGTTCTATCTATGAAAAAACACTTATAGAATTCGCATGCGAATGCAAGTCTGACTGAGACCTATGGCTAAGTTCACATGAGCGTATAAAAAATTTGTCCAATTTTCATCCAGAAAAAATGGATGATTTTTGATCTGCATTGGCATGCATATAACTCCCGTATGGTATACGTTTTATACATCAGAAGTTATTAAAATGAACAAGACCAAATACAGTTGTCTTTGTTAAAGAGGTTGTCTGGTCAAAACCAATAAGTCTGCAGTCACTCTGTGTGACTGCAGGCTCATGAATTCTCCCAGCGCATGCACTGTGGGGATTCGCTGGATTAAGACCTGGGACCGGAGGGTATGTATGAGTTAAACATACTCCTTGCCAGTGGGCATGACCTTGTTCTATACACCTGTATAGACCTAGACCACGCCCTCTAGTCAGACATGCCCACTATCCAGCCGCGTTACTAGAAAGGGTGCAGGCTCCGCTCAATACAAGTGTATTGAGCGAGGCCACAGTACGTGGGCTGGATGGATTCATAAGTCTGCAGACTTATTAGTTTTGACCCCTTTAAAGAATTGCAATGTATCTGTAAAAATTGGATGTTAAATTGATGATCTGTGGGGATCTTATTTTTTTTTGCGCACCCATAGACTTGAATTCGTGAGTCGCATCCAAAATATGAAACGGACTAGTGATTGCTGCGATTTAAAAAACTAAACAAAAAACAGTAATCTGAAAAGAGTTATCGAGTAATACTTTGTCAGTTATTTTCATGGACAGCATTAGGACTGAAAGTACGGTCATGTGAATGTAACCTAACAAACAGTTTCAAAACATATTGTAATTAGTGAAACTAGTTGGCCCGTGCGAAATTTTCGCACATTGGTTGTTGTTGCGCAGGCAATTTGGCAATTTCAGGAAAATCAAGCTGGTTAAATGTAAATGTATTTAATGAGATGATGAACACAGAGAGGTACTGTATGTGTCACACTGATATATATATATGTATATATATATATACTGTATATATGTATATATATATATATATATATATATATATATATATATATATATATACTGTATAGATGTTTTCACGAATATTTGAGCCCATGGATCCATTCTATGTCCATTTTGCAAGCCGGCGAGAAAATCTCGCCATACGGATATCATAAGGATGTCACACGTTACATGCGAGAAAATCGCATCCTCGCACTGCACACGGACGACATACAGATCCCTGTTCAGAGAACATTTCTGCGATTCTCATCCATGTAAAATGGACCGATTTTTTTATACGTTGTGTGTGACTCCAGTCTAAAGGAGATCCCCCAACATTAAACATAATGGTATGTTGCTTACTGATCAGAAGGGGTCTGATTGTCAGGACCTTGCAAAAGAACAGGGGCAGCAGGATTTTTTTGCCCTCTACAGCACTGCCATCTATCTGCAGTGTAGGGAAGTGCAACACAGCTCGATGTATGTGAACGGAGCAGCTCCCTGTACAGCAGTGCCACTTTGACAGTAAAAATGATGGAGAATTGACCCCATAACTGAGCATATTTACACCATTGTATAATAATTGGGAATATCCCTTTATTAAAAAAAAAAGTAATATCTGCAGATTATTTTACCTTTTTTATCCCTACGGTTGGATTTGTTTTTTCAATTTTTGCAAGGTTGTTTCCACCAATCTCTCCCATCGGGAAACAAAGTACAGTCTGAGTTATGTCAACGCTGCAGTTTTTTACTTGGAACCAGAGGTGACTCCAGGTCACCAATAAGCTGCAACCTTAGAAGGAAGATACACTTTTCAATGACTGTCCAATAATACGGAAAATCTGATGGTTCAGAACCTGTACGGTCTCTTTTAGGCTGCATTCATTTATATCTTCAGTTTTAAAGCTGTAGTCTTAAACAGGTAAAGTTTTACTTTTATTCTACTTCCACATGTGTTACATAGTTACTAAAATTGACAAATCTCCGGGCCCGGATGGGATACACCCCCGAGTACTGCAGGAACTAAGTACAGTCATTGATAGACCATTATTTTTAATCTTTAAAGAGTCCATAATAACAGGGTCTGTACCACAGGAGTGGCGTATAGCAAATGTGGTGCCAATATTCAAAAAAGGGGCAAAAACTGAACTCGGTAATTATAGGCCAGTAAGTTTAACCTCTACTGTGGGTAAAATCCTGGAGGGCATTCTAAGGGATGCTATACTGGAGTATCTGAAGAGGAATAACCTCATGACCCAGTATCAGCACGGGTTTACTAGGGACCGCTCATGTCAGACTAATTTGATCAGCTTCTATGAAGAGGTAAGTTCAGGACTGGACCAAGGGAACCCAGTGGACGTAGTGTATATGGACTTTTCCAAAGCTTTTGATACGGTGCCACACAAAAGGTTGATACATAAAATGAGAGTAATGGGGATAGGGGAAAATATGTGTAAGTGGGTTGAGAGCTGGCTCAGGGATAGGAAACAAAGGGTGGTTATTAATGGAGCACACTCGGACTGGATCGCGGTTAGCAGTGGGGTACCACAGGGGTCAGTATTGGGCCCTCTTCTTTTTAACATATTTATTAATGACCTTGTAGGGGGCATTCAGAGTAGAATTTCAATATTTGCAGATGACACTAAACTCTGTAGGGTAATCAATACAGGGGAGGACAATTTTATATTACAGGATGATTTATGTAAACTAGAAGCTTGGGCTGATAAATGGCAAATGAGTTTTAATGGGGATAAATGTAAGGTCATGCACTTGGGTAGAAGTAATAAGATGTATAACTATGTGCTTAATTCTAAAACTCTGGGCAAAACCATCAATGAAAAAGACCTGGGTGTATGGGTGGATGACAGACTCATATTCAGTGGCCAGTGTCAGGCAGCTGCTACAAAGGCAAATAAAATAATGGGATGCATTAAAAGAGGCATAGATGCTCATGAGGAGAACATAATTTTACCTCTATACAAGTCACTAGTTCGACCACACTTAGAATACTGTGCACAGTTCTGGTCTCCGGTGTATAAGAAAGACATAGCTGAACTAGAGCGGGTGCAGAGAAGAGCGACCAAGGTTATTAGAGGACTGGGGGGTCTGCAATACCAAGATAGGTTATTACACTTGGGGCTATTTAGTTTGGAAAAACGAAGACTAAGGGGTGATCTTATTTTAATGTATAAATATATGAGGGGACAGTACAAAGACCTTTCTGATGATCTTTTTAATCATAGACCTGAGACAGGGACAAGGGGGCATCCTCTACGTCTGGAGGAAAGAAGGTTTAAGCATAATAACAGACGCGGATTCTTTACTGTAAGAGCAGTGAGACTATGGAACTCTCTGCCGTATGATGTTGTAATGAGTGATTCATTAATTAAATTTAAGAGGGGACTGGATACCTTTCTGGAAAAGTATAATATTACAGGGTATATACACTAGATTCCTTGATAAGGCGTTGATCCAGGGAACTAGTCTGATTGCCGTATGTGGAGTCGGGAAGGAATTTTTTTCCCCATGGTGGAGTTACTCCTTGCCACATGGGTTTTTTTTGCCTTCCTCTGGATCAACATGTTAGGGCATGTTAGGTTAGGCTATGGGTTGAACTAGATGGACTTAAAGTCTTCCTTCAACCTCAATAACTATGTAACTATCACACTTTAACCCCTATTAACTGGACTTAACCCCTTAATGAAAGCCAATACGTCTTTTAACTGACCTGAGATATTTGAGAATAGCCTCCTCATACAGGTGACAATCCAGCAGTTGTCTGCTGTACACTATAGCTGATAACTTGCTGCATCAGCCATCATCAGTGTTTGCACCGTCCAACTCTGTTTAACCCCTTAGATGCTGCTGTCAATAGTGACTACATCATTATAAATGGTTAACTGAGTCTGGGGGCTTCCTATTTAACCGAATTGGTGCCCTCAGATCTTGATTTTGTGGTCCTGATGTTTGCCATGGCAATTCATGACCAAATTGCGTCCTTAGGGTATGTGTCCACGTTCAGGAAATGCTGCGTTTTTGACGCAGCGCTGAGCCACAGCGTCAAAAACGCAGCATCCAGATGTTACAGCATAGTGGAGGGGATTTAATGAAATCCCGTCTCCACTGTGCATTAAAAAATGCATGCGTTTTTCCTGCAAAAATGCACATGCGGTGCGTTTTTTCAGAACGCAGCATGTTGCTACAATGAGCAAAACACGCAGGAACATCGCAGGTGACCTGCCAGTGACCTCAGGTGCATTACCTGCATAAAATCCTGACCAAAGCCTGAAGCAAACCTGAATGTGGACACATACCCTTAGGCCGGCCTCACACTAGCGAGTTTTACGGACGTATGAGCGCATAAACTACGCCCGTAAAACTCGCAAAATAAACTGCACAATTATTCTCAATGGGGCTGCTCCTATTAGCCGTATATTACGGTTCAGTATTATACGGCTTTCTACGGCCGTACAAAATCGCAGCATGCTGCGTTTGTCACCGTATTGCGCAAAAAAATCGCCAATGAAAGTCTATGGGGGCGAGAAAAATACGGATTCCACACTGACCAGCAGTGTGACTTGCGAGAAATACGCAGCGGTGTTAGTGAAAAGTCGGTAATTCAATTGCCGGCTTTGCATTTCTCCTTCACAAACCCGACATGATATGAGACATGGTTTACATACAGTAAACCATCTCATATCCCCTTTTTTTTTGCATATTCCACACTACTAATGTTAGTAGTGTGTATGTGCAAAATTTCAGCGCTGTAGCTGCTGAAATAAAGGGTTAAATGGCGGAAAAAATTGGCGTGGGCTCCCGCGCAATTTTCTCCGCCAGAGCGGTAAAGCCAGTGACTGAGGGCAGATATTAATAGCCAGGAGAGGGTCCATGGTTATTGGCCCCCCCCGTGGCTAAAAACATCTGCCCCCAGCCACCCCAGAAAAGGCACATCTGGAAGATGCGCCTATTCTGGCACTTGGCCACTCTCTTCCCACTCCCTGTAGCGGTGGGATATGGGGTAATGAAGGGTTAATGCCACCTTGCTATTGGAAGGTGACATTAAGCCAGATTAATAATGGAGAGGCGTCAATTATGACACCTATCCATTATTAATCCAATTGTTGGAAAGGGTTAAAAAAAACACACACACATGATTTAAAAGTATTTTAATGAAATAAACACAGCGGTTGTTGTAATAATTTATTGTTCTCTCAATCCATCAGGAACACCCTCGCTTGGAAAAATAATAAACGCACAAGATACATACCTTCTGGTGAACCGTCTCGTCCCACGAAGTAATCCATCTGAAGGGGTTAACTAATATTACAGGCACGAGCTGCGATAAACCACTCGCTGGTGCCTGGAATCCCCGGGTGCTGAAAGGAAAGCAGGATCTGTACTTACATTGAGTCGCGGTGAGGCGCCCTCTGGTGGATGTTCTCATGAACTGCAGCCTGGGAACTTTTTCCCACGCTCCAGGTCATATGAGGACATCCACCAGGGGGCGCATCACCGCGACTGAAGGAAATGTAGGTCAATGACCTACATTTCATTCATTCGCTGGGGAATTACAAGCACGAGCACCACTGCATTTAGCAGGGCTCCTGCCTGTAATATTAGTTAACCCCTTCAGATGGATTACTTCGTGGGACGAGACGGTTCACCAGAAGGTATGTATCTTGTGCGTTTATTATTTTTCCAAGCGAGGGTGTTCCTGATGGATTGAGAGAACAATAAATTATTACAACAACCGCTGTGTTTATTTCATTAAACTACTTTTAAATCATGTGTGTGTGTGTTTTTTAACCCTTTCCAACAATTGGATTAATAATGGATAGGTGTCATAATTGACGCCTCTCCATTATTAATCTGGCTTAATGTCACCTTCCAATAGCAAGGTGGCATTAACCCTTCATTACCCCATATCCCACCGCTACAGGGAGTTGGAAGAGAGTGGCCAAGTGCCAGAATAGGCGCATCTTCCAGATGTGCCTTTTCTGGGGTGGCTGGGGGCAGATGTTTGTAGCCACGGGGGTGCCAATAACCATGGACCCTCTCCTGGCTATTAATATCTGCCCTCAGTCACTGGCTTTACCATTCTGGCGGAGAAAATTGCGCGGGAGCCCACGCCAATTTTTTCCGCCATTTAACCCTTTATTTCAGCAGCTACAGCGCTGAAATTTTGCACATACACACTACTAATATTAGTAGTGTGGAATATGCAAAAAAAAAGGGGATATGAGATGGTTTACTGTATGTAAACCATGTCTCATATCCTGTCGGGTTTGTGCAGGAGAAATGAGAAGCCGGCAATTGAATTACCGGCTTTTAACACATATCGCGCTGAATGAAATCTAAATACAGAATATATATATATGTGTCTCAATGACATATATATATATATATATACTGTATATATGTTTTCCCGAACATTTGAGCACATAAATCCATTAGATGTCGGTTTTGCAAGCCTGCGCGAAAATCTCGCAGTACGGATGCCATACGGATTACATACGGAGGATGCCATGCGCAAAATACGCTGACACACCCTGACTACGGATCAATATTTTGGGAACATTTCTCCGTATTACGGCCGTAGTACGGACGTATAATACGTGGCGTATTGTCTTACGCCCAGTGTGAGGCCGGCCTTAGAGTCTGACGGCTGTAGTAATCAGTTCAGAAGTTAAAAACATTTAGGTGGTATAAATGCACATTTTCATTCCTATCATGCCACTTTGCATTAATTTCTGTAAAGCACCTGAAGAGTTAATAAACTACCTGACAGCAGTTTTCAATATGTCAGGGGGTGCTGTTTTTAAAATGGTATCTTATTTGGGGGTTTCCCAATATATGAGACCCCTAAAGTCACTTCAAACATGGATAAGTCCCTAAAAAATAAATTTTGTAAATTTCCTTAAAAAAATGAAAAATTGCTGCCACATTTTTAATCCTCCTAAAATGCTAACAAAATAAAATAACATTTTGCAAATGGTGCTGATGTAAAGCCGACATGTGGGAAATGTTATTTATTAATGGTTTGCTGTGGTATGACCATCTGGATTAAAGGGATAATCATTCAAAGTTTGAAAATTGCTAATTTTTTAACATTTTTCTCAATTTTTTTATATTTTTTATAAATAAACACAAAACATATTGACCTAAACTTACCATTATCATAAAGTATAATGTGTCACGAAAAAACAATCTCAAAATCACTGGGATTTGTTGAAGCTTTTCAGAGTTATTACCATATATAGTGACACTGGTCAGATTTCAAAAATTTGGCTCCGTCACTAAGGGGTTAAAACAGATTTGCAGTGAGGAACAAGCCTGAGGCAAAAATAGTCAAGATGGGTAAGGGTATGTTTCCACGTTCAGGAAACGCTGCGTGTTTGACACTACGTAGAGCCGCAGCGTCAAACACGCAGCGTCCAGATGTTACAGCATAGAGGCGGGGATTTCATGAAATCTCGTCTCCACTATGCGGTAAAACACGGAGGCGGCAGACCGGCGTAAACAGACATGCGGCGTGTCTTTTCAGAACACAGCATGCTTGTTTACAAAGCGGCGACGCTCCGTCGTCGCGCCGTATATTTACCATAGACTATCATTAGATGCGATAAAATTGCATCTAATGATTAGTCACATGTTTAGAAACTGCGTACAAGCAGCTTACTACGCATGTCCATGCCGGCTCACCTGTCCCGCCGCTGGAAGTCCCTCGTTCACTGCAGTTCTCGCGATAACTTATGGTATTGCGAGAACTACCGTGCACATGACCGGGACTTATCTCCGGTCACTAGTCTGGTTCTCACAAACAGCTGATTGTGAGAATGCTGCAGTGTAGGTGATCGCTGGAGAGTTATCTCCGGCAATCATCTACCGGCTCTGCTACATCTAGATGTCAGGCATCCAGATATAGCAGAGCTGAACTTGACTAGACTGTGTACACATACACCACACAACATACAACACACAACAAACACCATACAACATGCGATGACATGCGACATACAACATGCGACAACATGCGACATGCAACGGCATGCGACATACAACAACATACGACATGCAACAACATGCGACATGCAACATACAACATACAACATGCAACATGCAACATGCGACATGCAATATGCGACATGCAACATGCAATATTCGACATGCAACATGCGACATGCAACATACAACATACAACATGCTACATGCAACAACATGCAACATGCGACATGCAATATGCGACATGCAACATGCAATATTCGACATGCAACATGCGACATGCGACATGCAACAACATGCAATATGCAACATACAACATGTGACATGCAACAACATGCGACATGCGACATGCAACATGCAACAACATGCGACATGCAACAGCATGCTACATGCAACAACATGTGACATGCATCATGCGACAAGATGTAACATGCAGCGTGTGACATGCAACATGTGACATACAACATGCGACATGCAACATGCGGCCTGCAACATGTGACATGCAACATGCGACATGCAACAACATGCAACATGCGACATGCAACATGCGACATGCAACATGTGACATGCAACAACATGCGACATGCAACATGCAACACCATGCGACATGCAACACCATGTGACATACAACACCATGCGACATACAACATGCCAAAACATGCGACATGCAACATGCGACAACATGTGACATGCAACAACATGCGACAACATGTGACATGCAACATGCGACATACAACAACATGTGACATGCAACATGCAACATGCGACATGCGACAACATGCGACATGCAACATGCGACAACATGCAACATGTGACATGCAACAACATGTGACATGCAACATGCAACAACATGCGACATGCGACAACATGCGACATGCACCATACAACATGCACCATACAACATACAACTCATACATACAGTACATACATACAACATACATACAGACATACAGTACATTAAACATAGAGTACATACTCACCATCACTTGTCACTTTGATCCCTGAAGCCAGTGTCACCTGTAAAAAAATATTAAAATAATAAACAAAAACTATACTCCCTGATCCGCAGAAATCCAATTAAAACGAGTGTCCCAAACGATCTCCTGTGGAGAGCAGCAGCATCATCTGATGCGACCACTCTCCAGGGGCTCCAGGAATACAATGATGGAGGGTATCCTTCCACAATGTATTCCTCACAATGTATTCCTACGCCCCTGTGAGAAAATAGTCCCTAGTCTCACTTTTGGCATTGCTGTGTAAGAAACTTTCCACGCAGCAATTGCCATAAAGTGAGACCAGTGAACTACAGTAACCTCTCAGTGATGCACTGCAGGAGCCATTGTCTCCTGTCAGTGTGTCACTGGAGGTCCTATAGAGCAGTGATCACCCGATGTCACTGTTCTATAGGGGAGATCGTCGTGGGACACTGGTTATTAATTGGACTACGTCGGACTATACGGTTTATTATTTTACGTTTTTTGCAGGCGATCGAGTATGGTAAGTATGGTGAAATTAAGAATAATAAAATACTTTTTTCTGGCTGTGTCTATTTCTTTTTTAACTCTTTCACTACTCTAGGGTTAATAATGGATAGGCATCTTATTGACGCCTTTCAATTATTAACCCGGTTTAATGTCACCTTACAATAGCAAAGTGACATTAACCCTTTATTACCCCATATCCCACCGCTACATGGGAGTGGGAAGAGAGGGGCTAAGTGCCGAAATTGGCGCATCTTACAGATGCGCCATTTCTGGGGTGGATGTGGGCTGGTATTTGTAGCCGCGGGGGGCCAATGTCCATGGCCCCTCTCTAGGCTATGAATATCAGCCCGCAGCTGTCTGCGTAGCCTTTCTGGCTATAAATTATAGGGGGACCCTACGTCAATTTTTTTTTGGGGGTCCCCCTATTTTAATAGCCAGTTAAAGCTACGCAGACAGCTGCGAGCTGATATTTATAGCCTGGGGGGCATGGGTATTACCTCCCTCCCAGGCTACAAATATTGGCCCCCGGCCTTCGGCTTTCCCCCTCTGGCGCAGAAAATTGCACGGGAGCCCACGCCATTTTTTTGCCCATTCTTTTTGTATTAAAGGTTCATTCATAAACATCGGCCTTGCTATTATATATCTACTAGATGGTGGCCCGATTTCAGCACATCGAGTATTCGAGAATATGTATGTACTTTATTTACGAAGTGGTGTTTAAATCTCGCTGCAATATTGCTGATTGGTCGCGGCCGGCCGGGCGCGAGCAATCAGCAAAGTGTGGTTTAAATCCCGCACCAATTCACGGCCTGACTGCACCTGTCGCTGATGGTCGCGCCAGCCGCCAGCGACCAATCAGCGACGCGGAATTTCCGTTACAGACAAACAGACCCTTAGACGATTATGTATACTAGATGGTGGCTCAATTCTAACGCATTGGGTATTCTAGAATATGGTTGTATTTATGTATGTCGCGCTGTGAGTGGGGGTTAAATTTCACGACAATATTGCTGATTGGTCGCGGCCGGCCACGTAGTATACAGCACAGCCACGTAGTATATAGCACAGCGAGGTAGTATATAACACAGCCCACGTAGTATATAGCACAGCCAACACAGTAGATATAGCAGCCACGTAGTATATTGCCCAGACACGTAGTATATAGCACAGACACATAGTATATAGCACAGAGACGTAGTATATAACACTGCCCATGCAGTATATAACACAGGCCACGTAGTATATAGCACAGCGCACATAGTATATAGCACAGAGATGTAGTATATAACACAGCCCACGCAGTATCTAACACAGCCCACGTAATATATAGCAATGTGGACACCATATCCCTGTTAAAAAAAGAATCAAAATAAAAAATAGTTCTATACTCACCCTCCATCGGCCTCCAGATCCAGGCGAGGCGTTTGCCGATGCTCCTCGCAACACTCCGATCCCAAGAGTGCATTACAGTCTCGCGAGATGATGATGTAGCGGTCTCGCGAGACCGCTACGTCATCATCTCGCGAGACCGCAATGCATGGACCGGTCACCGGAGCATCGCGAGGAGCGGGAAAGGCCTCAGCTGGATCCAGGGGCCGACGGAGGGTGAGTACATAATGGTTTTTTTTATTATTATTTTTAACATTAGATCTTTTTACTATTGATTCTGCATAAGCAGCATCAATAGTAAAAAAGTTGGTCACACAGGGTTAATACCAGCGTTAACGGAGTGCGTTACACCGCGGGATAGTGCGGTCCGTTAACGCTGCCATTAACCCTGTGTGAGCGCTGACTGGAGGGGGCACTGACTGCAGGGGAGTAGGGAGCGGCTATTTCACCGCAGGACTGTGCCCGTCGCTGATTGGTCGTGGCCGTTTTGCAGCGACCAATCAGTGACTTGGGATTTCCGTGACAGACAGACAGACAGACAAACAGAATAAAGATACATAGATATACTAAACATCGGGCTTGGTATTATCTATCTATCATCTATCTATTATCTATCTATTGATATATCTATCTAGCTATCTATAGATATATCTATCGATAGATATATTTATAGATAGATAATAGATACGATAGATAAATACGATAGATCTATCTATTATCTATCATCTATCTATCTATCAATCTATCTGTTATCTATCATCTGTCTGTGTGTGTAAACATTATTCTTCAATGGAGTATGTAAATGAAGAGGTTATACAAGAAATTACATCACCTTTTTTTTTGGTATATCTTTATTGAGCTTACAAAAACACACACAAATCCGCATGAAAAAATGTGTCAAAAAACGCATGAAAAACGCATCAAAACGCGTTAAGGCCATGTTCACACTTTGCGTCTTTTACCGCGGAACCGCGGCGATTTTGATGCTGCGGGTCCGCAGCAGTTTCCATTGCGTTTACATTTACATGTAAACCCTATGGAAACCACAAACCGCTGTGCACATGCTGCGGGAAAAACTGTGCAGAAACGCAGCGGTTTACAACCCGCAGCATGTCACTTCTTTGTGCAGAATCGCTACGATTCTGCACTCATAGGAATGCATTGAACCACTTACTTCCCGCATGGGGCTGTGCCCACGTTGCGGGAAGTAAGCGGTTAATGTGCGGGTGGTACCAGGGGTGGAGGAGAGGAGACTCTCCTCCAGGCCCTGGGAACCATATTTGTGTGTAAAAAAAAGAATTAAAATAAAAAATCATGTTATACTCACCTCTCAGCGCTGCACGCGGCCGGCCGGTCAGAGTTGCTGTGCGAACAGGACCTGCGGTGACGTTGCGGTCACATGATCGTGACGTCGCGGTCACATGACCGTGACGTCATGAAGGGTCCTTCTCGCACAGCATCTTTGGAACCGGACCGCCGGGTGCAGCGCCGAGGAGATCGGGACGTCAGAGGGTGAGCATATAAACTTTTTTTTTTATTTTAACATTACTATTGATGCTGCATATTGCTGCATATGCAGCATCAATAGTATAGGCGGAAACCCGCAGCGGAAACCGCAGAACAAACCGCGATAAATCTGCAGGGATAACCGCAGCGGTTTTGCCCTGCAGATTTATCAAATCCGCTGCGGGAGAACCCACAGAGGGACGCCGCAAAGTGTGAACATGGCCTAAAAACGCATCAAAAAATGCATGAAAAACGCAGGTGACCTGCCAGTGACCTCAGGTGCAGATTTGGTCAGGATTTTACCTGCATAAAATTCTGACCAAATCCTGATGCAATCCTGAACGTGGACACATACCCTAAGAGGCAGGCGAGATAAAACTGGGACTGGAGCATAAGCGAAAATTGTATCCATCTGAAGTCAGATCCCAGATGGTCAGACAAAAATAAGTCAGGATAAAGCAGGGGCAGAAACAAGATATCAAATAAAATAGCATTAGGTGTTCAAATTTGAGGCCATGTTCACGCGTTCAGTATTTGGTCCATATTTTACATCAGTATTTGTAAGTGAAAACCAGGAGTGGGTGGGAAAAGCAGAAGTGGTGCAAATCTTTGTCATGCTTCTGGATGCAAACTTGATTCTTTGCTCTATGGTCGGTGTCTCTCCTACTGGGACACAACAGATACACCTTTTCTTTGGGTGTTTTTTTATTTACTCTGTTTTTCTGTCCTATCACCTGTTGGGTGCAGCTTTAAATACCTTCCCCTACTGGTGTCACTTGTTGCTGATAGACTTTATTGCATTAATTCACTTAGCTATAGTTTCTGTTGGTTGCAGTTGTTGTGTGTGCGATTCCCTTCCTCCTTAGGAAACTGCTTCTCCAGCAATACTAGGAGCTACTAAGGACATTCAGGTAATGATGCCATCAGAGGTGTATCTAGGGTTTCTGGCACCCGGGGCAAGAATTCATTTTGGTGCCCCCCCAAGGACATATGCCCCCTGTCAACCCCCATCATTGCCCTCTCCTCCTCCACCATCCCCATCATTGCTCTCTCCCCGTCAGCCCCATCATTGCCCTCTCCTCCCCCCTCACACACACATACACACACATTCACACACATTCTCACACACACACACACACACACGCAAACACACACATTCACACACATTCACACACACACATTCACACACAAACACACATTCACATGCACACACACACATACACACATTCACACACACCTCTCACCTCTCCTCACGCTCTGCCACAGCATCTCATCGCCTTCCTCTGACACAGCCGGCCGCTGATGACGTCATCCAGCGGCGCGTCTGTGTGAGAGGAAGCAAGAGGAAGCAGGAAGACAGATCGCTGGGCAGCGGAGCTGCAGGGATTTCTCCCTGCCCGCCGCAGCCACTCTGCAGGGGCCCCCCTCCACCTCTGCACACGTTGGGAGCTGGCGCTCTGCAGCTTCTCTGTGCCGGCTGTCAGCTTGACAGTCGGCACAGAGAACAGCTGACTCCCAGACCGGGGGCGGCATAATGCAGCCGCCGGGGGAGACACTGCGGACCGCCACATTAGGCGGCCCGACTGCGCCCCCCTGCCGGCTGCGCCCGGGGCACATGCCCCGGCTGCCCCCCTAGATACGCCACTGGATGCCATTGAGTGGGGGCGCCATCCGCAGTCAGGCAGGGACAGTAAAGGGAAGGGCATTTCCTAGTCTTAACAGGGAACTGTCAGATTCCGGTGTTTGTCTCCTTGGTTTGTACATTACCAGTATGAATGTGCTGTGGCAGTCATAACAGCATATCTATTATACTTTTCCTCTGATTGTTCCACTCCTGGTTTTGGTTTACAAATACTGATGTAAAATACTGAACAAATACTGAAAGTGTGGATGTGGCCTAACTGAGTGCAATACCTTGCAGCGCACAGTAAACAGCTGTGAGTTTAAGTAGAGTGTGGTGCTGACCAAGAGACCACATCAGGGAGCTGATTACTCCTGAAAAGCTACACCTCCACCCAGAGATACTGTCCATCACCTCTCTATCACCAGTACAACCTACAGAGTGAAAACGACAGTTCCTAGAAGGATAGAAGGAGATTTCTGGGTGAAGCACTTATCTTAAATGTCACCTTGTCACCATTCCTCTCCTACAAGGCTTGTGAAAAATGTCTGCAGATAGGAAGGGTTAGAAGGACAAGTACAAGGCCTTCCTGTATCTAACTGGTAGCATGAAATGGAGTATTGGTAAGTGGGCACTTTTGATATTTGCTTTGGCATCCCATAATTAATAATAAAAAAAGTGTTAGGTGAACCCACTGCAAATCTGCTTTCCTAAAAAATGTACCCTCTACTTAGAACCTCATTTTGTATGGACTCTTTCCCATTTTCCCATGTATTCCTGGAAGAAATTAGTCCACTTTTTGTAACCTTTTACCACTACACTACATATTATCTCTTTGCATACTGGGGTCCTATTACCGCACAGTTGCTGGATCATACTTTCAATATCCTATCCTTGACCATTGCAGTTGTTAGTACACGCTTACAACTCTGGATAAGCAGAATACAAACATACTATTGCCCATGAAGACGATTCAGGAGAAACATCCTGCTGTTTGACAAGCTACACAGATATTTTATATCATCTCTTGCAATGAAAAGAAAGCAAATGTCACCCTCTGAAAAGAGACATTAATAATAATTCAATCAAACCATATTGCAGGTCTCAACTCTATATATTCAGAAAATAAAGACGTTGATTCATCTATACACAAAGGCACCTTGGGGGAAGAAAGGAAGCTGTCTGCATATCACATGTCAACACATTAGTTTCACCAGCCATGAGGATTCATGAGCAAACATCGCCCGGGGGTCAGCAAACACCATACAGATCCCTTCTCCATTCATCTCTAAGTGGCTAAATATTCTCCTTAAAGCTTCAGGAAAAGTCATTAATTTCCAAGATGATTCTGTTTTCTAGCGATAAAACTGCAAAGTCCAAAGACATTTATCAAGACCGTTGACTTTTGGATGATTTTAGGAGTTGAGGAGCTGAAAAGATTTTTGTAATGTTGATTTGACAGAATACTTTCCCTACATAGAGGAAAATAAGTAACTGTAATTCTGATCCTAAATTTACAATAATATACAGTTATATGAAAAAGTTTGGGCACCCCTATTAATCTTAAGCTTAATGTTTTATAAAAATTGTTTTTTTTGCAACAGCTATTTCAGTTTCATATATCTAATAACTGTTGGACACAGTAATGTTTCTGCCTTGAAATGAGGTTTATTGTACTAACAGAAAATGTGCAATCTGCATTCAAACAAAATTTGACAGGTGCATAAGTATGGGCACCCTTATCATTTTCTTGTTTTAAATACTCCTACCTACTTTTTCTGACTTACTAAAGCACTTTTTTTGGTTTTGTTACCTCATTGAGCTTTGAACTTCATAGCCAGGTGTATGCAATCATGAGAAAAGCTACTTAAGGGTATATGTCAACGTTCAGGAAACGCTGCGTATTTGCCGCTGCGCAGAGCTGCAGCGTCAAACACACAGCATCCAGATGCTACAGCATAGTGGAGGGGATTTTATCCACCCGGCGGCCCTGCGATTCTGGAAATGCTGCGCGTCTTTTAAGATCACAGCATGTCCGTGTACCTTGCGGCAACGCATCGCTGCCGCAAGGTATATCACAGGGCCCTATGTGTGGGGTGCGATGATGCCGGATGAGTGCAATGAACACATCCAGCATCATCGCGTCACAGAAGGGGGCGGGGCTTAGGGCGGAGCGGGTTTGCCACTCCGTCCAAACCTGTCATCCTGAAGGTGGACACGTACCCTAAAGTGGCCACTTGCAAGTTGTTCTCCTGTTTGAATCTCCTCTGAAGAGTGGCATCATGGGCTCCTCAAAACAATTGTCAAATGATCTGAAAACAAAGATTATTCAACATAGTTGTTCAGGGGAAGGATACAAAAAGCTGTCTAAGAGATTTAACCTGTCAATTTCCACTGTGAGGAACATAGTAAGGAAATGGAAGAACACAGGTACTGTTCTTGTTAAGGCCAGAAGTGGCAGGCCAAGAAAAACATCAGAAAGGCAGGGAAGAAGAATGGTGAGATCAGTCAAGGACAATCCTCAGACCACCTCCAGAGAGCTGCAGCATCAACTTGCTGCAGATGGTGTCACTGTGCATCGGTCAACTATACAACGCACTTTGCACAAGGAGAAGCTGTATGGGAGAGTGATGCGAAAGAAGCCGTTTCAGCAAGCACGCCACAAACAGAGTCAGCTGAGGTATGCAAAAGCATATTTGGAGAAGCCAATTTCTTTTTGGAAGAAGGTCCTGTGGACTGATGAAACCAAGGTTGAGTTGTTTGGTCATACAAAAAGGCGTTATGCATGGCGGCAAAAAAACACAGCATTCCAAGAAAAACACTTGCTACCCACAGTAAGATGTGGTGGAGGTTCCATCATGCTTTGGGGCTGTGTGGCCAATGCTGGCACCGGGAATCTTGTTAAAGTTGAGGGACGCATGGATTCCTCGCAGTATCAGCAGATTCTTGACAATAATGTTCATGAATCAGTGACAAAGTTGAAGTTATGCAGGGGATGGATCTTTCAGCAAGACAATGATCCAAAACACTGCTCCAAATCTATTCATGCAGAGGAACAATTACACTGTTCTAGAATGGCCATCCCAGTCCCCAGACCTGAATATCATTGAACATCTGTGGGATCATTTGAAGAGGGTTGTCCATGCTCGGCGACCATCAAACTTAACTGAACTGGAATTGTTTTGTAAAGAGGAATGGTCAAAAATACCTTCATCCAGGATCCAGGAACTCATTAAAAGCTACAGGAAGCAACTAGAGGCTGTTATTTTTGCAATAGGAGGATCTACTAAATATTAATGGTCAAAATGGTGAGGTGCCCATACTTATGCACCTGTCAAATTTTGTTTAAATGCAGATTGCACATTTTCTGTTAGTACAATAAACCTCATTTCAAGGCAGAAACATTACTGTGTCCAACAGTTATTAGACATATGAAACTGAAATAGCTGCTGCAAAAAAAACAATTTTTATAAAACATTAAGCTTAAGATTAATAGGGGTGCCCAAACTTTTTCATATAACTGTATTGGCTATAATACTGCACCCAATGAAGGGGCGGCCACACAGGGACCCAAGATGAAAAGGTGAATAGATGGACTCTACATGCCTTGTTCCCACAGTGAAGTATGGAGGAGGAGGTGTAATGGTGTGGGCGTGCTTTGCTGGTGACACTGTTGGGGATATAATTCAAAATTGAACGTATACTGAACCAGCATGGCTACCACAGCATCTTGCAGCGGCATGCTATTCCATCCGGTTTGCATTTAGTTGGACCATCATTTATTTTTCAACAGGACAATGACCCCAAACACACCTCCAGGCTGTGTAAGGGCTATTTGACCAAGAAGGAGAGTGATGGGGTGTTACGCCAGATGACCTGGCCTCCACAGTCACCAGACCTGAACCCAATCGAGATGGTTTGGGGTGAGCTGGACCGCAGAGTGAAGGCAAAAGGGCCAACAAGTGCTAAGCATATCTGGGAACTCCTTCAAGATTCTTGGAAGACCATTTGAGTGACTACCTCTTGAAGCTCATCAAGAGAATGTCAAAAGTGTGCAAAGCAGTCATCAAAGCAAAAGGTTGGTACTTTGAAGAACCTAGAATATAAGACATAATTTCAGTTGTTTCACACTTTTTTGTTAAGTATATAATTCCACATGTGTTAATTCATAGTTGTGATGCCTTCTGTGTGAATGTACAATTTTCATAATCACGAAAATACAGAAAAATCTTTAAATGAGAAGGTGTGGCCAAACATTTTGTCTGTACTCTATATATACAGCTCTGGCAAAAATTAAGAGACCACTGCACAGTTTTATAAAAATCAGCTTCTCCACATGTCTGACAGCCATTCCATTTCAGTGTCAGTTGAATTCCAGCCAGATTACACTTCATTCTGCTTAATGTGCTTCTGATTAGGTGATCACCTGAACCAAATCTTATTTAACAAAGGAAAGTATAAAAAAACAATGCTGTGGTCTTCACAATCCTCTTGCAATAGGACAATCTGGATGGCAAAACAAGTGCTAGTAATATGCCAAAAGTAATAGGAATGAAAAAATAACTTTTAACCATGCCAAAGGAGTTGAAATGACTTGAGTGAGGAAAAGAAGGGCTTAATTCTGGCTTTACTAGATACAGTGAGCTTCATGTTGCCTCCGTCCTTAAAATTATCGGTCCAATACAACAAGGTCAAGCAGCAGACATTGGGGACAACAAAGCTAAAGACCGGCAAAGGGTGAAAGCGACTCTCCACTGATAGGATGACTGTCATCTTATTCGAATGTCACTCAGCAACCACAGGATGACATCAAGTGATCTACAAAAGTAATGGCAAATGGCAGTTGGGGTGAAGTGCATGGCGAGAACAGTTTGTAACAGGCTCCTAGAGGCAGGACTCAAGTAATGTAAAGCTAAAAAAAAAGCCTTTCATCAATGAAAAGCAAAGGAGAGCCAGGCTAAAGTTTGCCAAATACCATATTGATTGAACCATATAGGACTAAAGTAAGGTAATCTTCTCTGATGAGTCTAATTTTCAGCTTTGCCCAACACCTGGTTGTGTAATGGTTAGACGGAGACCTGGAGAGGCGTACAAGCTACAGTGTCTTGCACCCACTGTGAAATTTGGTGAAGGATCGGTGATAATCTGGGGATGCTTCAGCAAAGCTGGAATAGGGTAGGTTAATCTTTGCGAAGGACAGATGAATCAAGCCACATACAAGGTTATCCTGGAAAAACAGTTGATTCCTTCTGCTCAGGCAATGTTCCCCAACTCTGAGGACTGGGTTTTACAGCAGGACAATGCACCATGCCACACAGCTAGGTCAATCAATGTGTGGATGAAGGAGCACCACCTCAAAACCCTGTCATGGCCAGCCCAATCTCCAGACCTGAACCCCATTGAAAACCTCTGGAATATAATCAAGAGGAAGATTTATAATCATAAGCCATCAAACAAAGAACTGCTTAAATTTTGGCCCCACGAGTGGCATAAGGTCACCCAAAAGCAGTATGGAAGACTGGTGGAAAGCATGCCAAGACGCATGAAAGCTGTGATTAAAAATCATGGTTATTCCACAAAATATTGATTTCTGAACTCTTCCTGAGTTAAAACATTAGTATTGTTGTTTCTAAATGATTATGAACTTGTTTTCTTTGCATTATTTGAGGTCTGCAAGCACCACTGCATTTTTTGGTTATTTTGAGCCATTTCTCATTTTCAGAAAATAAATATAACATTTATTGCTTGGAAATTCGGAGACATGTCATCAGTAGTTTATAGAATAAAAGAACAATTTTCATTTTACTCAAAAATATACATATAAAGAGAAAAATCAGACAAACTGAACATTTTGCAATGGTCTCTTAATTTTTGGCAGAGCTGTATATATAGGAAACTTTTCAAAGTACATAAATTTCTAAAGCTGCTATTGATGTGAAATTATTACCAGATAATTTCAACAACCCAAATTAAAACTCATTCGTGCGTTTGGCACCTATGTGCATGTATGTACTTCCAATAATGTCTGGGCATACTCCTGATGAATCAGCAGACTGATACCAGTCTAATCTTAGACCTGAATCAGGACAACCTTGAGCACCTACAGCTAGAGTTGAGCGACTTTCATTTTTTTAAGATCGAGTCGGGTTTTGTGAAACCCGATTTTGTCCAGAGTCGAATCGAGTGCAGTCGGCCGATTATCGCTAAAAGTCGGGGATCGACCGAAACACGAAACCCAATGCAAGTCAATGGGGAAGCATAGTCGGCAGTGAGTGGAGGCCAGGAAAACACCTACAGTGCCCATTTTAATGCCAAAAACATCCATTCTTGTTTCTGAAGCTTGTCAATCTTAATTAACTTTATAATAATAGTTGGGCATAGGGAATTGGGGGTCATTTGGCAAAAGTTGTGGGGGGAGTAGGGCCGGCTCAAGTTTTTCGTGGGCCCAGGAAATGCGGACTACGTCACGGCGGTGTTGCAGGGAAAGGTAAGTATTTCAACGTTGCAAGTGCTGTGATCCTGAGCAAGCAGGGGGGGCCCACTCGTTCGCATTGGCACTGGCACAGGGCCCCTCAAAGTACAGCGATGTGTGTTTGCATGGCGGGGGCGCCTCCCACCAGCAGCGACACTTTTGCGTACTCTGAGGGGCCCTGTGCCAGTGACGTCGCCAACGAGTATGCCCCCCCACCTGATGAAGGAACCTGCACTTTCATCTGCACCTTCCTCTCTGTCCCTGTGTAAGGTGGTATAACATGCGGGAAGGGGAACCTTACTTTCAGCAGGGTCAGATTCTGGCTGTGTAGAGTATAAGGGGAATGTAGTGGTCTAGGTCAATGTACCAGCAGACTCATCTAGCAGTGGCTGGGCAATGGGCAGGATGAGGAGGAAACAGATATAGGGCCAAAGAATAAAGTAGGCTAAATGCAGTTCAAAATTGGTAACAGGACTAAACAGGCGGCATTGCTTTGTTCAGTGGAGTAGCAAACCCAAGAGCAGCAGACACTGTTTCAAGGGCATAACCACACTAGTAGGCCAAATGCAGTTTAATATCTGATAGTATAGGGCGAAAGCCAGAATGTGGAAGCTCAGCTTTGTTCAGTTGAGGACAACACCAGGCAGGGGCAGACAGACACCTTTAGTAGGCCGGAACAGCCAATTGCATTTTTAAAAATGGTAATTTGGAACTGAAGGTTGAAGCTCAGCTTTATTCAGTTGAGGACAACACCAGGCAGGGGCAGACAGACACCTTTAGTAGGCCGGAACAGCCAATTGCATTTTTAAAAATGGTAATTTGGAACTGAAGGTTGAAGCTCAGCTTTATTCAGTTGAGGACAACACCAGGCAGGGGCAGACATTCACCTTTAGTAGGCCGGAACAGCCAATTGCATTTTTAAAAATGGTAATTTGGAACAGAAGGTTGAAGCTCAGCTTTATTCAGTTGAGGACAACACCAGGCAGGGGCAGACAGACACCTTTAGTAGGCCGGAACAGCCAATGGCATTTTTAAAAATGGTAATTTGGAACTGAAGGTTGAAGCTCAGCTTTATTCAGTTGAGGACAACACCAGGCAGGGGCAGACATTCACCTTTAGTAGGCCGGAACAGCCAATTGCATTTTTAAAAATGGTAATTTGGAACAGAAGGTTGAGGCTCAGCTTTATTCAGTTGAGGACAACACCAGGCAGGGGCAGACATTCACCTTTAGTAGGCCGGAACAGCCAATTGCATTTTTAAAAATGGTAATTTGGAACAGAAGGTTGAGGCTCAGCTTTATTCAGTTGAGGACAACACCAGGCAGGGGCAGACAGACACCTTTAGTAGGCCGGAACAGCCAATTGCATTTTTAAAAATGGTAATTTGGAACTGAAGGTTGAAGCTCAGCTTTATTCAGTTGAGGACAACACCAGGCAGGGGCAGACATTCACCTTTAGTAGGCCGGAACAGCCAATTGCATTTTTAAAAATGGTAATTTGGAACAGAAGGTTGAAGCTCAGCTTTATTCAGTTGAGGACAACACCAGGCAGGGGCAGACAGACACCTTTAGTAGGCCGGAACAGCCAATTGCATTTTTAAAAATGGTAATTTGGAACTGAAGGTTGAAGCTCAGCTTTATTCAGTTGAGGACAACACCAGGCAGGGGCAGACAGACACCTTTAGTAGGCCGGAACAGCCAATTTTTAAAAAAAACAGCAGTTAGTAAGAGGCAGAAGGTAGAAGCTCAGCTTTATTCAGTTGAGGACAACACCAGGCAGGGGCAGACAGACACCTTTAGTAGGCCGGAACAGCCAATTGCATTTTTAAAAATGGTAATTTGGA
This sequence comes from Ranitomeya variabilis, assembly GCF_051348905.1. Taxonomy (NCBI): domain Eukaryota; kingdom Metazoa; phylum Chordata; class Amphibia; order Anura; family Dendrobatidae; genus Ranitomeya; species Ranitomeya variabilis. The sequence continues at coordinate 620,096,425 of NC_135232.1, read as the reverse complement.
ACAGAAGGTTGAAGCTCAGCTTTATTCAGTTGAGGACAACACCAGGCAGGGGCAGACAGACACCTTTAGTAGGCCGGAACAGCCAATTTTTTAAAAAAACAGCAGTTAGTAAGAGGCAGAAGGTAGAAGCTCAGCTTTATTCAGTTGAGGACAACACCAGGCAGGGGCAGACAGACACCTTTAGTAGGCCGGAACAGCCAATTGCATTTTTAAAAATGGTAATTTGGAACAGAAGGTTGAAGCTCAGCTTTATTCAGTTGAGGACAACACCAGGCAGGGGCAGACAGACACCTTTAGTAGGCCGGAACAGCCAATGGCATTTTTAAAAATGGTAATTTGGAACTGAAGGTTGAAGCTCAGCTTTATTCAGTTGAGGACAACACCAGGCAGGGGCAGACATTCACCTTTAGTAGGCCGGAACAGCCAATTGCATTTTTAAAAATGGTAATTTGGAACAGAAGGTTGAAGCTCAGCTTTATTCAGTTGAGGACAACACCAGGCAGGGGCAGACAGACACCTTTAGTAGGCCGGAACAGCCAATTTTTTAAAAAAACAGCAGTTAGTAAGAGGCAGAAGGTAGAAGCTCAGCTTTATTCAGTTGAGGACAACACCAGGCAGGGGCAGACAGACACCTTTAGTAGGCCGGAACAGCCAATTGCATTTTTAAAAATGGTAATTTGGAACAGAAGGTTGAAGCTCAGCTTTATTCAGTTGAGGACAACACCAGGCAGGGGCAGACAGACACCTTTAGTAGGCCGGAACAGCCAATGGCATTTTTAAAAATGGTAATTTGGAACTGAAGGTTGAAGCTCAGCTTTATTCAGTTGAGGACAACACCAGGCAGGGGCAGACATTCACCTTTAGTAGGCCGGAACAGCCAATTGCATTTTTAAAAATGGTAATTTGGAACAGAAGGTTGAAGCTCAGCTTTATTCAGTTGAGGACAACACCAGGCAGGGGCAGACAGACACCTTTAGTAGGCCGGAACAGCCAATTTTTTAAAAAAACAGCAGTTAGTAAGAGGCAGAAGGTAGAAGCTCAGCTTTATTCAGTTGAGGACAACACCAGGCAGGGGCAGACAGACACCTTTAGTAGGCCGGAACAGCCAATTGCTTTTTTAAAAATGGTAATTTGGAACTGAAGGTTGAAGCTCAGCTTTATTCAGTTGCAGCTTCTTGGCAATAATATAAAGATGACGAGACAGGACAACACTCGTTGGATGCCATATCTGTGTTTTCACTGGAAAAAAAACTGTCAGTTAACTACTTGTAGGAGAAAGTTTTTGTAGCTGGAGGCCACTTTTTGTATTGTACCAGTTTTCTGTTGTATGTTTGGAACTGAAGGTTGAAGCTCAGCTTTATTCAGTTGAGGACAACACCAGGCAGGGGCAGACACCTTTAGAAGGACGGAACAGCCAATTTTTTTAAAAACAGCAGTTAATCAGAGCCAGAAGGTAGAAGCTCAGCTTTATTCAGTTGAGGACAACTTGAACTAGGGACTGCAGACAGACTTTGCAGGCTGTCCCCTGTGTGGACCATGCATCCAATACTAATACCATTTAGCCACAAAGGACACGTAACCTTCCGTGGCCAGGCCTACAGGTCCATGTGTCTGTTGTCAGGTATACCTTTGGACTGACAAATTGACAGAATGCAAGGACAATGCGGTCTTTAACATGCAGGTGGAGGGGTGGGATGGCTTTTCTCGCAAAAGAATTGTCAACTGGGTAGCTCATAGCGTGGTATATCGTAGTTCATCCTGGCTTTATTAATATTAAATTAAATAAAAAAATAGGCTCTAGGCACTTTATTATTGGTTCCAGGGGTACACGGGCAGCAGTGGTCAGGTGAGTGGAGGCCTAGTGGAAGGAGGGACCTTAGACAGGCTTCGAAGGCCTAACATAATAAAATGGGCAGGCGGTAGGCACTTTATTTTTGGTTCCAGGGGTACACGGGCAGCAGTGGTCTGGTCAGTGGAGGCCTAGTGGAAGGAGGGACCGCAGACAGGCTTCAAAGGCCTAACATAATAAAATGGGCTGGCTGTAGGCACTTTATTATTGGTTCCAGGGGTACACGGGCAGCAGTGGTCAGGTGAGTGGAGGCCTAGTGGAAGGAGGGACCGCAGACAGGCTTCGAAGGCCTAACACAATAAAATGGGCTGGCTGTAGGCACTTTAAAATTGGTTCCAGGGGTACACGGGCAGCAGTGGTCTGGTCAGTGGAGGCCTAGTGGAAGGAGGGACCGCAGACAGGCTTCGAAGGCCTAACACAATAAAATGGGCTGGCTGTAGGCACTTTAAAATTGGTTCCAGGGGTACACGGGCAGCAGTGGTCTGGTCAGTGGAGGCCTAGTGGAAGGAGGGACCGCAGACAGGCTTCGAAGGCCTAAAATAACAAACAATAGGCTCATGGCAGTTTTACAGCGGTTACATGGATACACGGGCAGCTTGGTGGTGAGTGGAGGAGTATTTAAAGTAGGGACCGCAGACAGGCTATCAAAGGCCTAAAATAACAAACAATAGGCTCATGGCAGTTTTACAGCGGTTACATGGATACACGGGCAGCTTGGTGGTGAGTGGAGGAGTATTTAAAGTAGGGACCGCAGACAGGCTATCAAAGGCCTAAAATAACAAACAATAGGCTCATGGCAGTTTTACAGCGGTTACATGGATACACGGGCAGGCAGCTTGGTGGTCAGTGGAGGAGTATTTAAAGTAGGGACCGCAGACAGGCTATCAAAGGCCTAAAATAACAAACAATAGGCTCATGGCAGTTTTACAGCGGTTACATGGATACACAGGCAGCTTGGTGGTCAGTGGAGGAGTATTTAAAGTAGGGACCGCAGACAGGCTATCAAAGGCCTAAAATAACAAACAATAGGCTCATGGCAGCTTTACAGCGGTTACATGGATACACAGGCAGCTTGGTGGTGAGTGGAGGAGTATTTAAAGTAGGGACCGCAGACAGGCTATCAAAGGCCTAAAATAACAAACAATAGGCTCATGGCAGTTTTACAGCGGTTACATGGATACACGGGCAGGCAGCTTGGTGGTCAGTGGAGGAGTATTTAAAGTAGGGACCGCAGACAGGCTATCAAAGGCCTAAAATAACAAACAATAGGCTCATGGCAGCTTTACAGTGGTTACATGGATACACAGGCAGCTTGGTGGTCAGTGGAGGAGTATTTAAAGTAGGGACCGCAGACAGGCTATCAAAGGCCTAAAATAACAAACAATAGGCTCATGGCAGCTTTACAGCGGTTACATGGATACACAGGCAGCTTGGTGGTGAGTGGAGGAGTATTTAAAGTAGGGACCGCAGACAGGCTATCAAAGGCCTAAAATAACAAACAATAGGCTCATGGCAGTTTTACAGCGGTTACATGGATACACGGGCAGGCAGCTTGGTGGTCAGTGGAGGAGTATTTAAAGTAGGGACCGCAGACAGGCTATCAAAGGCCTAAAATAACAAACAATAGGCTCATGGCAGCTTTACAGCGGTTACATGGATACACGGGCAGCTTGGTGGTGAGTGGAGGAGTATTTAAAGTAGGGACCGCAGACAGGCTATCAAAGGCCTAAAATAACAAACAATAGGCTCATGGCAGCTTTACAGCGGTTACATGGATACACAGGCAGCTTGGTGGTGAGTGGAGGAGTATTTAAAGTAGGGACCGCAGACAGGCTATCAAAGGCCTAAAATAACAAACAATAGGCTCATGGCAGTTTTACAGCGGTTACATGGATACACGGGCAGGCAGCTTGGTGGTCAGTGGAGGAGTATTTAAAGTAGGGACCGCAGACAGGCTATCAAAGGCCTAAAATAACAAACAATAGGCTTATGGCAGTTTTACAGCGGTTACATGGATACACGGGCAGGCAGCTTGGTGGTCAGTGGAGGAGTATTTAAAGTAGGGACCGCAGACAGGCTATCAAAGGCCTAAAATAACAAACAATAGGCTTATGGCAGTTTTACAGCGGTTACATGGATTCACGGGCAGGCAGCTTGGTGGTGAGTGGAGGAGTATTTAAAGTAGGGACCGCAGACAGGCTATCAAAGGCCTAAAATAACAAACAATAGGCTCATGGCAGCTTTACAGCGGTTACATGGATACACAGGCAGCTTGGTGGTGAGTGGAGGAGTATTTAAAGTAGGGACCGCAGACAGGCTATCAAAGGCCTAAAATAACAAACAATAGGCTCATGGCAGCTTTACAGCGGTTACATGGATACACAGGCAGCTTGGTGGTGAGTGGAGGAGTATTTAAAGTAGGGACCGCAGACAGGCTATCAAAGGCCTAAAATAACAAACAATAGGCTCATGGCAGCTTTACAGCGGTTACATGGATACACGGGCAGGCAGCTGGTGATGAGTGGAGGAGTATTTAAAGTAGGGACCGCAGACAGGCTATCAAAGGCCTAAAATAACAAACAATAGGCTCATGGCAGCTTTACAGCGGTTACATGGATACACAGGCAGCTTGGTGGTGAGTGGAGGAGTATTTAAAGTAGGGACCGCAGACAGGCTATCAAAGGCCTAAAATAACAAACAATAGGCTCATGGCAGTTTTACAGCGGTTACATGGATACACGGGCAGGCTGCTTGGTGGTCAGTGGAGGAGTATTTAAAGTAGGGACCGCAGACAGGCTATCAAAGGCCTAAAATAACAAACAATAGGCTCATGGCAGCTTTACAGCAGTTACATGGATACACAGGCAGCTTGGTGGTGAGTGGAGGAGTATTTAAAGTAGGGACCGCAGACAGGCTATCAAAGGCCTAAAATAACAAACAATAGGCTCATGGCAGCTTTACAGCGGTTACATGGATACACAGGCAGCTTGGTGGTGAGTGGAGGAGTATTTAAAGTAGGGACCGCAGACAGGCTATCAAAGGCCTAAAATAACAAACAATAGGCTCATGGCAGCTTTACAGCGGTTACATGGATACACGGGCAGGCAGCTGGTGATGAGTGGAGGAGTATTTAAAGTAGGGACCGCAGACAGGCTATCAAAGGCCTAAAATAACAAACAATAGGCTCATGGCAGCTTTACAGCGGTTACATGGATACACAGGCAGCTTGGTGGTGAGTGGAGGAGTAGTGCAAGGAGTGTCTGTCCCAGTACTCCCAAAATATAAATAGATGTTAATGTCTCGCAAAACAACCAAAACAAAAAAAAAGGTGGCATACTTAGGTACAGGGGTGGGCTCATCTACTGAGTTTCTGACATAGTAATTTGGCAGTAACTATTTAATGGTGCCAATATAGGACACAGACACAGACTACTTTAAGTTGCATCATAGATGTCTACAAATTTGTATTGTCAGTGCCAGACATTGAATGATGTCAGCGAATAGACTAAAGATTGGTGGAGCTGTGCGACATAATTTTGCACGTGGTAGAGCACATTTTGAGCTGGGGTAGGGGGGAACTCTCTTGAGGCCGGCGGGACCGCCCCAGGGCCCCTCATGTTACAACGGTGTGTCTGACGTTGGGTGCGCACCACCACCGCCAGAGACACTACATTGTACTATGAGGGACCCAGTAGCAATGCCGTCAACCAAAAGCGAGCACACCCACCTCTTCAGACAAACAGCAGTCTCACGGGTGCTTGCGCCAAGTCGCGATACCACGGCCCCGTGTGGGGAGTTTGGCCATTTAGGGAGGTGTAAACATGTCGTATGCTGTACAATCAGCTGCAGCAAATTAGACATTAGAAAAGTAATTCACAGGCAAGAGCTTTTCATAGGAAAGCTAGGTGTCGGCCGGGCAAGGTGGGGCAAAAGATTTCGAAATCCAGTTGTGGTTCATTTTAATGAATGTTAGATCGTCAACATTTTGGGTAGCCAGACGAGTCCTTTTTTCGGTTAATATTGAACCTGTAGCACTGAATACTCTTTCTGATAGGACACTTGCTGCCGGGCAAGCAAGCTCCTGCAATGCATATTCTGCCAATTCTGGCCAGGTGTCTAATTTGGAGGCCCAGTAATCAAATGGGAATGACGGTTGAGGGAGAACATCGATAAGGGATGAAAAATAGTTAGTAACCATACTGGACAAATGTTGTCTCCTGTCACTTTCAATTGATGCAGCAGTACCTGTCCTGTCTGCGGTCATAGCAAAATCACTCCACAACCTGGTCAGAAAACCCCTCTGTCCAACGCCACTTCTGATGTGTGCACCCCTAACACTCCTAGTCTGCTGCCCCCTGGAGCTCGTGTGAGAACGATCACGTGCGCTGTGTGCTGGGAATGCCTGAAGCAAACGGTCAACAAGAGTTGATTGTTTGGTTGCTAATATTAGTTCCAAGTTCTCATGTGGCATAATATTTTGCAATTTGCCTTTATAGCGTGGATCAAGGAGGCAGGCCAACCAGTAATCGTCATCGTTCATCATTTTCGTAATGCGTGTGTCCCTTTTTAGGATACGTAAGGCATAATCCGCCATGTGGGCCAAAGTTCCAGTTGTCAAATCTCCGGTTGTGATTGGTTGAGGGGCAGTTGCAGGCAAATCTACGTCACTTGTGTCCCTCAAAAAACCAGAACCCGGCCGTGACACGCAACCAATTTCCTGTGCCCCCGGGAAAGGTTCGGCATTAAAAATATACTCATCCCCATCATCCTCCTCGTCCTCCACCTCCTCTTCGCCCGCTACCTCGTCCTGTACACTGCCCTGACCAGACAATGGCTGACTGTCATCAAGGCTTTCCTCTTCCTCTGGTGCAGACGCCTGCTCCTTTATGTGCGTCAAACTTTGCATCAGCAGATGCATTAGGGGGATGCTCATGCTTATTACGGCGTTGTCTGCACTAACCAGCCGTGTGCATTCCTCAAAACACTGAAGGACTTGACACATGTCTTGTATCTTAGACCACTGCACACCTGACAACTCCATGTCTGCCATCCTACTGCCTGCCCGTGTATCCTCCCACAAATAAATAACAGCACGCCTCTGTTCGCACAGTCTCTGAAGCATGTGCAGTGTTGAGTTCCACCTTGTTGCAACGTCTATGATTAGGCGATGCTGGGGAAGGTTCAAAGACCGCTGATAGGTCTGCATACGGCTGGCGTGTACAGGCGAACGTCGGATATGTGAGCAAAGTGCACGCACTTTGAGGAGCAGGTCGGAGAACCCAGGATAAGTTTTCAATAAGCACTGCACCACCAGGTTTAAGGTGTGAGCCAGGCAAGGAATGTGTTTCAGTTGGGAAAGGGAGATGGCAGCCATGAAATTCCTTCCGTTATCACTCACTACCTTGCCTGCCTCAAGATCTACTGTGCCCAGCCACGACTGCGTTTCTTGTTGCAAGAACTCGGATAGAACTTCCGCGGTGTGTCTGTTGTCGCCCAAACACTTCATAGCCAATACAGCCTGCTGACGCTTGGCAGTAGCTGGCCCATAATGGGACAACTGGTGTGCAACAGTGTCATCTGCCGATGGAGTGGTTGGCAGACTGCGTTCTGTGGAAGAGCTGTAGCTTCTGCAGGAGGACGAGGAGGAGGAGGGGGTGCGAACGCCTACAGCCAACTGTTTCCTAGACCGTGGGCTAGGCACAACTGTCCCTAAATTGATGTCGCCTGTGGACCCTGCATCCACCACATTCACCCAGTGTGCCGTGATGGACACATAACGTCCCTGGCCATGCCTACTGGTCCATGCATCTGTAGTCAGGTGCACCTTTGTACTCACAGATTGCCTGAGTGCATGGACGATGCGCTGTTTAACATGCTGGTGCAGGGCTGGGATGGCTTTTCTGGAAAAAAAGTGTCGACTGGGTAGCTCGTATCGTGGTTCAGCGTACTCCATCAGGGCTTTGAAAGCTTCGCTTTCAACTAACCGGTAGGGCATCATCTCTAACGAGATTAGTCTAGCTATGTGGGCGTTAAAACCCTGTGTACGCGGATGCGAGGATAAGTACTTCCTTTTTCTAACCAGAGTCTCATGTAGGGTGAGCTGGACTGGAGAGCTGGAGATCGTGGAACTTTCGGGTGTGCCGGTGTACATGGCAGACTGAGAGACGGTTGGAGACGGTATTGTTTCCGCCGGTGCCCTAGATGCAATATTTCCTCCTACAAAACTGGTGGTTCCCTGACCCTGACTGCTTTTGGCTGGCAAAGAAACCTGCACAGATACTGCCGGTGGTGCGGAAAATGGTGGCCTTACAGTGACGGAAGGGATGTTGCGTTGCTGACTAGCTTCATTGGCCGAGGGTGCTACAACCTTAAGGGACGTTTGGTAGTTAGTCCAGGCTTGAAAATGCATGGTGGTTAAGTGTCTATGCATGCAACTAGTATTTAGACTTTTCAGATTCTGACCTCTGCTTAAGCTAGTTGAACATTTTTGACAGATGACTTTGCGCTGATCAGTTGGATGTTGTTTAAAAAAATGCCAGACTGCACTCTTCCTAGACTCGGATCCCTTTTCAGGGATTGCAGACTGAGCTTTAACCGGATGGCCACGCTGTCCTCCAACAGGTTTTGGCTTTGACACGCGTTTTGGGCCAGATACGGGCCCGGCAGATGGAACCTGTTGCGATGTTGATGCCTGCTGCGGCCCCTCCTCCACCTCCGCTTCTGAACTACTGCCGCCTGCACCCTGTTCCCCCAATGGCTGCCAATCGGGGTCAATAACTGGGTCATCTATTACCTCCTCTTCGAGCTCGTGTGCAACTTCGTCTGTGTCACTGTGTCGGTCGGTGGTATAGCGTTCGTGGCGGGGCAACATAGTCTCATCAGGGTCTGATTGTGGATCTGTACCCTGAGAGGGCAATGTGGTGGTCTGAGTCAAAGGAGCAGCATAGTACTCTGGCTGTGGCTGTGCATCAGTGCACTCCATGTCAGAATATACTTGTAATGGGCATGGCCTGTTAAATGTTTCACTTTCTAAGCCAGGGACGGTATGTGTAAAGAGCTCCATGGAGTGACCCGTTGTGTCGCCTGCTGCATCCTTCTCTCTTGTTGTAGTTTTTGCTGAGGAGGACAAGGAAGCGACTTGTCCCTGACCGTGAACATCCACAAGCGACGCGCTGCTTTTACATTTACCAGTTTCGGAAGAGGAGGCAAAAGAGCTAGAGGCTGAGTCTGCAATGTAAGCCAAAACTTGCTGTTGCTGCTCCGCCTTTAAAAGCGGTTTTCCTACTCCCAGAAAAGAGAGCGTTCGAGGCCTTGTGTAGCCTGACGACGAAACTGGCTCCACAGCTCCAGACTTAGGTGGAATATTTTTATCCCCACGACCACCTGATGCTCCACTACCACTACCATCATTACCAGCTGACAATGAACGCCCACGACGACCTCTTGCACCAGACTTCCTCATTGTTTTAAAATCTTAACCAAAGTAACTTTATTTGTTGCTGTCAAACAACTTACACGGTGAGCTATAACTTCAGTATGATTTCAATATCCCTTAACAGGTTGGTGAGACCACAAGGAAAATCAGGCACAATGTTACACACTCTGTTTTCTGTGGCACAAAATCACAGAGATGACACACACGCAGGACTGTCACTCAAGCACTAATGTCAATATTAATCTCCCACCTAATTTATTTATTTTTTTTTTTCAGGGAGACTTTAGAAACCAAATAATATTAAAAAAACCAAAAAAATAAATAGGCTTTCTATGGCCCACTGAATGAGAGGGAGAGAGGTGGCACACCCAGGAGTCAAGACTGGCACACAAGCTGAAAGGGCAATATTACTCTCCCACTGTTTTTTTAATTTTTTTTTTTTATTTTCAGGGAGACTTTAGAAACCAAATAATATTAAAAAAACCAAAAAAATAAATAGGCTTTCTATGGCCCACTGAATGAGAGAGAGGTGGCACACCCAGGAGTCAAGACTGGCACACAAGCTGAAAGGGCAATATTACTCTCCCACTGTTTTTGTTTTTTTTTTTTTTTTCAGGGAGACTTTAGAAACCAAATAATAAGAAAAAAAATAAATAAATAAATAGGCTTTCTATAGCCCACTGAATGAGAGATAGCACACACAGCAGTGGCACACAAGCCCTGACTGAGGCCAATATTTTTCTCCCACTGATTGATGTAGTGTTTTTGTGTTGAGGTAGATTTTAGAACACAAATCAAGGAAAAAAAAAATGCTTTCTATGGCCCACTGAATGAGAGAGGTGGCACACCCAGGAGTCAAGACTGGCACACAAGCTGAAAGGGCAATATTACTCTCCCACTGTTTTTTTATGTATTTTTTGTTTTTTAAGGGAGACTTTAGAATCCCAATAATATTTAAAAAAATAAATAAATAGACTTTCTATGGCCCACTGAATGAGAGAGGTGGCACACCCAGGAGTCAAGACTGGCACACAAGCTGAAAGGGCAATATTACTCTCCCACTGTTTTTTTATGTATTTTTTGTTTTTTAAGGGAGACTTTAGAAACCCAATAATATTTTAAAAAAAAATAAATAGGCTTTCTATGGCCCACTGAATGAGAGAGGTGGCACACCCAGGAGTCAAGACTGGCACACAAGCTGAAAGGGCAATATTACTCTCCCACTGTTTTTTTAAGTTTTTTTTTTTTTATTTTCAGGGAGACTTTAGAAACCAAATAATATTAAAAAAACCAAAAAAATAAATAGCCTTTCTATGGCCCACTGAATGAGAGAGGTGGCACACCCAGGAGTCAAGACTGGCACACAAGCTGAAAGGGCAATATTACTCTCCCACTGTTTTTTTAAGTTTTTTTTTTTTTATTTTCAGGGAGACTTTAGAAACCAAATAATATTAAAAAAACCAAAAAAATAAATAGGCTTTCTATGGCCCACTGAATGAGAGAGAGGTGGCACACCCAGGAGTCAAGACTGGCACACAAGCTGAAAGGGCAATATTACTCTCCCACTGTTTTTTTTTTTTTTTTTTTTTTTCAGGGAGACTTTAGAAACCAAATAATAAGAAAAAAAATAAATAAATAAATAGGCTTTCTATAGCCCACTGAATGAGAGATAGCACACACAGCAGTGGCACACAAGCCCTGACTGAGGCCAATATTTTTCTCCCACTGATTGATGTAGTGTTTTTGTGTTGAGGTAGATTTTAGAACACAAATCAAGGAAAAAAAAAATGCTTTCTATGGCCCACTGAATGAGAGAGGTGGCACACCCAGGAGTCAAGACTGGCACACAAGCTGAAAGGGCAATATTACTCTCCCACTGTTTTTTTATGTATTTTTTGTTTTTTAAGGGAGACTTTAGAATCCCAATAATATTTTAAAAAATAAATAAATAGACTTTCTATGGCCCACTGAATGAGAGAGGTGGCACACCCAGGAGTCAAGACTGGCACACAAGCTGAAAGGGCAATATTACTCTCCCACTGTTTTTTTATGTATTTTTTGTTTTTTAAGGGAGACTTTAGAAACCCAATAATATTTAAAAAAAAAATAAATAGGCTTTCTATGGCCCACTGAATGAGAGAGGTGGCACACCCAGGAGTCAAGACTGGCACACAAGCTGAAAGGGCAATATTACTCTCCCACTGTTTTTTTAAGTTTTTTTTTTTTTATTTTCAGGGAGACTTTAGAAACCAAATAATATTAAAAAAACCAAAAAAATAAATAGCCTTTCTATGGCCCACTGAATGAGAGAGGTGGCACACCCAGGAGTCAAGACTGGCACACAAGCTGAAAGGGCAATATTACTCTCCCACTGTTTTTTTAAGTTTTTTTTTTTTTATTTTCAGGGAGACTTTAGAAACCAAATAATATTAAAAAAACCAAAAAAATAAATAGGCTTTCTATGGCCCACTGAATGAGAGAGAGGTGGCACACCCAGGAGTCAAGACTGGCACACAAGCTGAAAGGGCAATATTACTCTCCCACTGTTTTTTTTTTGTTTTTTTTTTTTCAGGGAGACTTTAGAAACCAAATAATAAGAAAAAAAATAAATAAATAAATAGGCTTTCTATAGCCCACTGAATGAGAGATAGCACACACAGCAGTGGCACACAAGCCCTGACTGAGGCCAATATTTTTCTCCCACTGAATGATGTAGTGTTTTTGTGTTGAGGTAGATTTTAGAACACAAATCAAGGAAAAAAAAAATGCTTTCTATGGCCCACTGAATGAGAGAGGTGGCACACCCAGGAGTCAAGACTGGCACACAAGCTGAAAGGGCAATATTACTCTCCCACTGTTTTTTTATGTATTTTTTGTTTTTTAAGGGAGACTTTAGAATCCCAATAATATTTAAAAAAAAAAATAAATAGACTTTCTATGGCCCACTGAATGAGAGAGGTGGCACACCGAGGAGTCAAGACTGGCACACAAGCTGAAAGGGCAATATTACTCTCCCACTGTTTTTTTATGTATTTTTTGTTTTTTAAGGGAGACTTTAGAAACCCAATAATATTTAAAAAAAAAAATAAATAGGCTTTCTATGGCCCACTGAATGAGAGGGAGAGAGGTGGCACACCCAGGAGTCAAGACTGGCACACAAGCTGAAAGGGCAATATTACTCTCCCACTGTTTTTTTAAGTTTTTTTTTTTATTTTCAGGGAGACTTTAGAAACCAAATAATATTAAAAAAACCAAAAAAATAAATAGGCTTTCTATGGCCCACTGAATGAGAGAGAGGTGGCACACCCAGGAGTCAAGACTGGCACACAAGCTGAAAGGGCAATATTACTCTCCCACTGTTTTTTGTTTTTTTTTTTTTTTCAGGGAGACTTTAGAAACCAAATAATAAGAAAAAAAATAAATAAATAAATAGGCTTTCTATAGCCCACTGAATGAGAGATAGCACACACAGCAGTGGCACACAAGCCCTGACTGAGGCCAATATTTTTCTACCACTGATTGATGTAGTGTTTTTGTGTTGAGGTAGAATTTAGAACACAAATCACGGAAAAAATAAATAGGCTTTCTATGGCCCACTCAGTGAGAGATGGCACACACAGGGATGGCACTGTAGCAGAAATGCCAATCTTAATCTCCCACAAAAAAAAAAAAAAACAGGGACTGTCCTACAATTACTATCTCCCTGCAGTAATCTAAGCCAGGTATGGCAGGCAGCAATAGGAGTGGACTGATGCACAAATTAAATAAAAAGTGTGGACAAACAAAAAAGATAGCTGTGCAGAAAGGAACAAGAGGATATGTGCTTTGAAAAAAGCAGTTGGTTTGCACAGTGGCGTACACACAGCAATACAGCTATCACGGAGCCTTCTAGGGCAGCCCAATGAGCTACAACGCTGAGGAAAAAAAAAAAAAATAGCTTCCACTGTTCCTGCACACCGAAGGTGGTGTTGGACAGTGGAAATCGCTACAGCACAAGCGGTTTGGTGGTTAGTGGACCCTGCCTAACGCTCTCCCTGCTTCTGACGAAGCGGCAGCAACCTCTCCCTAAGCTCAGATCAGCAGCAGTAAGATGGCGGTCGGCGGGAACGCCCCTTTATAGCCCCTGTGACGCCGCAGACAGCAAGCCAATCACTGCAATGCCCTTCTCTAAGATGGTGGGGACCAGGATCTATGTCATCACGCTGCCCACACTCTGCGTTCACCTTCATTGGCTGAGAAATGGCGCTTTTCGCGTCATTGAAACGCGACTTTGGCGCGAAAGTCGCGTACCGCATGGCCGACAAGCACAGGGGTCGGATCGGGTTTCATGAGACGCCGACTTAGCCAAAAGTCGGCGACTTTTGAAAATGATCGACCCGTTTCGCTCAACCCTACCTACAGCCTTTTGTGCTACATGGTGGCATCTGATGTAGTGATATATAATATCTCAAAGGTTTTCAATTGGATTTAGGTCTGGAAAACATGAGGAACGGTCAATAACATCCATGTTTTTGCTTTCCAGCATGTGCCTTCATGCTCTAACCACATGAGACTAGGTAGTGTCCTGCATGCTTAGGAACTCAGGGCCTGTGCACCAATAGCTCTGAGAATTTTTTACCAGTGCCAAACAGAAGATTGGTACCACTGGCTATCATAAGCCTGGCTCTTTAACATCTGTCATATAGTTATGGTTGAAAGTGGTGGCACCCTTGAAACTATTACAGGAAGTTAAGTATTTCTCCCAAAACATTATTGCAATTACATATGTTTTGTTATACACATGTTTATTTCCTTTGTGTGTATTTGAACAACACAAAAAAAAGAGGAAAAGAAGGCAAATTAGGCACAATTTCACACGAAACCCCAAAAATGGACAGGACAAAATTGTTGGCACCTTTCCAAAAATGTATGCAAACTACTTTTTTTCAAGCATGTGATGCTTGTTCAAACTCACCTGTGGCAAGTAACATGTGGGGGCATTATTAAAATCATACCTGAAACAAGATAAAAATGGGAGCAGTTGACTCAATCTTTGCATTATCTGTCGGTGTGTCTTAGGGTACCGTCTCACATAACGATTTACCAACGATCACGACCAGCAATACGACCTGGCCGTGATCGTTGGTAAGTGGTTGTGTGGTCGCTGGGGAGCTGTCACACAGTCAGCTCTCCAGCGACCAACGATGCCGAAGGGCCGCGCTTAGTAACCCGATGTTTACCGTGGTTACCAGCGTAAAAGTAAAAAAAAAAAAACAGTGCATACTTACATTCCGGTGTCTGTCCCCCGGCGTTCTGCTTCTCTCCACTGTGTCTGTGCCAGCCGGAAAGCACAGCGGTGACGTCACCGCGTCACCGCTGTGCTCGCTTTCCGGCCGGCCGGCGCTCACAGTGCAGAGAAGCAGAACGCCGGGGGACAGACACCGGAATGTAAGTATGTACTGTTTGTTTTTTTTTTACTTTTACGCTGGTAACCACGGTAAACATCGGGTTACTAAGCGGGGCCCTGCGCTTAGTAACCCGATGTTTACCCTGGTTACAAGCGAACGCATCGCTGGATCGCTGTCACACACAACGATCCAGCGATGACAGCGGGAGATCCAGCGACGAAAGAAAGTTCCAAACGATCTGCTACGACGTACGATTCTCAGCAGGGTCCCTGATCGCTGCTATGTGTCGGACACAGCGATATCGTATGGATATCGCTGGAACGTCACGGATCGTACCGTCGTAGCAACAAAAGTGCCACTGTGTGACGGTACCCTTACTCTAAGCACAGAGAATAGAAAGAGACTTGAGAACCAACATTCTTGAACAATATTAATTATCTCAAGGTTTCAAGTCCATCTCCAGAGATCTTGATGTTCCTTTGTCCACGGTGTGTTAAGATAATCAAGAAGTTTACAACCCATGGCACTTTAGCTATCTCCCTGGAAGTGGACGACAGAGAAAAATTGATGAAAGGTTGCAACATGGTATAATCCAGAGGGTGAATAAGCAGCCCCAATCAAGTTCCAAAGAAATTCAAGCTGTCCTGCAGTCTCAGGGCACAGCAGTTTCAGTCCAATCCATCAACATTTGAATGAAATGAAACATTATGGCAGGAGACCCAGGAGGACCCCGCTGCTGACACAGAAACAAAAAAAAGCTAGACTGCAATTTGCCAAAAAGTATGTGAGTAAGCAAAAATCCTTCTGGGAAAATGTCTTGTGGAAGGATAAAACCAAGATAGATATTTTTGTTAAAGCAAATTGTTCTACTTTTTAACAAAATCAGAATGAAGCCAACAAAGAAATGAACACAGTACCTACAGTCAAATATGGTGTAGGTTCAAAGATTTTTCAGGGTAGTTTTGCTGCCTCTGGCACTGGGGGCCTTGACTGTGTACAAGCATCATGAAATCTGAAGATTACCAAAGGATTTTGGGTTGCAATGTAGGCCAAGTGTCAGAAACTTGGGTTTGCGTCCAAGGTCATGGGTCTTCTGGCAGAACAATGACCCCAAACATACTTCAAGAAGCAAGCAAAAATAGAAGGAAACAAAGTGCTAGAGAATTCTGAAGTAGCCAGCAATGAGCCAGAATCTAAATCCAATTGAACACCTGTGGAGAGATCTTAAAATTTCTGTTGGGAGAAGACACCTTCAAATATGAGAGACCTGGAGCAGTTTGCAAAAGAAGAGTGAAGCAATATTCCACTTGAGAGATGTAAGAAGCTTGTTGATGATTATAGGAAGCGGTTGATTGCAGTTATTTATTTCAACTCGAGGTTGCCAACAATTTTGTCTGGCTCATCTTTGGAATTTTGTGTGAAATAAAGTAAGTTCAATTTGCCTTTTTTTCTCTGTTTGCACTGTTCCAATACACATAAAGGAAATAAACATGTGTATAACAAAACATGTGTAATTGCAATAATTTTCTGGAACAATTTTATGGGGGCCAGCCCTTTTAGACATGACTGTATGTGCACATATGAATCTGCTCTCTTGTGTGAAGAGAATAGGGCTTTAATAGCGAACCTGTCAAGTCTCGTGTTTTGTGGTGAATTCCAATTAAGCTGCATGTTGTGGGGCTGTGAGCATAGGTCCAACTACAGAACGACCCTTCATTCATTCATCATATTGTCTATTTCTGACAATTTGGTTGGAAACATAAATTCCAGTAACATGTTGGTCATTTTGTGGTGCTCTGGAAGTGCTCCTCCTGTTCCTCATACAAATGAGTAGACACTGGTCCTTCTGCAGTGTTGATGTCCTTGGATTGTTCTGTGATTCTGTTGTAACTAACCATGCCCTGATATATTTTACAGGAGACACAACATGACCGTGTATGGCCAATCTGGCTACCTCTTACCTGCGACCTCCACCACCAACTAACCCGTGCAGAACAAAATAAAGATGATACACATTAATACTTTTTGGATAATTTTGGCCACAGCGGCCAGTTTATTAACAAACAATAACAAACATTTTCATTAAACATTAATATGCAAATGTATGCAAAAAATCGAGGGGAGGGTTCTTGGAGCACCCGGAAAAAATCTGGCTTAACTATTTTGGCAAAACCAAAAAAGAACTTTACACCACTATTTACCCTCCACTGTACACCACTGGCTCGAAGGGCACCGAAAATCCCTATCCGGGAAAATTAACCACCAACCAGCTCCCAGGGTAAAAGCCCAGTCCAGAGCCAGTAACCAAAATGCCAGAACAACCAAAACCATTTTAACTGTCCGGAATTTTACTTACAACTCCTTTCCCACTGAATCAGCATCAACTCCAAGAACCCCACCCCCGCCCACTATGCTACTGTGACAAAGCAATCACCAACCTACACACCACCGCCCAATGTGATCCATCTGTATTCCCAATCCTATAGCAACGCAACAATGAAAATTACTGCATAACAAAAAAGAGGGATGATGGGTGGGTCTCGTCATGTTGGCTTCGTCCCCAACTGACAATTTTCCAGCACTTTCCTCTATTACCCATGCCCCCACCCCTACAGTCTCTCCCCAAGCTCCCCCCTTTTAACCAATCACATCACTCTGCCACTACATTTGAAAGTTGCCTTATGGCCAAGCACAGTCATGGGGGGCCTACATTGAGCTGGGCTTATTCCTGCCCCATCTAACAAACCATCTTGTGATGGCACATAAAGACGTGCTATTCTGCTGGAGATTTTGTATTTGTGCAACCTTTAATGGGCTGCAATCAGTGTTAGCCATCAATTGAAATTGATCCTATGGGGCAAACTGACAGATAAATGCATGACACATCTATAACTGCCTTAGGTTGGCTCCCAGCTCTTAATACAGTTTTTATGGACTGACTTAGAACAAACCACTCTATTTAGTTGGTCCCTGGAAACCCTGACCTTTAACCCCTTAATCCCGTATGACGTACTATACCGTCGAGGTGGGGTGGGCCTTAATTCCCGGTGACGGTATAGTACGTCATACGCGATCGGCCGCGCTCACGGGGGGAGCGCGGCCGATCGCGGCCGGGTGTCGGCTGCATATCGCAGCTGACATCCGGCACTATGTGCCAGGAGCGGTCACGGACCGCCCCCGGCACATTAACCCCCGGCACACCGCGATCAAACATGATCGCGGTGTACCGGCGGTACAGGGAAGCATCGCGCAGGGAGGGGGCTCCCTGCGGGCTTCCCTGAGACGATCGGTACAAGGTGATGTACTCACCTCGTACCGAACGTCTTCTCCCTGCAGGCCCCGGATCCAAAATGGCCGAGGGGCTGTATCCGGGTCCTGCAGGGAGCACTTCCGGGTCGGAGCAGGCTGCAGATGAAAGCTGCAGCCTGCACGGCTGTAAGTGAGATCGGAGATCTCACAGAGTGCTGTGCACACTGTGAGATCAGCGATCTGTAATGTCCCCCCCTGGGACAAAGTAAAAAAGTAAAAAAAAAAAATTTCCACATGTGTAAAAAAAAAAAAAAAAAAAAAAATTCCTAAATAAATAATAATAAAAAAAAAATATTATTCCCATAAATACATTTCTTTATCTAAAAAAAACAAACAAAAACAATAAAAGTACACATATTTAGTATCGCCGCGTCCGTAACGACCCAACCTATAAAACTGGCCCACTAGTTAACCCCTTCAGTAAACACCGTAAGAAAAAAAAAAAAAAAACGAGGCAAAAAACAACGCTTTATTACCATACCGCCGAACAAAAAGTGGAATAACACGCGATCAAAAAGACGGATATAAATAACCATGTTACCGCTGAAAACGTCATCTTGTCCCGCAAAAAACGAGCCGCCATACAGCATCATCAGCAAAAAAATAAAAAAGTTATAGTCCTGAGAATAAAGCGATACCAAAATAATTATTTTTTCTATAAAATAGTTTTTATCGTATAAAAGCGTCAAAACATAAAAAAATGATATAAATGAGGTATCGCTGTAATCGTACTGACCCGAAGAATAAAACT
This sequence comes from Ranitomeya variabilis, assembly GCF_051348905.1. NCBI lineage: Eukaryota > Metazoa > Chordata > Amphibia > Anura > Dendrobatidae > Ranitomeya > Ranitomeya variabilis. The sequence goes on along the minus strand of NC_135232.1, from coordinate 620,077,694 downwards.
GCTTTATCCATTTTACCAAACGTGGAACGGTATAAACGCCTCTCCCAAAAGAAATTCATGAATAGCTGGTTTTTGGTCATTCTGCCTCACAAAAATCGGAATAAAAAGTGATAAAAAATGGTCACATGTCCGAAAATGTTACCAATAAAAACGTCAACTCGTCCCGCAAAAAACAAGACCTCACATGACTCTGTGGACCAAAATGTGGAAAAATTATAGGTCTCAAAATGTGGAGACGCAAAAACTTTTTTGCTATAAAAAGCGTCTTTTAGTCTGGTTTCACACTTGCGTTTTTATCTGCATGCGTTTTTTAAAAAAACCGCATGTGTGAAAAAATGCATGTAAACGCGGTAAAACGCATGCGTTTTTATAGAAAAACACAAGAAAACAAGAAAAAAACAAAAAACCCTAACCCTACCCCTAACCTGAAATACGTGGCACTGAAATATACGTTTATATACGTATATACGTATATAAGTGCCACGATATTTCAGTGGCCACGTATATAAGTGCCACGTATTTAAGTGCCACGTATTTAAGTGCCACGTATTTAAGTGCCACGTATTTAAGTGCCACGTATTTACGTGCCACGTATTTACGTGCCACGTATTTACGTGCCACGTATTTACGTGCCACGTATTTTTCAGTGCCTGAAATACGTGGCACTGAAATGCGTGGCACTTAAATACGTGGCACTTAAATACGTGGCACTTAAATACGTGGCACTTAAATACGTGGCACTTAAATACGTGGCACTTAAATACGTGGCACTTATATACGTGGCACTTATATACGTGGCACTTATATACGTGGCACTTATATACGTGGCACTTACATACGTGGCACTTACATACGTGGCACTTATATACGTGGCACTTATGACTGTCAGAAAATGTTCAGTAAACGGTTAGGGGTGAGGTTAGGGGTAGGGTTTCAGGTAGAATTGGGGAGTTTCCACTGTTCAGGCACATCAGGGGCTCTCCAAACGCGACATGGCGTCCAATCTCAATTCCAGCCAATTCTGCGTTGAAAAAGTAAAACAGTGCTCCTTCCCTTCCGAGCTCTCCCGTGCGTCCAAAAAGGGGTTTACCCCAACATATGGGGTATCAGCGTACTCAGGACAAATTGAACAACAACTTCTGGGGTCCAAGTTCTCTTGTTATCCTTGGGAAAATAAAAATTTGGGGGGCTAAAAAATCATTTTTGTGAAAAAAAAAATAATTTTTATTTTCACGGCTCTGCGTTATAAACTGTAGTGAAACACTTGGGGGTTCAAAGTTCTCACAACACATCTAGATAAGTTCCTTGGGGGGTCTAGTTTCCAATATGGGGTCACTTGTGGGGGGGTTTGTACTGTTTGGGTACATCAGGGGCTCTGCAAATGCAACGTGACGCCTGCAGACCAATCCATTTAAGTCTGCATTCCAAATGGCGCTCCTTCCCTTCCAAGCTCTGTCATGCACCCAAACAGTGGTTCCCCCCCACATAGGGGGTATCAGCGTACTCAGGACAAATTGGACAACAACTTTTAGGGTCCAATTTATCCTGATACCCTTGTGAAAATACAAAACTGGGGGCTAAATTTCATTTTTGTGAAAAAAAAAAAAAAATTATTTTCACGGCTCTGCGTTATAAACTGTAGTGAAACACTTGGGGGTTCAAAGCTCTCAAAACACATCTAGATAAGTTCCTTAGGGGGTCTACTTTCCAAAATGGTGTCACTTGTGGGGGGGTTTAATGTTTAGGCACATCAGGGGCTCTCCAAACGCAACATGGCATCCCATCTTAATTCCAGTCAATTTTGCATTGAAAAGTAAAATAGCGCTTCTTCCCTTCTGAGCTCTGCTATGCGCCCAAACAATGGTTTACACCCACATATGGGGTATCGTCGTACTCAGGACAAATTGCACAACAACTTTTGTGGTCTAATTTCTTCTCTTACCCTTGGGGAAATAAAAAAATGGGGGTGAAAAGATCATTTTTGTGAAAAAATATGATTTTTTATTTTTACGGCTCTGCATTATAAACTTCTGTGAAGCACTTGTTGGGTCAAAGTGCTCACCACACATCTAGATAAGTTCCTTAGGGGGTCTACTTTCCAAAATGGTGTCACTTGTGGGAGGTTTCAATGTTTAGGCACATCAGGGGCTCTCCAAATGCAACATGGCGTCCCATCTCAATTCCAGTCAATTTTGCATTGAAAAGTCAAATGGCGCTCCTTTGCTTCCAAGCTCTGCCATGCGCCCAAACTGTGGTTTACCCCCACATATGGGGTATCAGCGTACTCAGGACAAATTGTACAACAACTTTTGGGGTCTATTTTCTCCTGTTACCCTTGGTAAAATAAAACAAATTGGAGCTGAAATAAATTTTGTGTGAAAAAAAGTTAAATGTTCATTTTTATTTAAACATTCCAAAAATTCCTGTGAAACACCTGAAGGGTTAATAAACTTCTTGAAAGTGGTTTTGAGTACCTTGAGGGGTGCAGTTTTTAGAATGGTGTCACACTTGGGTATTTTCTATCATATAGACCCATCAAAATGACTTCAAATGAGATGTGGTCCCTAAAAAAAAATGGTGTTGTAAAAATGAGAAATTGCTGGTCAACTTTTAACCCTTATAACTCCGTCACAAAAAAAAATTTGGGTTCCAAAATTGTGCTGATGTAAAGTAGACATGTGGGAAATGTTATTTATTAAGTATTTTGTGTGACATATGTCTGTGATTTAAGGGCATAAAAATTCAAAGTTGGAAAATTGCGCAATTTTCAAAATTTTCGCCAAATATTCGTTTTTTTCACAAATAAACGCAAGTTATATCGAAGAAATTTTACCACTAACATGAAGTACAATATGTCACGAGAAAACAATTTCAGAATCGCCAAGATCCGTTGAAGCGTTCCAGAGTTATAACCTCATAAAGGGACAGTGGTCAGAATTGTAAAAATTGGCCTGGTCATTAACGTGCAAACCACCCTCGGGGCTTAAGGGGTTAAACATTAACAATTAGACTTATTGATTTAGACTTATGCAAGGGTTATGTCAACAGAAGAAGCTACTGGTTGGTGGAGTGAGCTGGCAGGTCATACCCTGGAGGTCAAAATATGGGACAAAATCAAAATGTTTAAGAGGATGCCAAGATCAGTAATGGGAATCAAACAGACTGAATAGGAGCAGATTAAAAGGGTTATGAACCAGGGCAAGTATAACATATAACTGGCAACAGTGGCAGACTGCAGTTGGTTTAAAAAGAGTGACCCAGCCCAAGTCTGAAAGTAAAGAGCTAACTAGATAAACCATATTAAGATATTAACCCTCAAACTCCGTGCATTGATGACATCACAAAACAAAGAAATTAATTAACTGAAGTGCTAGTTTGGCCCCGTCATGTGCAATAAAAGTGCTACACTGCCTAGTGACAGATAGTAGGTAGTTGAAGCAAACATGCAGCACAAGCATAGAAATCATAGAGCCCTACAGCCAATGAAAGAATTGCCTGAATACCCCGCAAAAAGAAGCACACATAAAGTTGTTAACAAGGATCGGTCACTTGCCATAATTATGTACATTTTTGTTTACCTGGGCGAAATGCTGCTATTCTTCTGAATCTGGCATCCTCTTTATTATTGATATACGGCCACCACTTCCTTTTTTCAACTTGTGTATTAATCTAGTCTTCTTAGCCAAGAGATACTCATGAAAACACCCACAGATAAGAGATGAGGACCATGTACACTAGGATAGAAAGACTAGAATTTTATTTTTATTGATATGCTCAGTATGAAAAAATATGCCATCCTTAATTTTGACATATAATAGCGTACTTGGAAACCCCAAAAGGAGGTGGGAGCACGACTTTGCATCGGTGCTTACCCCAAGATTCCTGCAGAGGAAAGAAGTCCCTCGGGTCCTAATGAAAGTAAAGATGTAAGATCCACTGTCATTGAAATATTAGGCTGAGAATAAAAAAGGTTGAAAATTGCCAAAAACTCCTTGGAAATTCTGCCGTCCTGGGAAATTTAAACTGCTAACAGTCTAGAAAGCATCCGAGGTCGCTGAGAGGACAAGTACAGAATTACACCTTGAAAGTTGTTGTTTTTTTATCTTTTGTGTCAGTACTGAGAAATCTTAAGTGTATTTTATCTGCAGCCACACACTCATAAGAAGAGGCCATCGTGAAAACACATTCACAGCCAAAAAAATGTGCTAGTTCGTACCTTACCATAATAAAAGTAGGAATGACCGACAAATTATGCAAGATCATTGAGTGAGCAGTGAAACAACATGGATGCATACTTAGGTAGGTGGAATAAAGAAATAGAGCAATCATGTTTTACCTTTTTTGATCTAATAAACATCTATCGATTAATTATTTGCAACCAACAATACCATTTGTTGTGAGAAAAGTATCTACCATTACTACCTCTTGTGGTTGGCATTCTACAGTCTGACTGCTCTAACTGTAAAGAATCCTTTCTTTTTTAAATATTTATGAGAAAAAAAAGTCTACTGGCGTACACATGCAAACACCATCCCTTTCTATCATATATAAAAGCCTAGAACAGATTAATTGATGATGCATTAGTGATTTGGCTCAGATTTTTATTCATTTTGCAGATTACTTGAATAGCAATCCCATTAACATGCAAATTATTTTGTTATTTAGAAGGTCCAAGAGATGTTAGCGTACACATAGATGACAATATACAGCGCATATAAAAAGTCTACACCTCCGTTAAAGTGACAGGTTTATACAATGTAAAACAATCATGGCAAGAAGAATCATTTCAGAAATATTTCCAGCAAATCTGTGTGTGATCAAAAATCGCATCATGCACTAGTTTCTTCTTTAAATCACATGAGGCTCAAACATTCAAATCTATGAGAGCACTACAGAAGTCAGAAGATTATATATAGAGAGAGAGAGAGAGAGAAAAAAAACTTTTTGTTTCTCCAGCAATCAGTCCAATGGTACCTTTTTTTATCCATTAAAAAGTTCCAGATGTCTTCAGTAACAATATTGCATACATTCAATCCTTTATGGACGACGTGTTTCGACACCACATATGTCTTCCTCCAGGGAACTTTTTAATGGATAAATAAAAGGTATATTTTACTCTACCATTGGACTGATCGCTGGAGAAACAAAAAGTTTTTTCTTTACATGTGTGGATTTGTCCCAATCCGTTTTCTGTGCGAACTGTATCCACAGGTTGGATGTATTCCTGTTCCTTCAAAACGGTAAGCTCTTCTGTATTTTCATGACTATGAAAATTGTAAATTCACACTGAAGGCATCAAAACTATGAATTAACACATGTGGAATTATATACTTAACAAAAAATTGTGAAACACCTGAAATTATATCTTATATTCTAGGTTCTTCAAAGTAGCCACCTTTTGCTTTGATGACTGCTTTGCACACTCTTGGCATTCTCTTGATGAGCTTTAAGAGGTTGTCACCGGGAATGGTCTTCCAAGAATCTTGAAGGAGTTCCCAGAGATGCTTAGCACTTGTTGGCCCTTTTGCCTTCACTCTGTGGTGCAGCTGACCCCAAACCATCTCGATTGGGTTCAGGTCTGGTGATTGTGGAGGACCATGTCATCTGGCGTAGCACCCCATCACTCTCCTTCTTGGTCAAATAGCCCTTACACAGCCTGGAGGTGTGTTTGGGGTCATTGTCCTGTTGAAAAATAAATGATGGTCCAACTAAACGCAAACCGGATGAAATAGCATGCCGCTGCAAGATGCTGGGTAGCCATGCTGGTTCAGTATGCCTTCAATTTTGAATAAATCCCCAACAGTGTCACCAGCAAAGCACCCCCACACCATCACACCTCCTCCTCCATGCTTCACAGTGGGAACCAGGCATGTAGAGACCATCCGTTCACCTTTTCTGCGTCGCACAAAGACACGGTGGTTGGAACCAAAGATCTCAAATTTGCACTCATCAGACCAAAGCAGAGATTTCCACTGGTCTAATGTCCATTCCTTTTGTTCTTTAGCCCAAACAAGTCTCTTCTGCTTGTTGCCTGTCCTTAGCAGTGCTTTCCTAGCAGCTATTTTACCATAAAGGCCTGCTGCACAAAGTCTCTTCTGTTGTGAATTCTGCTCTTGGGCTCCCTCCGGTGGTTGTAAGTGGCACTTTTGTGAGTTCTGCTCTTGGGCTCCCTCCGGTGGTTTTAAGTGGTACTGCTGCTCCTTGGATTTAGTAGCCAGCAGCTGCTTCCACTGATTGTCTTTCTGGCTCGGCTATTTAGCCTGGTTCTATCCTTCAGCCTGTGCCAGTTGTCAATGGTTCCTGGTTGGATTCACATCTCTGCTTGGATTTCCCTGATATTCTGACCAGTTCAGCAAAGATAAGTCCTTGCTTTGTTCTTTAGCAGTCCACTTGTTGTGGACTTAATCTTTCTGCACTTTCTATGTTTTTTCTAGTCCAGCTTGTCAGTATGGATTTATTCAGTTAAGCTGGAAGCTCTGGGAAGCAGATTTACCCTCCACACCTTTAGTCAGGTGTGGAGATTTTTGTAAACTCTGTGGTGGATTTTTCTAGTTTTTAATACTGACCGCACAGTATTCTGTCCTGTTCTATCTATCTAGCCTGGCCTTCTTTGCTACATCCTGGTTTCATTCTGCGTATGTCATTTCCCTCTCCACTCACAGTCAATATTTGTGGGGGGCTGTCCTATCCTTTGGGGATTTTCTCTGAGGCAAGATAGCTTTCCTGTTTCTATCTTTAGGAGTAGTTAGTCCTCCGGCTGTGACGAGGTGTCTAGGGAGTGACAGGAACATCCCACGGCTACTTCTAGTGTTGTGTTAAGCTCAGGAACTGCGGTCAGTACAGGTACCACCTCCTCCAGAGCACGTCCCATGTTGCTCCTAAACCACCAGCTCATAACACTCCTCTTAACAGTTGTTGTAGAGATGTGTCTGCTGCTACAACTCTGTGTGGCATTGACCTGGTCTCTAATCTGAGCTGCTGTTAACCTGTGATTTCTGAGGCTGGTGACTCAGATAAACTTATCCTCAGAAGCAGAGCTGACTCTAGGTCTTCCTTTCTGGAGCGGCCCTCCTGTGAGCCAGTTTCTTTGTTGCGCTTGATGGTTTTTGCAACTGCACTTGGGGACACTTTCAAAGTTTTCCCAATTTTTCGTACTGACTGACTTTCATTTCTTAAAGTAATGATGGCCACTCGTTTTTCTTTACTTAGCTACTTTTTCTTGCCATAATACAAATTCTAACAGTCTATTCAGTAGCACTATCAGCTGTGTATCCACCAGACTTCTTCTCAACACAACTGATAGTCCCAACCCCATTTATAAGGCAAGAAATCCCACTTATTAAAACTGACAGGGCACACCTGTGAAGTGAAAACCTTTTCCGGTGACTACCTCTTGAGGCTCAACAAGAGAATGCCAAGAGTGTGCAAAGCAGTCATCAAAGTAAAAGGTGACTACTTTGAAGAACCTAGAATATAAGACATAATTTCAGTTGTTTCACACTTTTTTGTTAAGTGTATAATTCCACATGTGTTAATTCATAGTTTTGATGCCTTCAGTGTGAATGTACAATTTTCATAGTCATGAAAATACAGAAAATCTTTAAATAATAATGATAATAATAATTTTTATTTATATAGCGCCAACATATTCCGCAGCCCTTTACAAATTATAGAGGGGATTTGTACTGACAATAGACATTACAGCATAACAGAAATCACAGTTCAAAACAGATACCAGTAGGAATGAGGGCCCTGCTCGCAAGCTTACAAACTATGAGGAAAAGGGGAGACACGAGAGGTGGATGGTAACAATTGCTTTCCTTGTTCGGCCCAGTCATAGTGTAAGGCTCGGGTGTTCATGTAAAGCTGCATGAACCAGTTAACTGCCTAAGTATGTAACAGTACCGACACAGAGGGCTATTAACTGCATAAAGTGTATGAGAACATGATGAGAGGAACCTGATTATGATTTTTTTTTTTTTTTGAATGGGCCACACAGGGATGGTTAGGTTAATGCATTGAGGCGGTAGGCCAGTCTGAACAAATGAGTTTTTAGGGCACGCTTAAAACTGTGGGGATTGGGGATTAATCGTATTAACCTAGGTAATGCATTCCAAAGAATCAGCGCAGCACGTGTAAAGTCTTGGAGATGGGAGTGGGAGGTTCTGATTATTGAGGATGCTAACCTGAGGTCATTAGCGGAGCGGAGGGCACGGGTAGGGTGGTAGACTGAGACCAGAGAGGAGATGTAGGGTGGTGCTGAGCCATGGAGTGCTTTGTGGATGAGGTAGTAGTTTTGTACTTGATTCTGGAGTGGATGGGTAGCCAATGTAATGACTGGCACAAGGTAGAGGCATCGGTGTAACGGTTGGTGAGGAATATGATTCTGGCAGCAGCATTCAGGACAGATTGGAGCGGGGAGAGTTTGGTAAGAGGGAGGCCGATTAGTAGAGAGTTACAATAGTCCAGACGAGAATGAATAAGTGAGACAGTAAGAGTTTTTGCAGAGTCGAAAGTGAGAAAAGGGCGAATTCTAGAAATGTTTTTGAGATGCAGATAAGAAGAGCGAGCCAGTGATCGGATGTGGGGGGTGAATGAAAGCTCGGAATCAAGGATGACCCCAAGGCAGCGGGCATGTTGCTTTGGAGTAATGGTGGAACCACACACGGAGATAGCAATGTCAGGCAAAGGTAGGTTAGTAGAGGGAGAGAACACGAGGAGTTCAGTTTTTGACAGGTTCAGTTTCAGATAGAGGAAGGACATGATGTTAGAGACAGCGGTACGACAATCACTGGTGTTTTCTAAAAAGGTCGGCATGATAACAGGAGAAGAGGTGTATAATTGGGTGTTGTCAGCATAGAGATGGTACTGGAAACCAAATCTACTGATTGTTTGTCCAATAGGGGCAGTATGAGAAGGTGTGTCCAAACTTTTGATCTGTACTGTAACTGTACCTATCCGGGACCGGTACTGTTGAGGCTACCTCCCTTGTTGCCTGGGGGAAGGAATGAGGAGCCGGACTGACCTCATAACCCGAGTAGAAGAGGCAGCTTAAAAAGCAAAGCGCATGCAGCCATGGGCAGTTTGGCGCGAATGCAGCCAGGTGAGCAGCGTGCTCCATCCTCTGAGCACCGGCGCCATGACTGGCTGTGTTGTTTGGTCCCCACCGCTTCCAGCTGTACCACTGCAGAGAGAAGTGTCGTGCGCTCAGTAGCCGCCAGAGACATAAGTGCCGTGCGCTCAATGACTGTGTACCGCGCACGTGCAGAGGAGAGAAGGCTGAGTACCGGACAGACTTTTGCGGCCTAACCTACCACTTGCTTCCCTCCCATTTACGTTTGGCAAACAAAGCGGGTCAATTGGGAACGTGCAGAACGGAATTTTGATTCCACTCGAGAGACCTTCATGGGCTCCACCACATTGGTCGTTTGAGCTGGAGATTTCAAAGGAATAGCAAAGTTAGGAGCTAGCTGAATCCTTGTTCTACACTGGGCTCGCTCCAACCTTCATTCAGCATACCAAAGGTCAATGCGAGTGGACAAAGATATTAGATCCTCCAGTGTAGTTGGAATCTCCCTAGTGGCCAAAGCATCCTTAACATAACCTGCAAGACCCCTCCAAAAAACGGGAATCAGGACCTTGTCTAGCCACTCCAACTCGAAAGCTAAAGTCCAGAATTGGATAGCAAACTGGTTGATGGTGGAAGAGCCCTGGGATAATGCCAAGAGTTGGAGTGCGGCATCATAGGTAACATGGGGTCCGAAAAAGACCTGCTTCAGAGCGCCCAGAAAGCGAGCGATGCTCAGGATCACCGGATCATTACGTTCCCAGAGCGGCGTGTCCCACTCTAATGCTCTGTCCATCAACAAGGACTCCACAAATCCCACCTTGGCCTGTTCATATGAGAAACGTGAGGCCAGTAGCTCTAACTGAATTGAGCATTGGTTCAAGAATCCCTTGCAAGTCTTGCTGTTCCCTGAAAACTTATAGGGAGGCGGGAAATGTGAGAAAGAAGGAGCAGGAGTCACAGTAGCAACTCTAGAAGCGGCTTCGCTGGTTGCCTGTGCCAGGGCCGGCGTCAGCACCCGGCGCACCCGGGCAAGTGCCGGGGCCCTGGCGAGATGGTGGGGCCCACTCACACAGTCATAGATTCCAATTTGCGCTGGCACAAGCATCTTTTCAGTCAGTGCAGGGCCAGGCACATCGGGGTTAAGGACACAGCCAGCGTGACATTGTGGGCGGAGAGAGCACATTCTCCTGCTCTGCTCTCCCGCCCCTGGCTGCGTGCAGTGCTGAACTTATCAGGCACAGGCAGATTCCGGAGGAGCTCCTACCAGCGCCTGAGTGAGTGCCATGCTATATCGCTGTATATTCTGACAGTCTGGGTGACCTGGGGCGGCCATGGCTGGGCGGCTGCAGCTGACATATATATATACTACAGCAGCTGCCCAGCCCAGGCCCCCAGCACAGCCTGTATAGATACAGTGTATATAATATATATACAGGACAGGTGCTGGGGGCCTGGGCTGGGCGGCTGTTGAAGTATATACACTGCACAGTACCACTCCCCTGTATATATACACCGCACAGTACCTCTCCCCTGTATATATACACTGCACAGTACCACTCCCCTGTATATATACTCTGCACAGTACCTCTCCCCTGTATATATACACTGCACAGTACCTCTCCCCTGTATATACACACTGCACAGTACCACTCCCCTCTATATATACACTGCTCAGTACCGCTCCTCCTGTATATATACACTGTACATTACCACTCCTGTATATATACACTGTACAGTACCACTCCTCCTGTCCTGTATATATACACTGCAGAATTTACAATAGCTACTACTCATGTAAGAAGTGAAATCTGGCATTGTAGTATACCTATACTTCTCTGCTGTATCTGGGCATCATGAATCGTAGTATGTGTTAAAGGATGGGGGGGGCCCACTGAGACCCTTTCGCCCGGGCTTTCAAAAATCTGGAGCCGGCCCTGGCCTGTGCCACTACTGTGGATATATCCACAGCTGAATTTGCCCACTCAAGTGTGGACAACATGCCCTCCAGCTGCTGGATATACCGCAGGATTGCACTGAATAAAGGAGTAATATAGTGCAATCGCAACCTGGGGGCCACCATGCAGAGATGGAAAAATGCAGCTGTTGAACAATGGTGGAATGAGGCAGATAGGTGGAAGCTTTAACCCCTTCATGACCTTACCCTTTTCCGTTTTTGCATTCTCGTTTTTCGCTCCCCTCCTTCCCAGAGCCATAACTTTTTTATTTTTCCGTCAATATGGCCAAGTTGCACTTTTCAGCAACATCATTGGTTTTAGCATGTCGTGTACTAGAAAACGGGAAAAAAATTCCAAGTGCGGTGAAATTGCAAAAAAAGTGCAATCCAACACTTGTTTTTTGTTTGGCTTTTTTGCTAGGTTCACTAAATGCTAAAACTGACCTGCCATTCTCCAGGTCATTACGAGTTCATAGACACCAAACACGTCTAGGTTACGTTTTATCTAAGTGGTAAAAAACAATTCCAAACTTTGCTTAAAAAAAAAAAAAAAAATTGCACAATTTTCCAATATCCGTAGCGTCTCCATTTTTCGTGATTTGGGGTCAGATGAGGGCTTATTTTTTTGGGTGCCGAGCTGGAGTTCTTAGTGATGTCATTTTGGTGCAGATACGTTCTTTTGATCACCCGTTATTGCATTTTAATGCAATGTCACGGCGACCAAGAAAACGTGTTTCTGGCGTTTCAAATTTTTTTCTCACTAGGTTGTTTAGCGATCAGATTAATCCTTTTTTTTATTGATAGATCGGGCGATTCTGAACACGGCAATACCAAATATGTGTAGGTTTGATTTTTTTTATTGTTTTATTTTGAATGGGGCGAAAGGGGGGTGATTTAAACTTTTATATATTTTTTTTTCATATTTTTTTAAACTTATTTTTTTTTACTTTTGTCATGCTTCAATAACACCCATGGGAGGCTAGAAGCTGGCACAACGCGATCGGCTCTGCTACATAGCAGCGATCATCAGATCGCTCCTATGTAGCTGAATTGCAGGCTTGCTATGAGCCCCGTCCACAGGGTGGCGCTCAAAGCAATCCGGCATCAGCAACCATAGAGGTCTCAAGGAGACCTCTGGTTGCTATGCTGACGCATCGCTGACCCCCGATCATGTGACTGGGGTCGGCGATGCGCTCATTTCCGGCCATGCGGCTGGAAGCGCTGGTTAAATGCCGCTGTCAGCATTTGACAGCGGCATTTAACTAGTTAATAGCGGTGGGTGAATCGCGATTTCACCCGCCGCTATTGCGGGCACATGTCAGCTGTTCAAAACAGCTGACATGTCCCGGTATTAAAGTGGGCTCACCGCCGGAGCCCACATCAAAGCAGGGGATCCGACCTCCGCGGTAATAGTATGGCGGAGGTCGGTAAGGGGGTTAAACTAACAGTGTTAAAGTGAAACACTGTGTAAACAGAACGCTATATGACCAGCTCTGTTACCGCTCAGAGAGGCACAGCGAAAAACCAAGTGCTGACCCTGTTACAAGTCACAAGGAGAGCACATGGACTGAACTAGTGAGTCGCCCACCAGGGCCGTGGGGTACTCGGTACCAGGTCCGGTACTTAAAGGGGATGTCACGGTGGCTGCAACCCGGTCCATGGCCCTGGGCGCCCAATTAAAGGGAAGGTCTTTTAAGGGTTTAATAAAGTTTGTGTTTGTGACGCCACCTGTGGTATTCGGTCAGTAGGTCCGACGCTGCTTAAAGGGGTCCTCTGGGGTGATGTTATGGCAGCTAGATGGTATAACGTCCCACAGGTGAAGTAGGTCCCCAGGGCTCCCGATGTGTAGATGAGGATGGTAAATGGTGCAGTAAAGAACGGAGGACACAGGTTTGCAGTCTCTTTACCTGGTTTACTGAAGACTTCAGGTATCTGCAGCGCCCCAGAGTCCTGGTCATTGCAGTACTGATGCTCCGCCGCTAAGGGGGGCTATGGTACGTCTGATGGCACTGAAGGAGTTCATCTGACCAGGTATCACAGACACCAATACATTTCACAGTCTGGCCTCCAGGGGGAGCTAAGGGTTCTATTTATTAGGCCACTCCTCACAATCTGGTAAAACTGGGGGTTAGGCAGGAAGTTAGATCAGAAAGCTGACTGGGTTGGAACCAGGCAACACCTTGTGGCAGAGGGTGTTGTAGGGGAAGATTCAGAGGGGTCCCTGTCAGGGGTGGGATCCTGACAGAGGCCTAGCAACCAGAGAGAACGTTACGGGACCGCGCCTGCACGATATAGCGGCGGTACCCCAAGAAAGGACAAGAAGCGAGGTTTATTGTGCTGAGTGAGAAACGAGATCAACGCAACAAGGAGAATACCAGTAGGAGTCGTGCTGTAAGACGAGGCAACATCCTATTGAGGCGCATAACCGGTGGCCGGAACACCGAGGAAGTATAGAGCTCCAAGCCAAACTTCAAACCTACGGCAGGACAGTCAGTTAGAGGTGGGCTGTCTCACCCAATTGACCTAGGAAGACACAGGGGGGTAACAACAGGAGTGGGGCGACGCTAGAGTCCCAGAAGAGCTCCGAGCCTCCCCGTCATACGGGTGCGTCCTAACCATAAGATCTGGGGGGACGTGGAAGAACATCAGAATCGAGTTGTGAGGGAACACGAGAAACAGACACAACAGTTGTGAGGACTATCCCGTGGTGCTCAGCAGGGAAGGACTACAACACACAAGCGCTAGCGGGTAGGCACAGATTTCCATCTGCAAAGGGAACTCTGGAGGTGCCATCGGACCGGCCAGACTTGCGCAGCCTGGTTAGCCGTATTCCGGACTGAGGACCCTGAAGCCTTCAGTAAAGAGGTAAAGAGACTGCAACCTGGTGTCCTCGTTATTTACTGCAACCTGCACCGCACCACCACAACATCATCACCATTCCCTCACACCTATCATTGTACGCCCCTCAGCAGGGTCACGGACCGGGTCTAGCCACCGTGACAACCCCAGAACAGAGACTCAGAGGCCCGGTACCAGGTACCCCTCGGCCCTGCGACAGTGGGGGCGCTACAACTTGGCGTCACGAACAGGATCTACTTAAGCCTGAATAATCAGGTCATGTGTGCCTTGGAACTGTGCTTTATTGTACTTGGACTGTGACTTATTGCAAAGACTGTGTATTGCTACTTGCCGCCAAAAGTTCCCGCCAAAACCCGCCGCCATTGCAGCACCACAGGGAGAGCAGAGGAAGATGGAGGGCGTGCCATGGGAGGAGACTACCAAAGCGGTGCCAGAAGTAGCGACTGCCCCCTCCGACTTCTGCTGCGAGATGACGACCTGCCCAGCAGCAGAGGAGAACCACCCCCTGATTTGCAACGGCGGGAACGAGGCGAAGAAGGAGCTCGACCTTGGAGAAATGGCGGAGCCAGGTGCATGCGGTGTCGCCGAATGCCAGACAGCGACGATGAGCAGCAAGTGCCCGAGCGACGGCGAAGCGATCCTGGCTTGCCCTCACCCACCAGAGGCGGATCTGCGTCCACCGCCGGTGAAGGATCTGAACTCCCTGGAGTTGCCGGCGGAGGAGCCGAGCCTACCTATTCCGACCACGGAGCCATGGAGAGCGGAGCCACATCGGGAGGCCGCCGAGGAGGAGCCGCGGTCCAGGCTGCCGCTGATTCTAGTGTCCTCGTCAACGGAACAGATCGACATCAGTGGAATCACATCAGGCGCAGGTATGGACGGCGCCCCTACTCCCCCGACCGATCCAGCTCTCCTGACCGATCCCGCTCCCGTGACCGCTCCTCACCCCAGCAATAACTGTTTCCTCTCGGTGGAGTGGGTGACCCTCACCCCCGACGCGATGGGGAAGCTGGTGCCTCCACTACCGACCAAGATGGGAGAACCCATAGATGTGGGCCCAGACGGGGTGGTCCTCCGGTGGGACACCCCCTGGACCGGGCCAGATGGAGCTCGGGAGGACGGCCTCACACTTGCTGTGCTCACTTGGGAACAGTATAAACAATGTTTAATCCTGCATTGGAGACACCGAGACGATACGGAACAACCTGACATGCCGAAAACGCAACGCAGAAAGTTTGCGCACGGCAGGAAAGATGTGGTAAAGCGGGGGACTGTGCTGGCCTTCCACCCGAAGCGGGGTTGGGGCTCCATACAGGAACCGGGACTACCGACTGACGTCTTTGTCACTAGTTACAACGTGAAAACTCCCTGCTATAACCAATATGGTGAACCATTGCAAAGGGGGGATCAGGTGACCTACACCCGCCACCGGAGTGCGCAAGGGTGGTGCGCTCGGAATGTCCAACGCTGTGAGCCTGAAGGGGCGTCACCTGTTGCCCCAACCATGACTGATCCGGGCTTGACCGATCTTGTTACTCTCACCACCGTCCCCTTGTGGCGGCTACCGAACTTGCAAACTGGGTTAGCCTTCAGATCCAGACACCAGGTGATCTGACGGCACCTGAGAGATCAACCACCGGTACTGACACCGCATCGGCCGTGGATCAGAGACCATCCCCTGCACTGCAAGAAAACTGAGTAAGCAAGAATGCTTTATTGATTGTAAATAGTTCATTGTTTTCTCTGCTGTTTTGCTGCTAACACCCGTCCAGGGTTAACTCTTAAAGGGATCCCTTTGTTGACCCGGGATCCCTATTGCTTTTTGGTTGTTTCTACTTTTTGCCGTAGTTATCAAGAGACTGCCGAATCATGGACGGTGAATGATTCAAAAACTGATGTTGTAAATAGTTTGCACCTTCTTAAAGGTGCTCTCTACTGGTTTTATAAAAGAAAGGACTCTTTGCGAAGAAACTGTTCCTGGAAGCAGTACCGGAGTCCTTGCTGCATACGGACTTGCAGCTTGAGAAGTTGCACTACCTCATAGAGACTTGGTCCCCTCTTAAAAGGGATGTTCATCGATAGCACTTAAGGAATGATGATGCTTTAAAAGAAGAAGTAACAATGCTGATATGTAAAAGTTATATGTAGAAAGCTAGTTAATTGTAAGAGATGTTTAATAATGTTGGTAAAAGAATGAGGACAGAAAGTGAACGCGTACGGGGTTAGTCAGTGAGTCCTCCTAGGAGCCATACAGAGATGGCTCAGTAATCCTGAACCGAAAGATGGATGATATGTTCTATACTGTGTATAGTAGTAGAAAGACAGTAGGCCCGGGCAGAAAGGGGCGGTCCTGTAACAGAAAGGAGAGGCAGTAGGTCTGGAGCAGTTAGGACAGGCGGTCCTGCAGATGTAAAGAAGGATAATGCATAAAAGTTGATTGGCCTTATAATGTGTTATAAGAAGGTCTTTAGTGGATCCAGCGAGTACCTCCTTAAAGGCAATGTTAAATTATTGTTCAAAGATTTTGCACTTAGTAGAATACCCGGTTGGGTAAGAAAAGTTATTTAAAATATTTAACCATGTTTGTAACGTTCAAGTGTCCTCACCTCCCATAAAGGGAAGCTCTGTTAAAAAGTTTACTTGTACTTGCATTTTCAAAATTGTATGTCTTTTTGCTAACATGTATTGTTGTTTTCTTCCCAGTCCAGGAGTACTGGATTTAACCGGGGGGGAGTGCAGCGCCCCAGAGTCCTGGTCGTTGCAGTACTGATGCTCCGCCGCTAAGGGGGGCTATGGTACGTCTGATGGCACTGAAGGAGTTCATCTGACCAGGTATCACAGA
Source organism: Ranitomeya variabilis (assembly GCF_051348905.1). Taxonomy (NCBI): domain Eukaryota; kingdom Metazoa; phylum Chordata; class Amphibia; order Anura; family Dendrobatidae; genus Ranitomeya; species Ranitomeya variabilis. The sequence continues at coordinate 620,060,969 of NC_135232.1, read as the reverse complement.
CACCAATACATTTCACAGTCTGGCCTCCAGGGGGAGCTAAGGGTTCTATTTATTAGGCCACTCCTCACAATCTGGTAAAACTGGGGGTTAGGCAGGAAGTTAGATCAGAAAGCTGACTGGGTTGGAACCAGGCAACACCTTGTGGCAGAGGGTGTTGTAGGGGAAGATTCAGAGGGGTCCCTGTCAGGGGTGGGATCCTGACAGAGGCCTAGCAACCAGAGAGAACGTTACGGGACCGCGCCTGCACGATATAACGGCGGTACCCCAAGAAAGGACAAGAAGCGAGGTTTATTGTGCTGAGTGAGAAACGAGATCAACGCAACAAGGAGAATACCAGTAGGAGTCGTGCTGTAAGACGAGGCAACATCCTATTGAGGCGCATAACCGGTGGCCGGAACGCCGAGGAAGTATAGAGCTCCAAGCCAAACTTCAAACCTACAGCAGGACAGTCAGTTAGAGGCGGGCTGTCTCACCCAATTGACCTAGGAAGACACAGGGGGGTAACAACAGGAGTGGGGCCACGCTAGAGTCCCAGAAGAGCTCCGAGCCTCCCCGTCATACGGGTGCGTCCTAACCATAAGATCTGGGGGGACGTGGAAGAACATCAGAATCGAGTTGTGAGGGAACACGAGAAACAGACACAACAGTTGTGAGGACTATCCCGTGGTGCTCAGCAGGGAAGGACTACAACACACAAGCGCTAGCGGGTAGGCACAGATTTCCACCTGCAAAGGGAACTCTGGAGGTACCATCGGACCGGCCGGACTTGCGCAGCCTGGTTAGCCGTATTCCGTACTGAGGACCCTGAAGCCTTCAGTAAAGAGGTAAAGAGACTGCAACCTGGTGTCCTCGTTATTTACTGCAACCTGCACCACACCACCACAACATCATCACCATTCCCTCACACCTATCATTGTACGCCCCTCAGCAGGGTCACGGACCGGGTCTAGCCACCGTGACAACCCCAGAACAGAGACTCAGAGGCCCGGTACCGGGTACCCCTCGGCCCTGCGACAGTGGGGGCGCTACATATCCACAGTCTAGGACACCAGATCACAGGTATAGGCAGGGTTCGGCTGGCTTGGAAGCAAGGAAGCAAGTTCAGAGTCCCCTCTACCTGGTGGAGATGAAAGCCTTCCTCCGGTGGTGTTGTAGTCCTTTACTGCCTATGGCTTCTGGCAAAGTCCTCACAGTTCTCTCTGTCCTGCATATAGGTTAGGACACAAACCCGTATAACAGGTGTCTCGAGCATTTTTATAGGGTTTCTATCACGAACCGGGCTCTGTGTCACTGTGCCTCCTGCGTATTAGGGCAGACAGGTGATATGTAATCCATCTGTCCAGCCGGTTTCTGCTGTGCCTCCAAGAGTCCGACACAACCTCGGTCTTCCGGCTACCGAAATCTGCGCTCTGCCAGGGAGATAGACCAGTCACAGCTATCCTCCCCAGATGTCACTCTCCTGTGCTTTGCTCTCCTGCACACTTTCTACAAACTGCCCTTTCATTCTCAGTTCTCTTTCTCCAGGAGCTGCAGCAACTCTAGCTACACGGACCTTTTCAGTCTTTCCGACACTCACTGCCTGACTGCGCTCTTCCTGTCCTCCTGACAGACTGCCCACTGACTTCCCCTCCAGCCAGAATATATATCAAGAGCAGCTCCCCAGACAGCTGGGTTCAGAGCTCCCCCTTCTTGCCTGGAGTGCAAACATGTTGCATGTATGTGTTTACCTGATAGAAGAGATCTTTCCTTGCTTCCAAGCGTAACATCATTCTCCCCATGAGGAAAGTAATGCCACTGTAACAACCAGGACCCTGTTACACTCCCCTCCCCCTGTTAAATCCAGTACTCCCGGACTGGGAAAAGAAAACAACAATAACAGGTTATTAAAAAACATACAAATTTTTAAATGCATGTAAAAAGGTTAATACAGGTAAAACAGGTTAGACTATGGCTTCCCTTTATGGGAAGAATTAATACTTTAAAGTTACTGGAACATTTATACAAAAATATATAACTGACTTTCAAAAATAAACTTTTACTATGAAACGGCAACTACCCTTATGGGTATACTACTTACTTAGATTTCTCTTTATTCAAAGTGCAAAAACAAACATCAGTTCTATCACTCTTTCACTATCTCTTGCTGTGACATTCAACACTATCTGCATATTATTATACTAACTCACTAACCACTTTCTCAAAGTGCAACAAATCTGGATATTCTCTTAATATATTAAACACTATCACTTTATTAAACAAACTGCAACCAATTCAACATTTTCTTATTCAAAAAGTGCAATCAATATTCAAGTCAATCATTTAAACAGCAGCGAAGCGAGGGACCCGTTTTTGCTAACCCCCAATGTAGGTCTTGGGCGGGCTACAAGGCATGGCATCTAGACCCTGTCTTCTGCCACGCCAAATGGGTTTTTCTTCAGGTCTCTGTAAACAAATCAATATTTAAGGCAACATTTGAAACAGTCCCTTTAAAGCTTCTTTGTAAAACCAGTAGGAAGCACCTAAATAGGTGCCAACTATATACAACAAAGTGTAAAGCCGGTGGGTTTATACCTTGTTTCGTCGGCGTTACTCTGTATGTCTCTGCTTTAACCCTTGCTCCTCTCCCCGTAATGTGCAGGGATACTGCTGTCTGTTACCTGTATGGATGTGGCTCAGTTCCCTGTTCCGCTGCGCAGCTGTACATGTGTTGTGATGTCTTTGCTCTGCTGCATGACCACCCGCATGTGCGGTCCCCGGCTGCCACTGTGGAAGCTATCCATGGGTTGCAAGGTCCTCTGCAGCTGGTGCATGACTTTCCACCTGTGTTCAGGCTAGCAGTCGCTGCCAGTTGCCCTAAGCCACAGTTCCTGTGCTGTCTGTGCTTAGGGTGCATGTGGCCACACCTACCCTGCTTTTATTAGGGTTTGAGTGTGCACCTGTGTTGCTCCCTCAGCCTATTGCTGAGGGGCAGCTCCTATATAAACTCCCTCTTTCCTGTTGGCCATGGCCAGAGCATTGTATTGTGTTTCTGAGTCTAGCCGTGTGTGTGTGTGTGTGTGTGTTATACAGCTCCCGTTCTGTCTGCAGTATGTTCTGGGAGAGCTGATACCTGTCTTCTGCCTGTTCTGGGTGGGAGTACCCAGATCTGTTTGTGTTTTGTTTTTCCGCCTATTCTGGGGGCAGAGTACCCAGACCCGCCTATCCTAGAGGCTGTGGAGCGCCCCCAGACACAGGGCCGCAGGGTACTCGGTACCGGGCTTCTCTGTCTCAGTTCTGGGGTTGTCACGGTGTCTAGACCCAGTCCGTGACCCTGCTAAGGGGCGTCCAATGAAAGGTGTAGGTGGTGGTGCGTAGTGCAGTTCGCGGTGAATAATGAGGATACAGGGTTGCAGTCTCTTTACCTCTTTACTGAAGGCTTCAAGATCCTCAATCCAGAATACTGTTAACAGGGCCGTCTGAGACCGGCCGGTCCGAAGGCACATCCAGAGTTCCCTTTGCAGGTGGAAATCAGTGTCTACCTTCTAGCGCCTGTGTGTTGTAGTACCTCCCTGCTGAGCACCACGGGATAGTCCTCACAACTGTCGTGTATGTTTCTGTTCTTCCTCTCTCTTCGTCCCCCAGATGATATGGCTAGGACGCACCCGTATGACGGCGTAGGCCTGGAGCTATTTTATAGGGACCATAGGGACACCCCTCTCCCACAGTTTGCCTCCGTTGTCTTCGTTAGGTGTAATGGTGAGGCAGCCAACCTATAGTTAACTGCCCGGCCGTAGTTTAAAGTAATGCGTGGAGTCTCTTACTTTCTCGGCGTTCCGGCCACCGGCTACGTGCCTCAGAAAGATGTTGCTATTCTCGAGGCACGACTCCTTCTGGTATTATCTCCTTTTTGCTGTATTCCCGTTTCTCACTCTTCACAATAAACCTCGCTTCTTGTCCTTTCTTAGGAGTCTGCCATGATCCCACCCCTGACAGGTCCTCTCTCGAGCTCTTCCCAGCTCCTTTCTCCCCAACTTCCTGTCCAACCCCCAGTTTTACCAAAGTGTGAGAAGTGGCCTACTAGATAGAACCACTCCCCCTGGTGGCCGGAGTGTGAAGTGTAATGTGTGTCTGTGATACCTGGTCACCTGAACTCCTTTAGTGCCATCAGACATACCATCACTCCCCTTAGAGGTGGAGCGACAGTACTGCAATGACCAGGACTCTGGGGCGCTGCACTCCCCCTCGGTTAAATCCAGTACTCCCGGACTGGGAAAAGAAAAACAACAATACATGTTAACAACAAACATACCAAATTTTGGAAATGCAATAAACAAGTAATAATAACAGTGCTTCCCTTTATGGGAGGTGAGGACTCTTGAACGTTGCGAAAGTTTGGTCATGCACAGTTTATGACTCTCAGTCCAGTGGTTGTAACTTTAAAACAGCAGGGACCCCGGGTAAACAAAGGGGTCCCTTTTGAAACTTTTGGAGCAATTTACTGTCCATTGCCCCGTTGTCCATTTTTAAACTTGTAACAAAGATATTTACACAAACACAATTAGCAACTTTTGTTAATACCTCCAAGTTTTGTAGCGAAGGGGAGTTTGATACTTGGTGCTACGTGTAGACCTCCGTAGTGCAGGGGTTGCTATTGGCCTAGCAGGGCTCGCTATGCTTGTACCACTGGTGTAGTGCATTGCCTTCTAGCTACGCTTCTAGTGAGTCTGGGTAGCACTGGCATGCTGGATCTCTCAGAGCTGCTGCTAGCAATAGTGGGTATGGCAGATTCGCCGATAGCAGAGGGAGGCTCCGCCGGTCCGACGGTGGGCATGTCATTGTCCAGCGGGGTCTGTGGTGATGACGGGTCCGGGGGATCTGGCACCACGTTCAGTTCAGGCGGGTTCGGTTGACGAAACGTTAATACAGGTACCACGATGGCCTGATTTATCTGAGTCCACGATTGGGGGAAATCGCCAAGAACAGTGTGTATCATCTTCTCCTCTTCTACAGGTGGAGAGGTTCTTGGATCTGTTTCCTTCTCTCTCAACTTGTCAGGGCATACCTTAAGGTGGTCTCTGGATATTGCCGTTGAGGTTTCCCCCCATCTTTGCTGATGAGACAGACTTTAGTATTGTCGAAATCGGACGGCAGGATGGTATACGGTTCCGCTTCCCATTGGTCGTCAAGCTTGTGTAGCCTTCTCTTCCGCTTGAGTACTTGCTCACCAGGTGGCAAGGGGATCGCAGGAGCATGCTGGTTGTAGTCCCTTTCCTGTTTTTGCCTGGCCTGAGCGAGGCTTCTTTCCACGCACTCCTGTACTTTGCAGTACCTCTGCTGCCTCTCTGTATCCCAATCGGCATCCGGCGAGGTATCTTCGGGGGTTAGAACCCCCATGTCCAGATCAACGGGCAACTTGCTAGGCCTTCCCCGCATCAGGTACGCTGGAGTGCCGTTAGTAGAGTTCACTGGGATGTGGTTGTACATGTCTACCAGGTCGGGCAATTTTGTTGGCCACAAGTTCCGTTCTTCTACAGGCAAGGTCTTCAGTAAGTCAATCACCACTTGGTTCATCTTTTCACACATCCTGTTGGTTTGTGGATGGTACGGTGTGGTTCTGATCTTCTTACACCCGTACAGATGGCAGAACTCCTGGAACACCTCCGCCTCAAATGCCGGTCCCTGATCGGTCAGTACCTTCTCCGGATACCCATGGGGCCTACAGAAGTAGTGCTGGAAGGCTTTGGCGGCCGTCCTGGCCGTTAGATCCTTGACAGGTACAACCACCAGGAACCTGGAGAAGATCCACTATGGTGAGAGCATAGATATAGCCTGACCGGCTAGGCGTCAGTTTCACGTGGTCTAGCGCTACCAGTTCTAGCGTCCGTTTGGTGATGATGGGCTGCAAGGGAGCCCATTGGCTGTCATGGTCCTTCCGGCGTAGGCTGCACGGGCCACACTCCCGCACCACTGCTCAATGTCTCTTTTCATGCCAATCCAATAGAATCTCCCTCAGAGTTGTCTCTCCAACTTCCTCCACCCGAAGTGTCCAGCCCCATCGTGGTACGCTCCCAGAACCATGGGCGCATCTTGCCTTGGGACCACTATCTGCCATACCAATTCATGGGTGCGGGGGTCGATACTCCTTCGGCACAGCTTACCATCGTGAATAAACAGTTTGCTTCTCCCCTTCCACAGCTGTTGGGTTTCTTGTGGATCATCCGGGCTGGGATGCAAACCTGCCTGCGTCAGGAGCTCTTTCACCCGACGGACTGCAGGGTCACCATCCTGGGTCTCTGCCCACCCGTGGTGGGGCAGGGGATTCAGCGTGGCATCTTGGTTGTTTTTGTGCCTGTTCTTCACATGATGGGAGCATTGAGTGGCCTTGGGGCGATGGAAAGCGGGCAGTTCTACTTTTTCAAGTGCCTCCGGGTCCTCCCCCGTTTCTGGCAAATTGGGCATCCGGGACAAGGCATCGGCATTCACATTCTTGCGTCCTGCCCGGTATTTGATGGTGAAATCATAATTGGACAGCCAGGTCATCCACCGCTGTTCCAAGGCCCCGAGTTTTGCTGTATCCAAGTGCATTAGTGGATTGATATCCGTGAAGACGGTGAATTTCGCTGAGGCCAGGTAGTGCTTGAACCTCTCTGTCACTGCCCACACGATGGCGAGGACTTCCAGCTTGAAGGAACTGTAGTTGTCAGGGTTCCTTTCCGTGGGACGAAGTTTCCTACTGGCGTAAGCGATTACCCTCTCCTTGCCTTTCTGGACCTGGGACAACACAGCTCCCAGTCCTACGTTGCTGGCATCCATATACAGTACAAACGGTTGATCATACTCAGGGTAGGCCAGTACCTTGTCTCCCGTCAGCGCCATCTTCAAGCAAGTGAATGACCCTTCCAGTCCTTCGTTCCAATCGAATGGGGTGCTCTTCCCCTTGTTCTTCTTGGATTGGACCACCAACAGATCTTGCAATGGCGTGGCCCTCTTGGTGAAGTCCTTGATGAACCTCCTGTAATAGCCTACCAACCCGAGGAACTGCCGGACTTCATGGAGGTTGCTGGGTTTTGGCCATTCCTTAATCACCGTAACCTTGTCGGGGTCTGGGGCCACTCCTTCAGCACTCACCACATGGCCAAGATACTGCACTTTGGGTTTCAGCAGGTGGCATTTGGATGGTTTCACCTTCAAGCCAAAGTTGGACAGGGCTTCAAACACCTCGGCCAGGTGCTTCAGATGGTCTTTATAGGTCTTGGAGAAGACAATGACATCGTCCAGATACAGCAGTACGGTTTCAAAGTTCTTGTGCCCCAGACAGCACTCCATCATCCTCTGGAACGTCCCCAGGGCATTGCACAGTCCGAAGGGCATGTAGTTGAATTCACAGAGACCCATCGGCGTCGTGAAGGCCATCTTCTCCTTGTCCGCCTCCGCCACGGGAACCTGCCAGTACCCACTGGTGAGATCCAAGGTAGAGAAGTAGTTAGCAGATTTTAACGCAGCCAGTGACTCCTCTATCCTGGGCAGTGGGTATGCATCTTTATGTGTAATGCTATTTAACTGCCTATAATCCACACACATTCTCATTGTGCCATCTTTCTTCTTAACGAGAACTAATGGAGCTGCCCAGGGGCTACAGCTGTCCCTCACTACCCCAGCCTCCTTCATCTCTCGCAACATGTCTTTGGCACACTGATAATGAGCTGGGGGTACAGGATGGTATCTCTCTTTTATAGGTCGATGATCCCCTGTGGGGATATGATGTTGGATCCCTTTCACCTGCCCAAAATCTAGGGGGTGTTTGCTAAAGACCCGTTCGTACTCATGAACCACCCTGTATGCCCCCTGTTTCTGGTGAGGTGGGGTAGAGTCAGTGCCCACGTGTAATTCCCGACACCAATCTTTCGGTTGCCCTGCAGAACCGTTGTTCTCTGCTGGATTGGACGGGACCAAGGGCCCAGGTGCCTGTATCACACTACTATTAACAGTAAACAGTTTGGCAAGTGTGGCATATTTGGTTAGCTGGACTTCTTCCTCCCCACAATTGAGAACACGTACTGGCACCCTCCCCTTGCGGACGTCAACCACCCCTCTGGCTGTCAGGAGGGTAGGCCTATTATCCGAATATACAGGTTCTCCCAGGGCCTGATAGTCTTTACCCCTGAGGCCTATGGCTGCCCGACACCATATTAACATTTCACTCCTGGAGGGTATCGCAATGGGGTTTGAATCACTCACTGTGACGTGACCAATTTCACCACCAGCCAGCTCCACCTGCTGTCTTTGCATTAGGGCCCTGATTTCTTTTTGCAGGACACGTTGTTCACTGTTGCCAGCTGTTTCTGCGACCTGTTGTAAAAGGACAATAACTTCTGCAAGACAATTCTCTATAACATTAGTACCAATGGTCATCATGGGATTACACTCACGGCGGTCAATATCAACAATTACAATCCCTTGGGCCTTCAGTTCCACCCGCCCCACTTTGATGGTGACCTCTTTATACCCCACTTGTGGCAATGGCTGACCATTACTGGATATTATGGTGAAATCGTCATCAGGGCCACGAGTAATGTCGGCGTCCTCCCAATACCGTCTATAAAGCACGTAAGGCATAGTCGTCACCTGAGAACCGGTGTCCAGCAGAGCGTTCATGGGGATACCATCGATCACAACAGGAAGAACTGGTCGCCCTCCAACGTATTTGGCTCTCCAATGCTGCGGGCTTGATCGTCCTACTCCTGGGGGTTGGCCCTTTGCCCCAGGGGTTGCTCGTTTAAAGGACAGTACCTTGCAAGGTGGCCCACCTGGTGGCAGCGGCGGCAGATGGGTCGTCCGTCCCGATGGAAGCGATCGTCGTCCCTACCTCTGGTCGGCGGAGTCCTCCTCTGTCGCATCCAGGGGACATCCTCTGGTCTGGAGGCCAGCTGGATCTTCTCCTTGGGGGCCTCCTGTAGGGACTGCACGGTCCGGGCTAGGGCAGCAACGTTCTTGGTCAGCTCCTGCATCTGGAGGCGGAGTCCTGCGGGGGAGTCGTCCTCTAGGCTCTGGGCATCGGCCTCGGCGGCAACAGGGGCATCCGACGCCACCTCCTGGTGGTATGTGAGAGCGGGACGCCTGGGAGGCACTGCACGGCTGGGCTGTCGCTCTTGTAGCTCCTGGATGGCTTTATCCTTGAATTGCGCAAAAGTCAGGTCTGGATTCTGCATGGCCAGGAAGTGCAGTTGACCCCTTTGGTGGCTGCACAGGAGCCCCTCAATGAACTGCTCCTTCAGGAGTTTATCTTCATCTTGCATGCTGCCGGGGTCACTCTACTTGATGGCTCGCAGCGCCTCCTGGAGGTTAAGGGCATAGTCCCGTAAGCTATCCTGCGGCCTCTGCTTGCACCCATAGAAAGTCAACTTAATTTCTGTAGCAGTGCGGGTGTCAAAGGTTGCTTTAAGCTTTGCAAGGACCTGCTGTGCAGTTCCCTTATCCGCGGCGGGCCAGGACTTCACTTCTCTCAGAGCCGCCCCAAAGAGTTGGCCTGTTATATGAACTTTCTGAGGCTCTGTCAAGGGATAGAACTCAAGCAGGCTGCAGATCCCCTCTTTAAAGTCAGTTAATGTATGTGACTCTCCAGAGTATCGCGGGAGCCAGGCTGCTCCAGGTAGATATGGCATGGAGAAGGGCATGATGGCTGTTGTAGCCGCAGCAACCTCCGGCTGGCGGGTAGGGGCAGCGAGCTCTGCGGAAACCGGCTGTGGTACAAGGCCCTCGGCTGCGTCTACTGCGGGGCCCGGCGGTGCCTCTGGGTCTACGGCTGTGACCGCCGCCTCTGCTCCCCCTGACTCAGACATGGCCGCTCCTTCCCCCTGCTAACCTGCTGGAAGTTGGTGTTCCTCTTCCGCGATCGTCGCTTTACCGCGTCTTCTAGTTCCGCGCTCTTTTTGACCAGCTCCGCCCACGAAGCTACGGCTCCTCCCTTCGTGAGCGGCGATGGTGGATTTTGGCGGCAAATAGCAACACACAGTCTTTGCAATAAATCACGGTTCAAGCACAATAAATCACAGTTCCAAGGCACACATGACCTGATTCTTCAGGCTTAAGTAGATCCTGTTCGTGATGCCAAGTTTGGAGCGCCCCCAGACGCAGGGCCGCGGGGTACTCGGTACCAGGCTTCTCTGTCTCAGTTCTGGGGTTGTCACGGTGGCTAGACCTGGTCCGTGACCCTGCTAAGGGGCGTCCAATGAAAGGTGTAGGTGGTGGTGCGTAGTGCAGTTCGCGGTGAATAACGAGGACACAGGGTTGCAGTCTCTTTACCTCTTTACTGAAGGCTTCAAGATCCTCAATCCAGAATACTGTTAACAGGGCCGTCTGAGACCGGCCGGTCCGAAGGCACATCCAGAGTTCCCTTTGCAGGTGGAAATCAGTGTCTACCTTCTAGCGCCTGTGTGTTGTAGTACCTCCCTGCTGAGCACCATGGGATAGTCCTCACAACTGTTGTGTATGTTTCTGTTCTTCCTCTCTCTTCATCCCCCAGATGATATGGCTAGGATGCACCCGTATGACGGGGTAGGCCTGGAGCTATTTTATAGGGACCCTAGGGACGCCCCTCTCCCACAGTTTGCCTCCGTTGTCTTCGTTAGGTGTAATGGTGAGGCAGCCAACCTATAGTTAACTGCCCGGCCGTAGTTTAAAGTAATGCGTGGAGTCTCTTACTTTCTCGGCGTTCCGGCCACCGGCTACGCGCCTCAGAAAGATGTTGCTATTCTTGAGGCACGACTCCTTCTGGTATTATCTCCTTTTTGCTGTATTCCCGTTTCTCACTCTTCACAATAAACCTCGCTTCTTGTCCTTTCTTAGGAGTCTGCCAGGATCCCACCCCTGACAGGTCCTCTCTCAAGCTCTTCCCAGCTCCTTTCTCCCCAACTTCCTGTCCAACCCCCAGTTTTACCAAAGTGTGAGGAGTGGCCTACTAGATAGAACCACTCCCCCTGGTGGCCGGAGTGTGAAGTGTAATGTGTGTCTGTGATACCTGGTCAGGTGAACTCCTTTAGTGCCATCAGACATACCATTACTCCCCTTAGCGGCGGAGCGACAGTACTGCAACGACCAGGACTCTGGGGCGCTGCAGCTGCATATCCACTACCTGACCCTGTCTGAACTGTGTCCTCTGTGTTATGTTTCTGAAGTCCTTTTTTGTCTGACACCCCGTACCCAATGTCTGAACTGCCTGGGCTCATCTTTTAAAGATGGAGTCCGGTGTTTTTGCTGAGCTCTTACTATACTGTAATCATCCTCCTATGCGGTGCTAACCCCGTCCGGCCCGGGTTCAGTCCGGCGGTGCTTTCACCATCAGGATTGAGTTCCTTCCTAGGTCTGTGTCAGGACTCTGGATTCCCTCTGTTTTATTTGTGGTACTTTTTGCCCTTTTCCAAGATGGCGTCTGCTGCCTCACTTCTGCTCATGTGATCCGCCTTCCCTGTCTTTATAACCCTGGCTCACATCCAACTCCTTGTTTGGCTATTCTGCTAGAATTCCTGGCTTGTGCTAATAGAGACTTTCCTCTTCAGATGCTCCGCCTCCTCAGCAAACCTTCCCAGCTCTCAGTGGTGTCTGTGCTGCAAGCTGTTTTTGCCCGTGTTTATCTGCAATCTTCTTCTGCCTTCCAGGAAATGTAAGCTCTGCCTGCTACAGCCAATCTAGTTTGGTATCCGCTGCCAGTTTATTTGACTGTTTCTGGACTCGAAGCTCTGCACTGCTTCTGGACTCTTTTCTAATGACTGCCAACCCTAGTATGAAGTGTGTCTTATGATCTGCTTCACCCAGAGGGTGCTACACCCATAAGAATTTGCTCGCAGCAGAGCTGCAAATGAACTACTCCTAAGAAGGACCTTGTTTGCTATTTACTTGAACTGTTGTGCACATACTGCATCCACGTTTGTGCATATAAACACTGACTCTGCCTGCAGCAGAGCTGCAAAGGCACTTCTCCTGATATCATCTTGTTTACTGTGTTTGAACTTGCTCACGCCTTGCACCTGTGTTTCATTTTGCATAATACAGACTTTACACTGCACTTTGGTTCAGCTGCCTTATTTGTCTCAAGCCAAGAGATTCCTGAGTGTACCACTATAATTGTTACAGTCTGATGCCCGGAGCTTGATGGCCATAGCAAGGAACCTGATGACCACCGCTGCCTGGTCCTGTGCCATCTGTGTCCCAGCCGATAACCTGAGCTGCCTGGCCAGTGTCCCAGATGTCTATCCGGTATTCCTGATGCCCTGCCTGTGTCCTGATGTCCTTCCTATGTCTGATGTTCTGATGTAACCGCCAGTGTCCCAGATGTCTATCCGGTGTTCCTGATGTTCTGATGTAACCGATGACCTGGGCTGCCACGCCAGTGTCCCAGATGTCTATCCGGTGTTCCTGATGTTCTGATGTAACCGATGACCTGGGCTGCCACGCCGATGTCCCTGATGTCTATCTGATGTCCTGATGGATCCTATGTCCTGGACTGCCACTCCTGTGTCCCAGCTGATGACCTGGGCTGCCACACCAGTGTCCCAGAAGTTTATCCTCTGTCCGATGTCCTGCCTGTGACCCGATGTTCCACCGGATCACCGGGGTCCACCCTGTGATGACGTCTGTCCTGAGTCGGTGTCTGATGTCCTGCTGAGCCTGTTCTACACCTGATGCCTGAGAGACAGTTCATCCTAGTAAGCCCGTGCCAGATGACCCTGGACTGCATCAACCCGTGATGACCCCTGCCATCATCTGAAGTCCGTCCGAGGTCAGTGTCTGATGTTCTCCTGCTGAGCCTGTGCTGCGCCTGAGGCCCGAGAGTGAGGCCGTCCTAGTATGCCCATGCCAGATAACCCTGGACTTCATTAACCTGTGATGTCCTCCTGCCTTCGTCTATTATCCTGAGACGTGTACCCTAGTCTGATGTGTGGAGTTGGGATCCTGACATCATTGTTTTGTTATATACTGTGTTTTCATTTAAGTAAACTTTGTTTCTTCATACCTGAAGTTGTGCGGTATAATCTAGTTCTGCATATCGCCATCTTGTTCACGTGCTCAGCTGCCACAGACCCTGCTCGCTGCCCTTCCCTAGTCTGGGTAGGTCCAGGTTACTCTATAGAAAAAACATTCTTCAAGCCATTCTTAGCTACATGTATAGCGGTGCGTTAATTCGCATCTGTATGCTAATTGCATACTGTGATAATAGCGACTCAAATATAGAGAATATAAACAAGAAAAGAGAACTGAGTCAATACTAGTTTAACATACAAAGTTAACAATATTTTATTTTAAACCCATAAATCACACAAAGGTCAATATAAAAGTTAAAAAAGCAATGTATAGAGCAGTACAAAGAACAACTATATATACTGGGTCAGTGATAAAAAATCCAAGATGATGACTCAATGCAAAGCACCATGGGCAAATATAGACAAAAGAAAAGTATAATTACTGCTATAAATGTTAATTCATTAGTGGCTAATAAATTGGCTCAGCTGCGAGGCATATATTGGTCATAGTAGATTTCCAATAGGTGCAACCGGCTACCAGCAAAAAATTCAAAGAAAGGACCTCCTGACTCCAAACAGCTATATATACAGTATATTGGCCACATTCACTATATACCACACATGAATAGACAGTAGCAAGATCAATAAATACAATTAAGTTCTATTACCCATAGTGGTGCAAAGCAGGTGAGCTGGGACTCACTCCCCAACGTACGTTTCGGTACAGATCTCCTTCTTCAGGAGGTCCACATCGCATTCCCACTTGGGATGCTCACCCACGTCATGGTTTGGCGACATGGGGGCATCGGCTCGGCTGCGTTTACGGTAACACATGGCCTCCGCGTCTTTTCAAACAAAGAACTTTTAGGCTATGTGCACACGTTGTGGATTAGGCTTAGGAATTTCTGGTGCGGATTCTGCCTCTCCTGGCAGAAAATGCACCTGCGGTTTTTTGTGCGGTTCTGCAGCATTTTTTTGTGCGTTTTTGCTGCGGTTTTCTTGCGGATTTGTGGCGGTTTTTACCCCTGCGGTTTTCTATAATGGAGTGGGTACAAAAACGCTGCAGATTCACAAAAAAGAAGTGACATGCTACTTCTTTTAAACCGCAGCGTTTCCGCAGCGGATTTTCCGCAAAGTGTGCACAGCATTTTTTTTTTCTCATTGATTTACATTGTACTGTAAATCAATTGCGGATCTGCAGCATTTCTGCACCTCAAAAAACGCTGCGGATCCGCAGCAAATCCGCAATGTGTGCACATACCCTGATACCCTGGCCAGGTTAAATTAAACTTTTAAACTTGTACAAGAAAGGCATAATCCAACAGGGTTAATTTAACTTTTTCAGTCATATGCAAACTGGAAAACAAAACTGTTTATCTCCTTTGCCAAGGTAACTCTGAACGGCTGTTACTCCCTGACCAGGATAATTCTGGGTCATAGTGTTCCACTGGTACGGCACACGAGGGCCTGCTTGCTGGTTCCACAACTGGTGTCTGAGTGGATTGGTCACATTTAGTAGTTGGCCTAGCCTGCTGCGCCTGCAGGGACTGAAGTTGGTACATGTCTTTTACAGTCTAGAGTCCGACACAACCTCGGTCTTCCGGCTACCGGTATCTGCGCTCTGCCAGGGAGGAAGCCCAGTCACAGCTATCCTCCCCAGATGTCACTCTCCTGTGCTTTGCTCTCCTGCACCCTTTTTACAAACTGTCATTTCCTTTTCAGTTCTCTTTCTCCAGGAGCTGCTGCAGCTCTGGCTACACGGCCCCTTTCAGTCTTTCCCACACTCACTGTCTGACTGCTCTCTTCCTGTCCTCCTGGCAGACTGCCCACTGACATCCCCTCCAGCCAGAATATATATCAAGAGCAGCTACCCAGAAAGCTGGGTTCAGATCTCCCACTTCTGGCCCGGAGTGCGAACATGTTGCATGTATGTGTTTACCTGATAGAAGAGATCTTTCCTTGCTTCCAAGCGTGACATCACTCTTCCCATGAGGAAAGTAATGCCACTGTAACAACCAAGACCCTGCGGTGTTACACTAGCACAACCGAAACATGTCACTCACACACAGTAATGAAGCAAGTGCTGAATATAGAAGGACTGAACTAGCACTACAACCAAAACCTGTCACTCGCACACAGTAACGAATCAGGTGCTGAATATAGAAGGACTGAACTCGCAATGCGAGTAGATTGTGCTAACCGCACATGGGACGCTAGATGCACGACCTTGTCGCTCTCCCAGCGAAGTCTAGCCTGAGGGTTGGTACTTGCTCTGTGACTCAACTGTGCTAACCGCACACATGAAGGAAACAGATGCCAAGCCAAGCAAAGTATGACGAACTAACCCTGCCTAGCCACATAAGTACTCTCTGAGATTAGAGCGACACATGCACACAAGCAGACTGAGTGGTAGAGTATCCAATGGTAACAACCACACTTAAATGACACTAGCGCATGGGCGTGTGCCTCTGAGAACCTTTTATACAGAAGGTTCATGTCCAGTCGAACAGGACCTTATCCGTGGTCCAGTCCGGAGCTGCCACCTCACCAGAGCAGTTGACATCTGACCACCAATGGGGAAACGCCACATCACGGACATGCTCAGTATGGGGACTTCTGGATTTAGACTCCCATTTGACATGCCCACCAGGGCCGTGAGGTACTCGGAACAGGGTCAGACAGTTCTTAGGTGAAGTCACGGGGACGTGACCTGACTCTGTGGCCCTGGCTGTGCCATAAAATGGGGAATATGTATATAGGATTTAACGTGACGCCACCTGTGGTGTTTGGCAATGGATGGCGGATGCTGCTAAAGGAGACTGCTGGGGCTGATGGTGACGCAACTGGAATGGTTCTGCTCCCCACAGTTGGAGCGGGACCCCAGGGCTACCAGTATCGTTTATGTCAGGCTTCGTGTACCTTGTGGTGCAGGACTCAGGGCGCAAGAGATCACTGAATCACACAAGGTCTGTAGTTTTCTTTTACTTTACTTGATGGTTGATAGTAAAGACTGGGGTACTGGTAACAGATCATAATGGGCAGCCTAGAAGCAATTTTTGGATACACCTGGCCAGGTAGGTACAGAGGCCTTCCTTCTGCGCTGTCCTCCCTTCTTCCTTGCTGCCTAAAAGCTCACCCTCCTGCTGCTGTCTCTGTTTTTAAAAACTAACCATTGCCCACATGGCAGGCAGCTCAAGCCTATCACAGGTGCCGCTCCTTTCTGTCAGCTCCAGGCTCTGGTATGCTGCTGTGCTGCCGGGTATTAGATCGGGCAAGGAGACCTGCAGCCCACTCCCCTTCGGAATTAGCTGCCGGGACTTCAGTACCCATGCAACCACAGACTCCGGTATCCGGTTCCTAGCGCTCAGCTCTGGGGCAAGTTTAATCACAGCTCCACTCCCCAGGTTCTGCTCTACTTCTCTCCTACTGACACCTGGTGAAGGAGGCAATGCCACTGTGGCAACCCGACTCCTGGGGTTCCACATTCCCCCCTTAGTGAAATTCAATACTCCTGGACTGAGGAAACAAATAATAAACAAATTAACAAGTGAACAATCATAACTATTTGCAAGATTTCAAAAATAAAAATTACAAAAATCAAAGCTCAAAAATAGTCCTGGTGACGATTAGTCCATGCGTCATTGTCCATTGTTCATTCCTGAGCTAGTTTGGTATCTAACTACAAGTATTGCTATGGTCACAATGAGTCCAGTGACCCAATCGTCCATTACATCAAGTAAAATAGGATTGCTCAAGAGTTTGTACAGAGTCTCTGTAGGCTCATATGCTTGACGGCTATGTACATCTACTTACATGTGGAACCTTACGGGGATTTGACCTAGGGTACCATGGGTAGACCTTCGTTTCACTGGTACTGGTGTAGTACGCTCTCTATTGGCTCTACGTAGCACGGGTATACCTGATGTTCTACAACCACTGATGCTCACCGTGGGCATGACAGATTTGCCGCTGGCAGGGGGTGGATTCTCTTGCTCCTCTGCTGGTGTGGCATCTGCTGCTTGAGCCCGCTGGTCTTGAGTCTCATCTCTTTCTGGCACTACTAGCTGGGGAAAGGTCAAAACGGGCACGACTATGGCCTGGTTCACCCTTGTCCTTTTTGGAGGGAACTCTCCGAGTACTGTGCTGATCTTTTCCTCCACCTCTTCCATTCGCTGAGGAATGTCTTCAATCCTTTCCTTTAGTTGGTTAGGGCATGGTTTTAGATGATCCCTCGACACTGCCGCTGAGGTTTTTCCTCCATCTTTTCTGATGAGGCACACCTTGGTTTTATCAAAGTCTGAAGGTAAAACGGTGTATGGCTCAGCCTCCCACTGGTTGTCTAGTTTGTGAACTCGTATCTTCCTTTTGAGTACCTGTTCTCCAGGTGACAAGGGAACTGCAGAGGTGTGCTGATTATAATTTGTTTCCTGCCTCTGTCTTGCCTTGGACAAACGTTTCTCTACACATTCTTGCACCTTGTGATATTGCTGCTGCCACTCCTTATCCCAGTATGATTGGTGATGTCATCTCAGGTGTTAAAACTCCCATGGCCAAGTCAATTGGTAACTTGCCAGGTCTTGCCCTCATCAGGTAGGCGGGTGTACAGTTGGTGGAGTTCACCGGGATATGGCTATATAAGCCTACCAAATCCGGTAACTTCTCTGGCCACAGGCTACGCTCTTCCAGGGGCAGAGTCTTCAACAGGTCTATTACTACCTGGTTCATTTTCTCGCATAACCCGTTGGTCTGGGGATGATATGGCATGGTTCTTATTTTCTTGCAGCCATACAGGTTACAGAACTTCTGGAACACTCTTGCTTCAAAGACTGGGCCTTGGTCAGTAAGCACTCATTCACGGTAACCGTGCGGGTGACAAAAGTGTTGTTGAAATGCTTTGGCTGCCATCTTCAATGTCTGATCCTTCACTGGCACTACTACCAGGAACCGGTAGTAGTGGTCTACTATGGTGAGGGCATAGACATAGCATGACCGGCTTGGGGCCAGCTTCACATGGTCCAAGGCTACCAGCTCAAGTGGTTGTTTGGTGACTATGGGCTGTAGGGGAGCCCTCTGGCTATCACGGTCTTTCCGTCTCAGGTTGAATGAATGGACCACATTATGTACACCATTTCTCGATTGCTTTCCTCATGCCAACCCAGTAGAATCACTCACGAAGCAGGACTTCCAACTTCTTCCACCCAAAGTGTCCTGCTCCATCGTGGTACACTTCTACAACAATTGGTGCATCCCACTTTGGGACTAACACCTGCCAGACCAGTTCATGGGTTCAGGAGATGGCGCTTCTCTGACACAGCTTCCCCTCATAGAAGAATAGCTTGCCCTTCTCCTTCCACAACTGTTGGGTCTCTTGTGGAGCATCTGGACCAGGGTGCGAATCAGCTTGTGTTAGCAATTCCTTTACTAGGCGGACTGCCAGATCGCTGTCCTGCATTTCTGCTTAACCATTGTGGGGCAATGGGTTAATTGTTGCCTCTTGCATGGCATAGCGCTTGTCCCTCACACAGTGAAAGCACTGGGCCGCACTGGGGTGGTGTAAGGCTGGTAACTCAATTTTTTTGTTGTTTCTCTGGGTCTTTCCCCCATCTGGCAAGTTAGGCATCCTTGACAGCGCATCAACATTAGCGTTTTTATGTCTCACCCAGTATTTTATGGTAAACTCATAGTTGGACAGCCGAGCCATCCATCGCTGCTCCAACGCACCTAGCTTCGCCGTTTCAAGGTGGGCCAGTGGATTATTATCCGTATGAATGGTAAAATTTGCTGAAGCCAGGTAGTGCTTGAAGCGTTCTGTTACTGCCCAGACTATGGCGAGAAACTCCAGTTTTAAAGAAACTATTGTTGTCGGGGTTCCTTTCCGTGGGACGATGCTTCCTGTTGGCGTAGGCAATCACTCTCTCTGTGCCTCGCTGTACCTGGGACAGCACTGCTCCCAATCCCATGTTGCTGGCGTCCGTATATAGTATAAACTATAAACATAAAGGATGAATGACCTCGGGGAGATCAAAACATCCAACACCGTGGAGACACCATCATGTGTTTCTCAACGCAGTGATCCAGAACACTGCCCCCATCCCTAAAGGAAAATATGCAAATACATGTAGAAAAGCCGCAGAGACACCATCACGTGTTTCTCAATGCAAGCAATGAAAAGCCAGGTCTCTCACCGGGAAAGAACAACCACAGGAAGGGCAGCATCCAATAAGGGAAAACCACCTATGCCAAAACATGGTATCTATCCACAGACAGCTGTTTCGGGGTATTTGCCCCTCATCAGTGTGGAGTAGGAAACTGGCTATTAGGAGCAGTGCCTAGTGAAAAGACTAGGGATGGGGGCAGTGTACTGGATCACTGCATTGAGAAACACGTGATGGTGTCTCCGCGGTGTTGGATGTTTTGATCTCCCCGAGGTCATTCATCCTTATGTTTATAGTCTTTTCACTAGGCACTGCTCCTAATAGCCAGTTTCCTACTCCACACTGATGAGGGGCAAATATCCCAAAACAGCTGTCTGTGGATGGATACCATGTTTTGGCATAGGTGGTTTTCCTTTATTGGATGCTGCCCTTCCTGTGGTTGTTCCTTCCCGGTGAAAGACCTGGCTATTCATTACTTGCGTTGAGAAACACGTGATGGTGTCTCCGCGGCTTTTCTACATGCATATATAGTATAAAGGCTTGGCCATGGTCACGGTTGACCAGGATATTGTCTCCTGTAAGAGCCATCTTCAACTGAGTGAAGGATTCTTCTTCTTCTCTTTTACTCCACTCGAACGGAGGACTTGGGTTCTTGGCCTACTTGGACTGGCCTATTAAGAGGTCCTGTATGGGTGCCACTATCTTGGTGAAGCCCTTTATGAATCTCCTGTAGTAGCCTACCAGACCGAGGAACTGCCGCACTTTCTTGATAGTGGAGGGTCTTGGCCAGTCCTTGATCACAGTGACTTTTTCAGAGTCTGGTGCCACACCTTTGGCGCTTACCATGTGACCTAGGTACTGCACCTTGGTCTTCAACAGGTGGCACTTGGATGTCTTTACTTTCAGGCCAAAACCGGATAAGGCCTCAAACACCCCAGCCAGGTGCTCCAGGTGGTCTTCGTACATCTTTGAATAGACGATTACATCGTCCAGATACAAAAAAAATTATTTAGAAGTTTTTATGTCCTAGGCAGCATTCCATTAACTGCTGGAACATTCCCGGTGCATTGCAGAGCCCACATGGCATGCAGTTGAACTTGCATTGGTGTCGTAAACGCTGTCTTCTCTCTGTCTGCTTCTGCCATGGGAACCTGCCAATACCCACTGGTGAGATCTAAGGTGGAGAAATAGCGGATCTCAGTGCAGCTAATGATTCCTCAATCTGTGGTAACGGGTAGGCATCTTTATGTGTAAGGCAGTTAATTTGACTGTAGTCAACACACATCCTCATTGTACCATCTTTCTTTCTAACGATAACTAATGGAGCTGCCCAGAGGCTACAACTATCTCCAATTACCCCAGCCTCCTTCATCTCCCGTAACATACCCTTGGCACATTGATAGTGAGCTGGGGGTCGGTACCTCTCTTTCATGGGCAGATGATGTCCAGTGGGGATATGGTCGGACCCCTTTTACCTGTCCAAAGTCTAGAGGGTGTTTGCTAAAGACCCGCTCATATTCTCGAACCACGCGGTACACCCCATGCTTTTGGTGCAAAGGTGTGGAGTCAATACCTATGTGTAGCTTCTGACACCAATCATATAGCTGCCCCTCAAAGCCATTGTCCTCAGCCTTGTCAGATGGAAGCAAGGGTTCCACGGCCTTTATTGCATTACTAGACTGTGGCCCGATTCTAACGCATCGGGTATTCTAGAATATGCATGTCCCCGTAGTATATGGACAATGATGATTCCAGAATTCGCGGCAGACTGTGCCCGTCGCTGATTGGTCGAGGCAACCTTTATGACATCATCGTCGCCATGGCAACCATTATGACATCTACGTCGATACTGTGCCTGTCGCTGATTGGCAATCAGAGACGCGGGATTTCCAGGACAGACAGACAGACAGACAGACGGAAAAACCCTTAGACAATTATATATATAGATTACTGACAGTGAACAGCTTAGCAAGGGTGGCATACCAGGGTAAATGGACCTCTTTCTCCTCACAATTCAGGATGTGTATTGGTACCCTCCCCTTGTGGACATCGACTACCCCTCAGGCTGTCAGGATGGTGGGTCTACTATCAGAGTACGTGGGTTCTACAAGAGCCTGGTAATCTTTACCTCTGAGGCCTTTTACTGCCCGACACCAAATCAACATTTCACTCCTAGGGGGTACTGCAATGGGGAATGGATCACTCACTCTGACACTGCCGACTTCTCAACTAGACAGCTCTACCTGTTGTCTCTGCATCATGGCTCTGATTTGCTTTTGTAGGACATGCTGCTGACAGGAACTAGCGGTCTCTGCTACCTGTTGCAACAAAACAATAATTTCTCCAAGACAATTCTCTATTACATTGGTGCCTAGAGTAATCATAGGATGGCATTCTTGTCTGTCAATGTCAACTATAATCAAACCATAAATATTCACTGAGAAAATCGAGTCTAAATAGCCAATAAAATAGAATCAAAATGTATTTATACAGAAAATAGCACCAATAAATGACAAATTAACCAAAAAAAATAATGGTACAATACATGCTTTTTTTTTTAAATCAGTAGGTGATTAAATCCACAGGTGTGAAAAAATGAGGCCGAAGAAAGGTCAGGAGTCAGGACATATGCATATGTGGGGTGCAGCTGCAAGGCATATAATGTGTCACCATGGACTGCAGCATATCATGTACGTATAGCTAAATGTGCTCAAACTGACTGCCGTGACATGTGGTATAACGATCCCCACTGCTGCCCCCAACATCAATATAAAGACATATTTAAGTGAGACTAAGATAGTTACCCATAGTGATGATTAGTCCTGCCTTAACCTCGGCCACGTACCCCGACGAGTGTTTCGCATTCAAAATCCCGCTTCCCCTGATCTTCTCCTTTGGGGACATTTGCATGGACTGCATGGTTTTGGTTAGTGCTGCCACACTTTTGTTCAGCTTCTGGACCTGGAGACATAGGCCTGCAGAGGAGTCATTATGTAGGGCCTGCGCATCGGCCTTCGAGGGTGACGGGAAAAAGGATGCTGCCTCCTGGTGGTATGTGATGGCTGGGCACTGGAGTGGTACAGTGCCACTTGGGGTTGGTTCTCACAGCAACCGGATGGCCCAGTCTTTAAATCGTGCGAAGTCCAGGTCAGGGTTTTGCAGGGCCATAATGTGCAGCTGTGTCCGGTGAGCGGTAGACAGGAGCCCCTCAGTAAGCTGCTCGGTTAGCAATCTGTCTTCGTCTTGCACACTGTCGGGGTCTACCTGTTTAATGGTCTGCAGCGCCTCTTGCAGGTTTAGGGCATAGCCCTGTACACTCTCCTGTGCCCTATGTTTGCACCCGTAGAATTTCATTTTAATCTCCACTGCTGTGCGGGTGTCAAAAGTGTCCTTCAGTCAGGCCAGGATTTGCCTAACAGTTCTTTTGTCGGTGTCCGGCCAGGATTTCACTTCCCTCTGGGCCGCACCGGTTAGCTGGCCAATAAGGATGCTGACTTTTTGGTTCTCTGACAGGGGGTACACTTCGAATAAACTATGCAGTCTCTCCTTAAAGTCGCTCAGGGTGTGCGACACCCCCGAGTATTGAGGTAGCCAGGTTGCCCCTGGGATATATGGCATGGATAAAGTCATTACGGTGGCTGCAGCCGCACCCACCGCTGGATCCTCTCCTAAATTGGGCATCTCTTTCCCTCCTAGTGAACCTCAGCCAGGTATCATTGCTGTAGTAAGCGACTGCTCCCAGGCGGAATGGATTGAGCTCCCAGGAATTTCCAAGTCGGGGACTCCTGCTTTCTGCATGCCGTGTGGAGAAGGAATCGCAGCTATTATACAGTTCAATAAAGTCTATGGTACACAGTGCCCGGTAATACCGGGCTACGAAATCCTGTCCGTGATGCCAATTTGACATGCCCACCAGGGCCGTGGGGTACTCGGAACCGGGCCGGACAGTTCTTTAAGGAAGTCACGGGGCTGTGACCCGACTCTGTGGCCCTGGCAGTGCCGTAAAATGGGGGATATGTATATGGGATTTAGCGTGAAGCAACGAGCACCCGAGCATTTTAGTGCTCGCCCATCACTAATTACTAATCAAGAAATGAGCCTGAATGACATTTTGTCTTGTACTCCAGAGCTGCGCTCACTATTCTGCTGGAGGGGTCATTGTGTAGATACATTAAATTACTTATCTCGTTCTGATTATGAGTAATGTTCTGTTTTATACTCCAGAGTTTCTTTCACAATGCTTCAGCTATTAAATGGTAACAGTCAAGAAAGCCTCCATACACCTTAAATTAGAATCAGCAGAGCCAAATG
The DNA here is from genome assembly GCF_051348905.1 of Ranitomeya variabilis. Lineage (NCBI taxonomy): Eukaryota > Metazoa > Chordata > Amphibia > Anura > Dendrobatidae > Ranitomeya > Ranitomeya variabilis. Next base: position 620,037,508 of record NC_135232.1, on the reverse strand, counting down.
ATTTTGTCAGGATCAGCTGACTTTCTGATGTGTGAGATACATCCCAACTCTATCCTGAGTGTTGATGTAGATTGAAACTTCTGATAATTTTTTTTAAGGGAGACAAGAAACAGGTAGACGAGAGTGTCAGCTAGTTTCCTATATCTCCCCATTCAGAACACATGAATGCTTGGAGATAACTGCTATCTGATGTGTATGGCCACCTATACTTCAACTACTATAATGCAGCCATTTTGTTAAAAAAACAATATACCCAGGCAAAAACTACTATACAATCTAACTCCCCCCCCAAAAAAAAAACATTTCAGTGCTGCCCAACAATTATTAAAAATACAAGGAAAGCCCCAAAATGATTAGAGATACATATGCAGCGCCCCAGAGTCCTGGTCGTTGCAGTAGCATGGTTCAGCCACTAAGGGGGGCCATGCTGCGTTCGATGGCACGGAAGGAGTTCTCTGAGCAGGTATCACAGTCACCAATACATTTCACAGCTGGGCCTCCGGGGGGAGCTAAGGGTGCTATTCATTAGGCCACTCCCCACCATAGTGGGTAAACTGGGGGTCAGGCAGGAAGTTAGAGAGAACGCTGACGGGATTGAACGGAGCAACACCTGGTGGCAGAGGGTGTTGTGAAGGGAGAGACTGTAGGGTCTCTGCCAGGGGTGGGATCCTGGCAGAGGCTTGGCATGGAAAGAACGTAAAGGGACCGTGCCTGCTCAGCATAGCGGCGGTGCCCAAGGAAGGACTAAGAAGCGAGATAGATTGTGCTGAGTGAGAAACGAAATCAAGCGAAAGGAGATACCAGTGAGGGTTGTGCTGAAAGAGGCAGCACCTTACTGAGGCGCACTACCGGTGGCCGGAACGCCGAGGAGGTAAAGAGTTTCAAGCCATACCTCAGACCTACGGCAGGGCAGTTAGCTTGAGGCGGACTGTCTCACGCATCACCCAGGAAGGCAAAGGGGGGTACCAACAGGAGAGGGGCGCAGATAGAGTCCCGGAAGATCTCCGAGCCTCCCCGTCATACGGGTGCGTTCCTACCATAGTATCTGGAGGGACGAGGAAGATCATTGCGAATTAAGTTGTTGTGAGGGAACACGAGAAACAGACACAACAGTTGTGGGGTACTTTCCGTAAGCACAGCAGGGAAGGACTGCAACACATAGCGCTAGAAGGAAGGCACCGATTTCCACCTGCAAGGAGAGCTCTGGAAGTGCCATTGGACCGGCCGGACTTGCGCAGCCTGGTGAGCCGTATTCCGGACTGAGGACCCAGAGAGCTTCAGTAAAGAGGTAAAGAGACTGCAACCTGGTGTCCTCGTTATTTACCGCGACCTGCACCCCACAACTGCACCGCTACAACATCACTTATTGCACCGGACGTCCCCCACTGACAGACAGGGCCACGGACCGGGTCTAGCCACCGTGACAACCCCAGGACTGAGACCTAGAGGCCCGGCTCCGGGTACCCCTCGGCCCTGCGGCGGTGTGGGGGCGCTCCAACTTGGCGTCACGAACAGGATCTACTTAAGCCTGAAGAATCAGGTCATGTGTGCCTAGAGACTGTGATTTATTGTGTGTGGACTGAACTTTATCGCAAGACTGTGTGCTGTGCCAGTTGCCGCCAAAATCCGCCGCCATTGCAGCGCTGAGGAGAGCGCAGGAAGAGAAGAAGGGCGTGGAGTGGGCGTAGACAAGCTGGAGAGCGCGAAGAATAATGGCCGCCCAGTCTAAATATTTCTGTGCAGTGAGGACGTGTCCGTCAGCAGCAGAGATCCGCCTCCTGATCCTTAATGGGGGGCGGAGGCAGAGAAAACGAAACTGCTCACGCAGGAGAGAGCGGGAAAAAGACCAGGAAGCGACCCACGTGGAGGACGCTATGGCCAGCAGCTCCGAACCCGACAGCGGGGTTGAAGTGGAAGTCTCCCCTGACTACCCGGACGAGCCCAGCAGCCTGTCCTCTGTGGATAACACCAAATTCCTGAGAGCCGAGATGGAGGATTTATATACCCGGCTCCTCCAACTGAATGTGAGAATCCAGGCCCCGCATCAGGCGGTGCCGGCAGCGGGTTCCCGGACATCGGAGGAACCAGCGGGACCTGTTGCGGAAAGTGGATTCGTACCGGTGGGTGAGTCCCCCGGTCCTGCCCCACCAGCCGAGGGTGTGTTAGTGGGTCCCGTAGCAGCACCGCCTCTCCCGGGGACCCATAGACTTCAGCGCCTGTTACCATGGGAGGAAGCCACGGGCATGGAACACCGTATGCGAGCCCCTATCACCCCTACTCCCTTGCCGTGTGAGGTCAGTGCGGAGCGCACGGTGTGCCGCTGGGTGAACCCTGGATCCAATCTCATGGGGTTCCCCGGGGTGGAGACCCAGAAGGGAGAAATGGTACAGGCCCTAAGCTGGGAAGAATATCAGACCCAGCTAGAACAGCGGTGGCAAGAGGAAGAGAGAATACATCAGGCCAAACGGGAGGCCTACCATCAAAAAGATTTGGCGGTTAAGGATCGGGCCCGCAAGGACCCCACCACCCATCAGGCCCCGCGCAGGCAGGGCATTGTCACCATCTTCAAGCTCCGAGGAGGCTGGGGCTTTATCAAGGAACCGGGGCTGTATGCGGAGGTCTTTGTCAATCGCCGGGATGTGGAGTCGCACCTCAGAGAAGGTCACCCGGATCGGGACCTCTACCCGGGGGACAGCGTTACCTACACCCGGCACTTTGGAGATAAGGGGTGGTTTGCTCTGAATGTGTACAAGCAGGAGAGGCCAGCCCCTGTAGCCAAGGTGTCACCGTGTGATCGATCTGAAGCCACTCCGGTCGCCTCCACCTGCCTGGCTGCGGAACCTGGGGCCCGCAGGTTGATCACCGCCACCACAGCAGTGGCCAAGGGAGTGCCTCTTCGGGTGGTTGAGACTCCTGAGGAGCCAGCGCAGAGAGCAGTGGGAACCCAGACCTTCATCGCTGCGCACGATCTGGTCATACAACAGACCCGAACACATGGGGTGTACCTGGCAGTAGGAGTGGATCTGAACCCTGAACTGCAGGGATCCACCTGCCGGGTGGCGCCTCGTGGAAAGTTTTGAAAGTACTATCATTGGATGAAAAATGTAAATAGTTAACTGTTCATTCCTTTAACTGTTCCTGTTTGCTAAACCCGTCTAGGGTTAAAGGTGACCCCTTTGTTGACCCGGGGTCACTGTTGTTTTCCTGAAGTTTATACAGTTTTAAAAAAAAAAAGAACTGCAGAAATCATGAACTGCGCATGATTCAAACTTTCCCTTGTAAATAGTTTGCACTTTCTTAAAGGTGCTCCCTACTGGTTTTAGTCAAAAGACACTTTGCGAAGAAACCGTTCCTACTGGTCCTAGTTAAAGACACTTTGTGAAGATACCGGACCGGAACTTTGCATGAGACTGGTAGGCTGAGAAGACGAGCTACCTCAGAGAGACCTGGTCCCCTCTTAAAGGGGATGTGAAGAATTGTACTTGAAAGCGATACTGTTACAGAACAGTAATGTGGTAATGATGCCTTGAAAAGAAAATGTAACTGTTTTACATGCTGAGTTATATGTGTTGAATTTGTTAAAATGTGAAATTTGAATAATGTTTTGAAGACAGGAAAGATGCAGAGAGCCCGTAGGGGTAGAAGTAGAGGTCTGCATAGTTGAAAGTAAGAGAAGTAATAATGAGGGTGAGGATAGAAGGTAAACCCTGCGTCCTCATTGAAAAGTTACTTTATTGCTAAGGACAGAGAGTGAACCCGTAGGGGTTAGAGAGTGAGTCCTTAAAGGGGCCGAGTAGAGCTGGCTCAGAGTTCTTCAACCGAAAGGAATGTTATGTCTATACTGTGTATAGTAGCGAAAGGCAGTAGGCCCTGGCTGAACAGGGCGGTCCTGTAGAAGAAAGGAGAGGCAGTAGGTCTGGTGCCGTAGGGACAGGCGGTCCTGCAGGTTCACAAGAAGGAGAATGTAAAGTTGAAATGCCTTATAATGTGATTATAGGAAGGCCTTTGATAGACTAAGAGTGTGAGTTTCTTAAAGGCAATGTTAAGTTATTATTTCAAAAATTGCACTAAATAGAATACCCGGTTGGGTAACAGAAGTTATTTATACTCTGTAAATTATAAGGTTAATTATGTTTGTAACGTTACAAGTGTCCTCACCTCCCATAAAGGGAAGCCTACTTAAGTATACTTATTGTTATTTGCACTCAACAAAATTGTATGTCTTTTTGCTAACCTGTATTGTTGTTTTTCTTCCCGGTCCCGGAGTACTGTGTTTAACCAGGGGGGAGTGCAGCGCCCCAGAGTCCTGGTCGTTGCAGTAGCATGGTTCAGCCACTAAGGGGGGCCATGCTGCGTTCGATGGCACGGAAGGAGTTCTCTGAGCAGGTATCACAGTCACCAATACATTTCACAGCTGGGCCTCCGGGGGGAGCTAAGGGTGCTATTCATTAGGCCACTCCCCACCATAGTGGGTAAACTGGGGGTCAGGCAGGAAGTTAGAGAGAACGCTGACGGGATTGAACGGAGCAACACCTGGTGGCAGAGGGTGTTGTGAAGGGAGAGACTGTAGGGTCTCTGCCAGGGGTGGGATCCTGGCAGAGGCTTGGCATGGAAAGAACGTAAAGGGACCGTGCCTGCTCAGCATAGCGGCGGTGCCCAAGGAAGGACTAAGAAGCGAGATAGATTGTGCTGAGTGAGAAACGAAATCAAGCGAAAGGAGATACCAGTGAGGGTTGTGCTGAAAGAGGCAGCACCTTACTGAGGCGCACTACCGGTGGCCGGAACGCCGAGGAGGTAAAGAGTTTCAAGCCATACCTCAGACCTACGGCAGGGCAGTTAGCTTGAGGCGGACTGTCTCACGCATCACCCAGGAAGGCAAAGGGGGGTACCAACAGGAGAGGGGCGCAGATAGAGTCCCGGAAGATCTCCGAGCCTCCCCGTCATACGGGTGCGTTCCTACCATAGTATCTGGAGGGACGAGGAAGATCATTGCGAATTAAGTTGTTGTGAGGGAACACGAGAAACAGACACAACAGTTGTGGGGTACTTTCCGTAAGCACAGCAGGGAAGGACTGCAACACATAGCGCTAGAAGGAAGGCACCGATTTCCACCTGCAAGGAGAGCTCTGGAAGTGCCATTGGACCGGCCGGACTTGCGCAGCCTGGTGAGCCGTATTCCGGACTGAGGACCCAGAGAGCTTCAGTAAAGAGGTAAAGAGACTGCAACCTGGTGTCCTCGTTATTTACCGCGACCTGCACCCCACAACTGCACCGCTACAACATCACTTATTGCACCGGACGTCCCCCACTGACAGACAGGGCCACGGACCGGGTCTAGCCACCGTGACAACCCCAGGACTGAGACCTAGAGGCCCGGCTCCGGGTACCCCTCGGCCCTGCGGCGGTGTGGGGGCGCTCCACATAGAATCATTATTCACAGTTCAATATATAAAATCTGATAGTGTGTAGATGACATCCAAGAGAAGAGCATGACCACTATCTGCTGGCAAAACTGGAGTACAGCATCAATATAAAAGATCACACACTGTAGGTGCAGCAACATCATCCAGTACTTCTTTATATGCTGCAAACTTATGGAGCATTTGAAACAAATGGTGACTGCTAACCTACACTGTGTGCACAATTATTAGGCAATTTGTATTTTTGATTATCATTTTTATCATTGAACGACTACTGTGCTATTGGTCAATCCAAATGGGTTAATAAACCCAAAACGGGAATATTTAAGAACGTAAAAGTGAGGTTTTGTCTTAAGAGAATAGCTGTGTGTGCAGAATTATTGGTCAACAATTAGTATGCAGAATTATGTAACTGAAAAACTTACATTCTTTAGCGCAATTGTTTATTTTCATCTGTTAGTCCACATGTACACATTCAGTATTTGGTCAGTATTTTACATCAGTATTTATAAGCTAAATCCAAGAGTGGAACAATCAGAGGAAAAGTATAATAGAAACATATGCACCACTTCTGCATTTATCACCCACTCCTGGTTTTGGCTTTCAAATACTGAGGTAAAAAAATCTCACCTAATATTTAACATGCACGTGGCCATAGAGTGAGAATAAACAACTCAAAATGTACAATATACATTTCTGACATTTCCAAAAAAAGTCTCAGCGACTAATATATCCAATCTTCTTTTTAATAACAGTCATAAGCTCCATCCATGGAGTCTGTCATTTTTTTTAATCTGTTGGTGATCAAAAATTTTAGGCAGCATCAACCACAACCTCCCAGACACTGTTCAGAAGGGTGTACTGTTTTCCTTCACTATAGATCTAAGCAGAAGTGCAGATCTGAGCCTGTTACTGATTTAGCCTCGGGATCATCCATTTGCTTCATCAGAAGTCGCTCTCATCTCATCAATCCATGAAACCTTTGGAAAATCTACCTTCAGATATTTCTTGGCCCAGTCTTGACGTTTCCTCCTCTTTATCTTGCTCAGTGGTGGTCTGGTTTCAGTCTTCCTTACCTTGGCCATGACCCTGAGGACCAAACACCTTGTACTTCTGGACTCCAAGGAGGTTGCAGTTCTTGAATATGACAGCACTGGAGGATAATGGCTTCCTGTTCGCCTCACATTTGATTCTACTCAAATCTTTCAGCTAATTTGCATATTTTTTCGCAACTCATTTTTGCAACCTTATTGACTATCTGCAACCAAACATTTGCTGCTTCTGTGATCACCCCAATATCTTTGCAATTTAATGAGTGCTGTATCCTTCTGTACAAAGTGTAACAATTTTTCATTTTTCAGAGTCAATTACATCTTGTTTGTTTGAGGATGTGAGTGAAATACACTCTTTTCTATGCCTTTTGAACTCCAAATTAATTAGGCTTATTTTACGACCGCTCAGGTATTCAATGCAGTACAGCCTCATACCCAGGATTTCTGGTTTATTAGCACATGTAGGCACTTTAAATAGTGTCACAGTCAAAGAAAAAGTTCCTTTCAAACTATGAACCAATATGAACTTTAGGGGTGTGAATAGAAATGTGAAACTTCCCCGCCAACCACTGTTACTAGATCACTATGACCAAGGGGTTACAAGACAAGATGGATATCACAGTCACAAAATGGAATCTATTCTCTCACAGGGAAAGAATGCAGCCTAATAATTCTTAATACCTTGATAAAAGTTTTGTATTTTTAGGCCAGACCCTCTCTCATTACACATATACACATCACCTGATCTGTTTCACCCAATAAGCATTTGAGTTTATACAGTTTGGAGTTGGAAAATCTGCATAAATATGATATGGTCAAAATATTCAATGGCCTAATAATTCAGCATACAATGTATGGATTTTGGAGTGATCAGACTTTATGAAGCCTTCCCAGTCACACGTTTCACCTTGGAAAAGGCTTCCTCTGGGGATGGTGTTTAGGCAAGGGCAGGGGTCATTGACTGTAACAGCACATTTCAGCCCATGTGACCATATAATCAACTCTTCTACATGGAACAGGCCTACACCAACTCCCCACACTACCTGTTAGACCCATGGAGGGGTAATATGCTGAGAACTGTTAGCGATAAATATCTAAAGAGCACATTTATGTCTGAGGCAGAAATAACAGCAAACAAAAGTTGGAGGATTGAAATGCAACCAAGCTATTCCACTGTTTTTACCCAAGAGTGACGTGGAGTTATAGAAACAGCAAAGCTTTGACACATTTCATCGCTTTGTAGCTCAGTTAGTGACCTGGATGCAGTTATTTCTATCTCAGCCATGAAAGGGTGAGAATGGAATTACCTTTTAATGGGTATTGTGCCAAGTTTGGAATGGTATGCCACGTTCAATAAAGGACATGTAGTAGTTGAAGACTCCGGGTGAGTGCTGCATTCTTTCTATATCTTCGTTTACTTTTAATGGGAATCTATCAGCAGGTTTTTGTTATGTAATCCGGGAGCAGCATGATGTAGGGGCAAAAACACTGATTTCATCTATGGATCCCGGACAAGTTTTAGACAAAGTGGGGCCCTGGGCAAAAGTTTAAAGTGGGGTCCCAAATACTCACATATTGCACATCACACAGAAACATTTTAGTTTACAGGCGCCGAGATCAGAGCAAGATTGACGATATTGAAGTCATGCTTGTTTCCTGGCCTCTTTACCTAGGATGACAGAATGATGGGGATAGAACAATCACTAATAGATTAATCTGTCCGTATACAGTATTATGTTATCAGCAGCACACCTGCAGTTTTCACTGGGCGATGTGCTGCTGAGAACAATGATTTTTGCTACGGCATAAAGAATTAAAATATTCAGTACAAGCTTTGCGAAGAAGAAATAATTACTGTCTTTAAAAGCTTGGATGGATGGTCCCATGTGCGGTGATACTGGATGAATAGGTACTGTCCATCTATAGAAGTGCACATATATTCTATTTTAAAGGGAATCTCTGAGAAGGTTTTTGCTATTTAATCTGAGAGCAGCATAAGTTAGGAGCACAAACCCTGATTGCAGCCATGTGTTAATTACTAAGCTGTTGCTGTTGTTTCGATAAAATCAATGTTTTATTAGCAGAAGATTATCACTGCAGGACTAGATCTCACATGCAGGCCAGTCAGGCTAATCTGTGTAACCACTCCCCCACCACTGATTGGCAGCTTGCTGAGAGTGAACACAGGAAGCTGCCAATCAGGGGTGTGGGTGGGATTATACAAACACAGCATTCTGAACTCCCCTACATCTACAGAAAAGAAAACATGATTTCTATCAAAACTGCACCAAGCAGCCCAGTAAGTGACACATCTCTGGACTCAGGGTCTCACTCTTTACATCCTGCTGCTCTCAGATTACATAGCAAAAATCTTCTGACACATTTCCTTTAAGATGAACAAATTTACACCTTCAGTCATCAGAAATACCAGGAAGCAGAAGAAATTTTCGTCTCTGAGAAGTAAATACAACGCTACTTTGCATTTGAAGGGGAGAGAATCTGTATGTAAATATTTTAGTATTTCACATGAAGCGATTATCCAGTCGCGAGAAGCGAAGCCGTGATGCCGCAGACTCTTCTTCTGGAGGAGGAATAATTAATCATAGCTCCTAATATGATAATTTTTTTTTCTTAACTCTAACATAAATAGACTTTCAGAAAATGTCAGCTTCAAGGGTTTCTGTGTGGTGGAAAGGATAAGACGGAACGGGAAAATGTTTATTAACGCTTTCACCACAATAAAAGGGCCAATTAAAGATTTGTCCTTTTGTCTCTGTTCTTTTTGGAAGGAAATTGTATTTTTGTGGCTTCTCTGCTGTTTGTGCTGGAGGACCGTGCTGCTGTGAAATGGGATCTGTACAATAGATTCTGCAGGATGGACAAAGCAGTGCAAGCCAGATTAAAATGGTATTCCTGTGAATTATCAGCTGTTGTCATCAGATTAAAGGGTGTGGGCAACATAAGGTCATCCATGTAAGGCCACGGTCACAGGTTCAGTATTTGGTCAGTATTTTACCTCAGTATGTGTAAGCCAAAACCAGGAGTGGGTGATAAATGCAGAAGTGGTGCATATGTTTCTATTATACTGTTCCTCTAATTGTTCCACTCCTGGTTTTGGCTTACACATACTGAGGTAAAATACTGACCAAATACTGAACGAGTGAACGTGGCCTTAGATTGATGGGTGTCCAACAACACCACCCAGCACCACCACCCCCACCACTGATCAGCTGCTATGACCTCGGCATACTCTGGATATAAACAGTGTTAGCGACTGAACACAGCTCTTTGCCAAGTGCGACAAATCAGCACCTATTAAAAAGAACCAAAATCCTGGTTGCTCCTATAATTTTACAGAATACAATATACCTAGACAAAAGCTGTAAACAACAATATTGGAATTGCGTACTCGAGCAATCAATTATTAAGGACTGCTGTCAACTTAGCAGACAAACTACTAAAGAATCCATCGAAAAAAAATAACACTTGAGTGACGCCCAAATATTATTGCAGATACAGAGAATCATTATTCACATTCCAACATAGAGAACCTGATAGGGTGTTGAAGAGATCCATCAGTAGAGTATGGGCGCCATCTGCTGGCCAAAGTGCACTAGTACATCAACATAAGAGAAGACATTGGTATAGCACCATATTACAATAATTCATTATAGGTTGCAAATATATGAAGCATTTAAAACAAGTTTGGAGTTATATCCTATAGATCCAGAATATTTAGACCTGATGTTTCCCTCTCTGACACACGTTTCGCCTTGGAAATTCTGTCTCTGAGGGTAGTGTTTAGAGTAAGTACACATTGCAGCTTACATGACACTACTGATAATTATCTATGTCTTTTCTATGTGGAACATATGTCTTCCTAGCTACATCCCCAACCAGACCACTGCCTTTGGTGCCCATAAAGGTGCAAATTGCTGTATGCTGAGAACCGATAGAGAATATATTTAAAGATAATTTTTATGGCAGCAATAACAGCATCCACAAGACAAAAGTTTGAAGTCCCTAAATCAGACAAGCTATACAGTTTTTGCCCCATATGAAAGTTATTGAAAAAGCAAACCTCGGCTTTTGTAGCTCAGTATGTAATATTTCACTTGAAACGATTATCCAGATGCAGGAAGCGAAGCCATGATGCCATGGACTCTTCTGAAGGAGAAAATATTAATTATAGCTCCTGATATCATTTTTTCTTAACTTTAACATAAATAGATTTTCATAAAATGTCAAATTCAAGCATAATTCATCTCAATAAAGGAATGAACTACTATTTAGTACTTTATTCTCTTTTCTTTTTAAATGGAAATTTATTTTTAGTTTCGACTATTTCTGCAGGTGGGTTGTGCAGCTGTGAAATCGGATCTGTACTATTGATCATAGAATGTTAGAGTTGGAAGGGACCTCCAGGGTCATCGTATCCAACCCCCTAGTCAATGCAGGATGCACTAACCCATCTCAGACAGATGTCTGTCCAGCCTCTGTATGAAGACTTCCATTAAAGGAGAACTCACCACCTCTCGTGGCAGCCTGTTCCACTCATTGATCACCCTAACTGACAAAAAGTTTTTTTCTAACATCTAATCTGTATCTTCTCCTTTTCAGTTTCATTCCATTGTTTCTCATGTTTCCATGTGCAAATGAGAATAATAATGATCCCTCTGCACTGTACTATCCATTCAGATATTTGTAGACTGCTATTAAGTCTCCTCTCAGCCTTCTTTTTTGCAAGCTAAACATTCCCAGATCCTTTAACCGTTCCTCGTAGGACATACTTTGCAGTCCGCTCACTATCCTGGTAGCTCTTCTCTGAACTAACTCTAGGACTCTATGCTTCTCTTAATACATCCTAGAACTGTGTTTGCCTTTTTTGCTGCTGCATCAGACCGTTGACTGATTTGCAGTCTGTGATCTATTAGCATAATCGAGTCTTTTTCACATGTGCTGTTCCTTAGTTCTATAACTCCCAATCTATAGATGTAATTTTCGTTTTTCTTGCCCAAATGTAGAATCTTGCATTTATCCCTAATAAATACCATTCTATTGTTTGCTGCCCAATGTTCAAGCTAGATCCTTGTGAATCCTTTGTCTTGAGTGTTAGCTATCACTCCTAGCTTTCCATAATCTGCAAATTTGATTAGCTTAAATTCAGTTCCCTTATCTAGATCATTTATAAAAATGTTGAACAGCGCTGGGGCCAGGACAAAGCCTTGTGGTACTCCACTTGAAACACTTTTCCAATTGGATGTGCAACCACTTATTACCACTCTTTGAGTACGATCACTGAGCCAGTTATGAATCCACCTAGCCTTGTCAATCCCATACGTGGTCAATTTTTCAATAAGAATAGTATACTCTAGCAAATGCTTTGCTGAAGTCAAGATATACTACAGCATTTCCTTGATCCACCCAGTCAGTCACTTTCCTCCCCTCTTCCCTAGTATTCCTTTACTTCTTCACTATCTGTCTTCTTTACTCCTTTCTTCATTATGTCCCTTTTTATCCTTTTTAATTTTTCAGTTTCTTTCTTTCCTTCCCATTTTCTTTGCTTCATTTCATGAGATCTTCTTAGCCTTTTTTCCATTTCCTTCTTTTTGTTGTTTTCCTCCATCTGTCATATTTCCTTTACTGTTCTTGAATTCCTCCCATTTTCTACTTGACTTCCTTTCTTTCCATACGTTTTCTGGCTCCGCTTTCTTTTTTCACTTTGTTCTTTTTGTACATTCTCATTTTCCGCCCTTTTTACTTTGTCCTTGTGTTCCATATTGCCTAACCTAGCATTTCTTTAGGATGTTTAATATTTTGGAACTGAAGACTTTTTAATGTCATGTTCCTGTTTTCATGACAGTGACTTCTCAGGCCACCAGTTATATACCTGGTTCTGGACCACGTTTGTTGGTGCCCTCACGCTATAGCCGAGTTCCCACCCTGTGTTAGAGGTTCATTAACCAGTGCATGCTGCACTTTGAAGTTCTTCTCATTAGTTTGCCTCAGTCCGAGCCATAGTGGCCTTCATCATGTCCCATCTATCTGGTGAAGCCCTGGCATGGCTCAATCCATTGGTGTCAAATATCCAGGCCTTCCTAGAGGCCTTTCATAAAGTCTTCTACAAGCCTGGTCGTTTTTCTTCTGGGTGTTCTCTACTCAGGTTAATCTCTCTGTGGGCCTGTATGTGGTCTGATTTCATAACTTGTTGTTTGAACTCACTTGGAATAAAGAGGCTCTGGTGGCAACATTCTAGGAGGGCCTCGCCGGTGCATCAAGGATGAACTCGCAGGTCGGGAGATGAATACTTCACTGGATGTCCTCGTGTTTTTAGCAACCCAGACAGACCCGGATCAGGTTCCAAGAACAGAAAGGAGATCAAAGCCATTGGCCCCCACTTTCCAAAGACCGATCTCCTAGCAAGTTTCTGATGCAACATCACTCCTTGAACCTATGCTGGTTGACCAGGTGAAGTTGACTAAGCCTCACCAGGTGGTATCTAATCCTCTCCTGTGTGATACTGTGCTGAGACGTGTATCTAATGTTATCCTATCCTGTGTGATACTGACTGAGCTGTGTATCTAATCTTCTACTGTGTGATATTGTCTGCTGAACCATGTATCTAACCCTCTCCTGTGTGATACTATCTGCTGAGCCATGTATCTAATACTATCCTGTGTTACTGACTCTGAGCTGTGTATCTAATCCTATCCTGTGTGATACTGTCTGCTGAGCTGTGTATCTAATCTTCCCATAAGATACTGACTGCTGAGCCATGTATCTAATCCTACCCTGTGTGATACTGTGCTGAATTGTCAGTTTGGGAAAAACAGCCGCACTCAAAATATGGATTTTCAAATGCATATAAAGCAAACATTTATTGAAGTCACCACAGTAAAACAAGGGTGTTGAGGTAACGTTTCAACCCCGTAATGGGTCTTTTTCAAACCTCGCTTAAGGCAAAGTATGGGAAATTGAGGAGAAAAAAACGCAGTACGAAGTAATCATATGAGGGCTCCTGAGAAGAGCAATATATTTTGAAGATAAGAATCCGGCACCACAGGAACCCGGACACTCCAAACCCGCAGTTTCAAATGGGACCGTACCCCCTACTCGTGCCTTACCTGATTCTTGTCTTCAAAATTTATTGCTCTTCTCAGGAGCCCTCATACTGTATGATTACTTCGTACTGTGGTTTTCTCTCCTCAATTTCCCATACTTTGTCTTAAGCGAGGTTTGAAAAAGACCCATTATGGGGTCGAAACGTTACCTCGACACCCTTGTTTTACTGTAGTGACTTCAATAAATGTTTGCTTGATATGCATTTGAAAATCCATATTTTGAGTGTGGCTGTTTTTCCCGAACTTACAATTTAATTGGATATATTCCAAGTTCAGCCTGCACCTGGTCCTAATTTTCAGTGTGCATGCCATTATTCTACAAATGATACTATGCTGAGACATGTATCTAATCCTATCCTGTGTGATACTGTCTGCTGAGCCATGCATCTAATCCTATCCTGTGTGATAATGACTCTGAGCTGTGTATCTAATCCTATCCTGTGTGATACTGCCTGTTGAGCTGTGTATCTAATCCTCCCATATGTGATACTAACTGCTGAGCCTTGTATCTAATCCTCTCCTGTGTGATACTGACTCTGAGTTGTGTATCTAATCCTATCCTGTGTGATACTGTCTGCTGAGCCGTGTATCTAATCCTATCCCGTGTGATACTGTCTGCAGAGCCGTGCATCTAATCCTATCCTGTGTGATACAGTCTGCTGAGCCGTGTATCTAATCCTATCCTGTGTGATACTGTCTGCTGAGCCGTGCATCTAATCCTATCCTGTGTGATACAGTCTGCTGAGCCATGTATTTAATCCTACCCTGTGTGATACAGTTTGCTGAGCCGTTTATCTTATCCTATCCTGTGTGATGCTGACTGCTGAGCCTTGAATCTAATCCACTCCTATGCACTCCTCTCCCACCCCTGCATGTCTCTCACCTCATGGGTGCTCTCCCTCCTATGCACTCCTCTCCCTCCTACATGTGTCTCTCCCCATGGGTGCTCTCCCTCCTATACACTCCTCTTCCCCTGCATGTCTCTATCCCCATGGGTCGCTCTCCCCCCTGCATGTCTCTCTCCTCATGGGTGCTCTCCTTCCTATACACTCCTCTCCCCCGTATATGACTCTCTCGCCATGGGTGCTCTCCCTCCTATGCACTCCTCATCCCCTGCATGTTTCTATCTCCATGGGTGCTCTCCCTCCTATGCACTCCTCTTCCCCTGCATGTCTCCCTCCCCATGGGTTGCTCTCACTCCTATGCACTCCTCTCCCTCCTGCATGTCTCTCCCCATGGGTCACTCTCCCTCCTATGCACTCCTCTCCTCCTGCATGTCTCTTTTTCCATGGGTGCTCTCCCTCATTTGCACTCCTCTCACTTCTGCTTGTTTCTCTCCCCATGGGTCGCTCTCCCTCCTATGCACTCCTCTCCTCTTGCATGTCTCTCTCCCCATGTGTCACTCTCCCTCCTATACACTCCTCTCCCCCTGCATGTCTCTCTCTCCCCTGCATGTCTCTCTCCCCAAGGGTCGCTCTCCCTCCTCTCCCCCCTGCATGTCTCTCTCCCCATGGGTTGCTCTCCCTCCTCTCTCCCTGCATGTCTTTCTTTATTCCACAAACAGCTCAGTGCATGCGATTACAGGAGCTGCGGGTGTCATGCTGTCACATTTCAGCATTACCCCACAGCTGTAAATGTCACCCGTGGTAATGTTACCGCCGGGACTGACGGTCACAGCACTGCGTGATCATGCTGGCAGATTCCGCAGCTGACTGTTACCTGTGGTTAAATAAGCAGGCGCGGACCAATAAGACTACTTCTCCCATCGGGCTATGTGTGATGGGAGAGTAGTACCATCTGCTGGCACCTGTGCTCACAGTTATTACAAAAGTTACAATACATACACATTCTCATAAAAATAAAAAAAAAAACCATTATACTCACGGCGGCGTAGTGATACACTGCAGGGGGCGATCACCTCTTGTCAGTGTATCGCCGGCTGTCTTTAAGAGCAGTCATATCACTGATGTGACTGCTCTGAAAGTGATCAGGATCGTCGTGGGACATTATTGATTATCTTCTCGGCGGACAGGTGAGGAATATCTTTGGTTTATTATTTTATTTTTGTTGCAGGATACGAGGGATTCGGGGATTAGGCAATGCAGTAAGTATGGTTAATTAAGATTAATAAAGGTCTTTATTCTGGCTGTGTCTTTATTTACAATACAACTATAGGATTAGTACTGGATAGGTGTCTTATTGATGCTTCTTCATTACAAAGCGACTTGTTGTCACCGGACATTACAAAGGTGCCTTCAACCCCCCAACTATTACCCCACTTCCCACCGCAACAGAGCAAGTGGGAAGAGCCAGGCAAAGCACAAGAAAAGGCGCCATTTCTGGCGTCGCTGAGAGCTGATGTTTTTAGCCGGGGGGCTATATCCATGGCTCCTTCCAAGGATATTAATATCAGCCCGCAGCTGTCTGCATAGTCTTTGCTGGTTATTAATTATAGGGGGACCCCACGTAACTTTTTGGGGGGTCCCCCATTTTAATAGCCAGTAAAGGCTAAGTATACAGTTGTGAGTGTGAGTGCCAGCGTGAGTTTGAGCACACTCTCCCAATAGACCAGCACACTGCTCTCCTGAAATACTCTGTGCTGCTGTCACCCTGCTCCTACCACCATATAGCTCTCTCTGTGACCCACCATAGACTAGCACACTGCCATATGGATCACATATAATGCCACCATATATATTTATCACGTAATACTCCCATAAAGACCACATATTATACCGCCATATACTGTATATTTAATACATAATACTGCCATACAGATCATACATGATGCAGCCATATACACTGTATATTTTTTACACAGTACTGCCATATAGACCACACTTGAGGCTGCTAAATTTATGTGTGATCTGTATTATGGCATTATGTGTGATCTATATGACGGTATTATAAGTGATCTATATGGTGGTATTATGTTTGATCAGTATGGTTGAATAATGTAAAAACTATATGACTGTATTATATGAGAACTATTTTGTGGGATTATGTGTGATCTATGTGGCAGTATTATGTGAGAATTATATGGTGGTTTTATATGTGATTTATATGATGGTATTATGTGAGAACTATATGACAGTATTATGTGAGGTCTACATAGCGGTATTATGTGAGAACTATATGACAGTATTATGTGTGATCTATTTGACAGTAGTGTGTGTGATCTATATGACGTATTATGTGAGAAGTATATGGCAGTATTATGTGAAAAGTATATTGCGGTATTATGTGTGATCTAAATGGCGTTGTTATTTGTGATCAATATGGTGGTATGTGAGAACTATATGACAGTATTGTGTGTGTGATCTATATGGCGGTATTATGTGAGAACACTATGGCGGTATTATGTGTGATCTATATTGCATCGTTATTTGTGATCTATATCGTGGTATTATGTTTTTTCGGGCATGCACAGTTTGCGCTGCCCTTCGAACTTACAGCGCAGGCACCGGGGCCGCAGCAGAACACACAGGCGACTACTGCGTGTTGACTTCCTCAAAGTGGTCGCTGTTGCGGCTGCTGCTCCGACCGTGGAAGGTTGTCTGGGAAGCGAGGGATGCACCGCGGTGGTCACTGACAAGGCGGTAAATCCTGGAGCCCCAGTGGGACGTTAATGAGGGCAGAGGAGGCGGAGCCCGGTGTGCAGAGTATTGAGTGATGGCTGGGAGGCGTTTCTGTCCGGGGGAAAAGACATGCCCCCAGGTCTATTTCAAGGTATCAGGGACAAATTATAAAAGCGATTATTTCAGCGTTTGCAGGGACCCGAACTAAAAGAGCCACCTTGACAGAATGCAACATTAGTGCTGCACAAGGTGGCTCTTTTAGTTAACCCCTTCATGACCCAGCCTATTTTGACCTTAATGACCTGGCCATTTTTTGCAATTCTGACCAGTGTCCCTTTATGAGGTAATAACTCAGGAACGCTTCAATAGATAGTAGCGATTCTGAGATTTTTTTTTGTGACATATTGGGCTTCATGTTAGTGGTAAATTTAGGTCGATAATTTTTGCGTTTATTTGTGAAAAAAACGGCGAAAATTTCACAATTTTCAAATTTTGAATTTTTATTCTGTTAAACCATAGAGTTTTGTGACACAAAATAGTTAATAAATAATATTACCCACATGTCTACTTTACATCAACACAATTTTGGAAACAAAATCATTTTTTGCTAGGAAGTTATAAGGGTTAAAATTTGACCAGCGATTTCTCATTTTTACAGCAAAATTTACAAAACCATTTTTTTTAGGGAACACCTCACATTTGAAGTCAGTTTGAGAGGTCTATATGGCTGAAAATACACAAAAGTGACACCATTCTAAAAACTGCACCCCTGAAGGTGCCCAAAACCACATTCAGGAAGTTTATTAACCCTTCAAGTGTTTTACAGCAGCGGAAGCAACATGGAAGGAAAAAATGAACATTTAACTTTTTAGTCACAAAAATGATGTTTTAGCAACAATTTTTTTATTTTACCAAGGGTAAAAGGAGAAACTGGACACTGAGAGTTATGGTCCATTTTGTCCTGAGTACGCCGATACCCCATATGTGGGGGGAACCACTGTTTGGGCGCACAACAGGGCTCGGAAGGAAAGAAGCGCCATTTGACTTTTTGAATGAAAAGTTGGCTTCAATCTTTAGCGGACACCATGTCGTGTTTGGAGAGCCCCTGTGTGCCTAAAGATTGGAGATCCCCAACAATTGACCCCATTTTGGATACTAGACCCCCCAAGGAACTTAACTAGATGCATAGTGCGCACTTTAAGCCCCCAGGTGCTTCACAAATTGATCCGTAAAAATGAAAAAGTACTTTTTTTTCACAAAAAAGTTATTTTAGCTTCAATTTTTTCATTTTCACATGGGCAACAGGATAAAATTGATCCTAAAATTTGTTGGGCATTTTCTCCTGAGTACACCAATACCTCACATGTGGGGGTAAACCACTGTTTGGGCACACGGCAAGGCTTTGAAGGGAAGGAGCGCCATTTGACTTTTTGAATGAAAAATTAGCTCCAATCGTTAGCGGACACCATGTCGTGTTTGGAGAGCTCCTGTGTGCCTAAACATTGGAGCTCCCCCACAAGTGACACCACTTTGGAAACTAGACCCCCCAAGGAACTTATCTAGATGTGTGGTGAGCACTTTGAACCCCCAAGTGCTTCACAGAAGTTTATAAGGCAGAGCCGTGAAAATAAAAAATCATTTTTCTTTCCTCAAAAATGATTTTTTAGCCCCCAATTTTTCATTTTCACAAGGGTGACAGGAGAAATTGGACCCCAAAAGTTGTTGTCCAGTTTTTCCTGAGTATGCTGGTACCCCATATGTGGGGGTAAACCACTGTTTGGGTACACGTCGGGGCTCGGAAGGGAGGGAGCACCAGTTGACTTTTTGAACGCAAGATTGGCAGGAATCAATAGTGGCGCCATGTCACGTTTGGAGACCCCCTGATGTGCCTAAACAGTGGAAACCCCTCTACTCTAACTCCAACACTAACCCCAACACATCCCAAACACTAACCCTAATCCCAACTCTAATCATGACCCTAATCACAACCCTATCCCCAACACACCCCTAACCACAACCCTAACCCCAACACACCCCTAACCCTAATCCCAACCTTAATCCCAACCCTAACCACAACCCTAACCCCAACACACCCCTAACCCTAATCCCAACCATAACCCTAACCACAAGCCTAACCCTAACCCAAAACACACCCCTAACCCTAATCTTAACCCTAATTTCAACCCTAACCCTAATTCCAACCCTAATTCTAATTCCAACCCAAAGGCTATGTGCCCACGTTGCGGATTTGTGTGTGGATTTTTCAGCACCGTTTTTTAAAAATCCGCAGGTAAAATGCACTGCGTTTTACCTGCAGATTTACCACGGATTTCCAGTGTTTTTTGTGTGGATTTCACCAGCCGATTCCTATACAGGAACAGGTGTAAAACGCTGCAGAATCCGCACAAAGAATTGACATGCTGAGGAAAATACTGAGCTGTATTTTCCGCACCATGGGCACAGTGATTTGGTTTTCCATAGGTTTACATGGTACTGTAAATGTGATGGAAAACCGCTACAAATCCGCAGCTGCTGATCCACTGCGGATCCGCAGCCAAATCCGCACCATGTGCACATAGCCTATTTCTAACCCTAGCCCTAATTCTAACCGTAACCCTAACCCTAGTTGCAACCCTAACCCTAATTGCAACCCTAACCCTAGTTCTAACCCTAACCCTAGTTCTAACCCTAACTCTAACCCTAGTTCTAACCCTAGTTCTAACCCTAACCCTAGTTCTAACCCTAACCCCAGTGGAAAAATAAAAATAAATATATTTTCTTTATTTTATTATGTTCCCTACCTATGGGAATGATAAAGGGGGGTTATTTACTTTTTTTTTAATTTTGATTACTGTGATATGATCTATCACAGTGATCAAAATGAATGAACGAATCTGCCAGCCGTGCATGCGCTCGACATTTTGGAAGATGGCGGCACCCATGTAGAAGACGGACGGACACCGAGAGTGACACAGGAGGTCGGTAAGTATGGGGGTGGGATTGGAGCACGGAGGGAGCGGACAGGACAGAGGGGAGCAGAGGACAGGACAGATGATAGAGGGGAGGAGATCAGTTGCGGTGGCGGGGCAGATCATGGTCTCCAGCCCTGGCTGATGATATTGCAGCATCGGCTATGGCTGGATTGTAATATTTCACCAATTTTCTTTGGTGAAATATTACGGTTGCTCTGATTGAAAGTGAAAGTGAAACGTCACTTTCAACAGCCAATCAGAGCAATTGCAGCCACGAAGGGGCGAAGCCACCTCCCTAGGCTGAAGTACCACTCCCCCTGTCCCTGCAGGTTGGGTGAAATTACAGTTAACCCTTTCACCCAATCTGCAGGAACGCGATCCTGCCATGACGCCACAGAGGCATCACAGGTCGGTTTGGTACCGACTTTCATGACGCCTACGGGGCATCACACGTCGGGAATGGGTTAAAAACGCCTGAGGGGGGTGACAGGTTCCCTTTAAATATAGTAGAGTGAGTACTTGAAAGGAAGGTCAAACAATTTTCCAAGCATTGAACATTCACATGTAGAAAAGTAAAGTGGCTGTGTCACCACCCTGTCTCTGCTATAAAAAAGTCCACAACATCAGAACAGTCAGTGATCAAGTATAAGGCTGAAGTGGCCGCACCCCTTCATCTTATTGGACAATATTTTTGCATATGTAAATTATTTTTCAGAAAGTCACTACCACGGAAGTGATTTCAAGCTGATAGCAATAGTCTCCATAACCGTAAAGATTCAATGCCAAAGGACCATATTAATCCATGAGTTGCTAGTTTCTTAACATGAGGAATGCCTGGGGAAACTGCCCATGTGCTACCAGCAGGGCAGTTTCTAGCCCAAAAATGACACAGGGCGAGAGTAGGAAATTTCTCCCCCCCCCCCCCCCCCCGGCACCGAAAATAATAAACATTATTTTTGTGGGCTTGAGTAATAAATAGAGAGCAGGCTTGTATCTTCCCTTTTTTTAATAAATTATAATTTGCCTTTAACTTATATAGAACTTGGGGAAAAGGGACAAGTATGCTAATTATTAACGGTGAGAACAAAGTTGTAGGTAAATAATATCTATTAATTATTTTGGAAACAGATCCTAAAAATTGTAGGTTGCAGATTTATGAGAAACTGACTCTTCTAGATTTAGCCGCTGCAAAAGCATTAATAGCTTCCGAATAATTCAGCTTTTCTGCCAGTTCATTTTCTAATTCCAGGTCACATTTACTAATCTCTTCTAAAAGGAGATTGGCGAGACTTTCCCCAGATGTATCAGTAGCAGGACGATAGCCAATAAAATGTTCCTTTATTGCTACGTGATCATCATCTATATCAACAAATCTTAAGGTGTATGACAACTGTTCAGTGTGACCTGCATCTTGTGTGCAGTCCAACATTATTGAAAAATACTTAGATCTTTTGGCTTTTTCTAGAATACATTTCTTCACCTGAGAGGCCATCAAGCAGATAATTTCATTTTGAATTAAATTTCCACAGTAATGTGTATGGATTTCCTGGGAAGTAATTCGTTTTAAATGATCTCTCATTACTGGTTCAAATTTTCCAAGAAGCTCTATAAGCCCAAGGAAATGTCCATTATTTGGTGTAAACAATGTATTTGACGATCCTCGAAAAGCTAAATTATTGGTTGCCAGGTATACAGTTACTGCCATAACTCTTTCCAACACTTCTCGCCTGGGTGAGGATGCCACCAGACTGCCAAAGATGAGGTAAGTCAGCTGGGCCCCCTCCCGGGTTTCATGCTGTGGGGCATGCCAAATCAGCATGCCCCAAGGGTGGTTGGGGGGGGGGCAGGTGTGGGGGTCCCCATCCAAAAAAAAAGGCTAGCCCAACCCATCCCATCCCTCAGACCCCCTCACCTGTTCAGTGTGTCAGTGCCCTCTGCCCTCTGAGTCTGAGCGCGCTCAGACTGCTAAATGGGGCTGCTGGGAAGGGAAGGACTAATCCATAGGCAGGGGGTGGGCATTTTTGCTATACTGCTACCACTGTCAGACTAGACTGCAGCCTGTCCTGTCCAGCATTGAAATTGGCAACAGCCAGGCAGCCTAGTCTGACAGTGATAGTGTGTGTGCTTAGCTCTTTGATCACTGTCTCAGGGAGCGCCCGTGCTCAGCCGAGAGCGCGGCGCCCCTGCTATCAGTGTGGGAGTGGCCGAGCTGCCTCATCCTGGCTGTTCATTCTCGCTGTTCATCCAGCGCGGAGCGGAGGTGAGTCATACCTCCCAACTTTTGAAGATGGGAAAGAGGGACAAAGTTTGCGGCGCGCTTTGCGCGCCGCGGCAAATTTTAGGCCACGCCTCTGACCACACCCATTCATAATTAGTCACACCCATATCCACATCCCAACCACACCCATTTAGCACTGCCGATCACACTGTTTCATATACAATAATTATAAACAAAAAAATATGGCCACACAGTGCCCCATACTGTATAATGGCCACACATGATGCTCCATACTGTATAATGAACACACATGACGCTCCATACTGTATAATGGCCACACATGATGCTCCATACTGTATAATGAACACACATGATGCTCCATACTGTATGACCGCACATGATGCTCCATACTGTATAATGACCGCACATGATGCTCCATACTGTATGACCGCAAATGATGCTCCATACTGTATAATGACCGCACATGATGCTCCAGACTGTATAATGACCGCACATGATGCTCCAGACTGTATAATGACCGCACATGATGCTCCAGACTGTATAATGACCGCACATGATGCTCCAGACTGTATAATGACCGCACATGATGCTCCAGACTGTATAATGACCGCACATGATGCTCCAGACTGTATAATGACCGCACATGATGCTCCATACTGTATAATGGCCACACATGATGCTCCATACTGTATAATGACCGCACATGATGCTCCATACTGTATAATGACCGCACATGATGCTCCATACTGTACAATGACCGCACATGATGCTCCATATTGTATAATGACCGCACATGATGCTCCATACTGTATAATGACCGCACATGATGCTCCATACTGTATAATGGCCACACATAATGCTCCATACTGTATAATGACCGCACATGATGCTCCATACTGTATAATGACCGCACATGATGCTCCATATTGTATAATGACCACACATGATGCTCCATACTGTATAATGACATACAGGCACGCAGCTCACACACAGGCACGCAGCTCACACGCACGCAGCTCACAAACACATGCAGCTTTGACACAAATGCATCACACACGCAGCCATCACACACACACGCAGCCATCACACACACACACACGCAGCCATCACACACACACACACGCAGCCATCACACACACACACGCAGCCATCACACACACACACACACGCAGCCATCACACACACATGCAGCCATCACACACACACGCAGACATCACACACGCAGCCATCACACACACACACACACGCAGCCATCACACACACACGCAGCCATCACACACACGCAGCCATCACACACACACAGCCATCACACACACACAGCCATCACACACACACAGCCATCACACACACACAGCCATCACACACACACAGCCATCACACACACGCAGCCATCACACACACACAGCCATCACACACACACGCAGCCATCACACACACGCAGCCATCACACACACGCAGCCATCACACACACGCAGCCATCACACACACGCAGCCATCACACACACACACGCAGCCATCACACACACACGCAGCCATCACACACACAGCCATCACACACACACACGCAGCCATCACACACACACACACACGCGCAGCCATCACACATGCAGCCATCACACACACACGCAGCCATCACACACACACACGCAGCCATCACACACACACACGCAGCCATCACACACACACGCAGCCATCACACACACACACGCAGCCATCACACACACACACACGCAGCCATCACACACACACACACGCAGCCATCACACACACACAGCCATCACACACACACACGCAGCCATCACACACACGCAGCCATCACACACACACACACGCAGCCATCACACACACACAGCCATCACACACACACACCCAGCCATCACACACACACACACGCAGCCATCACACACATCACACACACACAATCTCCTCTGTGATGCAGGGGCGGCTGATGTCCATGTGCAGCTCTCTGCTGAAGTCTTCAGTCTCCTGCTCACAGCTCTGCACTATCCCGGCACCTCCCCCGTCTCTCCTTCTCTGCCGGGATAGCAGCTAAGAGCAGAAGCCGGAGCTCCGTGCACACACAGCCAGAGGTAGTGAATCGCTGACCTTTCTTCTTGATTGCTGCAGGCTCTCTCCTTCAGCGTGGCAGCGCCGCACAGGGGGCGGGAGGGGGGGGGGGTGTTGCGCGGGCGGTCAGGAGGCAGCTTTTATATAAAAAAAAAAAAAAACAGGCTCTCTCTACGTCCCGGAAGTGGGCGGGGCTTCACCGGCGGCCGCAAATTCGGGATTTTAAATGCCCGAAGCGGGACAGCGGGACCCCGGTGCCAAAGCGGGACTGTCCCGCTGAAATCGGGACGGTTGGGAGGTATGGGTGAGTGGCGGCGCCGAGGTGGCCGCAACCATTATGTGCGGTGCGGGGGGGGGGGCGCGGCGACGCGAGGCGATGATCTGACCGCTCAGCTGTCAGATTTGCAGCTGAGTTCGGGCAGGGCGCGCCCGCGCTCAGCACTGAGCGCGGCATCCGCGCCCCTGACAGCCCTTAAACAGCAGCAGCAGCGGGCAGGGGACCACCGGGGCCCGAGGCCTCTCCTGCGCCCCCCGGCCCCACGGCGCCCCGTGTGGCCGCCCTGCCCGCCCTGTTGAAGAAACGGCCCTGGCTACCAGCACGTCTTTCCAAGTGCAATTCTCCCAATTTTTTTTTACATTTTTCCTTAAAAATATGAAGAGTTAAAAAAACTGAATTTTTTCCAAATAAAAAAGAAAGTAAAAAGCACTGGCGCTCCTGATAGTTCCTAGTGGGGGAACAAAATTGCTGAATGAAGAGTGCTGCTGGTGATTGTGACAGGTTCTGTGTAGACCTGTAAGGTATATCAAATGAAAAAAAAGTGGTATTCACCTGCGCTGTCTACAAAAACGAACAATAAAATGAAAAATAGATGAATAAATGAATAAGAGAGCACTTACTTAATGAGTAATCACTGGTTATGCAGTGGATGTTGTAATAGGTCCTTAAAGTACTACCAGAATCTTAGGGGAATGAGAAAAAAAAAAAAAAAGGTTAATGTTTGTATTGGTGAAAATAGCGAGACTAAATAGATTTATAATATATTCTGTTAGGAGTCGAGTTCCCACTGCTGCACAGGGGGAATCTCAAGCCGGGCCTGCTGCGGTCTCCCATTCTGCATCGGCCGCAGTGGAGCCTGATACTGTGCAAAGGGTTACTGCTGCCTCTCCAGGCTCTGCTATTGTACCCTGCACTGATCTGCGGCGAGCAGGCTTTTCTGGGACTAAGTCCTGCTTTGCACACACTGAGCATGCCCAGGGTAAGATCTCTCAGTGGAGATCAAGGGTCACATGCTCAGGTACTGCAGCAACTTCCATTGGTCCTCCAGGAAGGTCCTGTACCTGATCAAGTTCTGTGGCAGCCTTCCATTGGTCCTTCTTGGAAGGTCCTGTAGGTGCTGCAGCTATATAAGGTTCTCATGACCGCACGGCCATGCGCTAGTGCCAAATATGTACGAGCTCTGCGAAAGTGTGGTTGTGTGTGTGTGGTCAGGGACCCGGCTGAAATAAGCCCCTAGAATGCTGGCACCTCTGGCGAGGAGTTTATGTGTGAATTCAGGGCTGGCTAATAGCCGATAGAATTCTGGCTCCACCGGAGAGGAGCTGCGTGTTGGTTGGACTGCATGACCACTCTCGGCTCTACACAGTAGTTGTGTCCCCTGTGAGCTAAACAGGGCACAGCATTCTCTTTACTATGGGCTCTGTGAAGTAACAGAGTTTGTTTATTCTAATTTGCTTTGCCGCCTTACTTAGCAGCAGGTTCTTTCCTGCACGGTGGATCCCGGCTTGCGAACGCACCTATCCCATCTAATAAATATATTCGGTGCGTTCCGCCAACCCTAACATATACTCACTCAGATGTGTATCTGCGAGACCTCGCGTGCCCCAGCCGGATGCAGCGCTGAGGTAGCGGTCGGAGAGGGTGGGCAAAGCTACTGGTGATGTCACCACACTACGGGGCTAAAGAGGTCCAGTTGCATTTCAAGGGCTCTGGCCCTCTTCATCAGGGTTTAACCCTGATGAAGAGGGCCAGAGTCCTTGAAATGCATAGGTTGGCTGACTAGCTATACTAGCACACCTGTCCTCTTTAGCCCCGTAGCGTGGTGACGTCACCAGTAGCTTGGCCCACCCTCTCCGACTGCTACCTCAGCGCTGCATCCGGCCGGGGCACGTGAGGTTGCGCGGCTTCTGCCGCCACTCTTTCCTTAACCCACCGCTCTGCCATAGCGGTACACCTAGCGGTGGCTCAGACTTTCCGGAACCGCTTACCTCTGCACTCAGCACCACAGTGAGTACAGCATATTTTATGTGCACATAACAATTGTGACATATTAGTGCTCCAACATACTAGGGGAGCATTTCTCCTCATCTCAACATATGGGCAATCAATTCTAATCACAGTAATCCTTGTCAGCCAGCACCTGACGGTCATCTTAGTACCATAACCTAACGGAATCCTGCGCTACTCCCACCAGCAGTAAGTTTATTGTGTACTGGGAAAACTAGACCGCATTTATTTAAAACCATACCTATAAAGGTTGTACATTTATTTAAGCAGGGGCATCTACTATAAACCTCTGAAGATTAAGCAATCGTGGTCATCACAATACCCGCATCAATTGCAGATACACAGGGATCACATCTCTTCATTGCACATTTCCATTTAATATCTGAGTGAGTATATATTATAAATCTATTTTGTCTCCCTATATTCACCAATACAAACATTTACCCTTTTTTTTTCTTTTTTCTCATTCCCCTAAGATTCTGGTAGTACTTTAAGGACCTATTACAACATCCACTGCATAACCAATGATTACTCGTTAATAAGTAAGTGCTCTATTATTCATTTATTCATCTATTTTTCATTTTATTGTTCGTTTTTGTAGAATACCACTTTTTTTTCCAAATAAAACTACCATTATTTTCAGCCCAACTAGGGATTGGCAACAGTTGCATGTTCACTAAAAGAACCCCACCTATCTACATTAATTTATTCCTATTTATCTATAAGAAGAATTAAAGTATAGAAGGTTAGTTACCATTCTCCTTAATGTGGATGAAAGATGCCCCTAAACAATTTTTCAATTTCAATCCTATAATACAGTAGAATGAGTGATTGAAAGGAGGGTCAAAGAATTTCCCAAGCTTTGGACTTTCACGAGTAAAAAATTAAAGTGGCTGTGTCACCACTCTGTGCCATAAAGAAAGTCCACAACATTAGAACAGTGAGTGATGGAGTGTCAGGCTGAGGTGGCCACACCCCTTCATCTTATTGGACAATATTTTTGCATATGTAAATTAGGTTTTAGACATTCACTATCACAGAGGTGAATACAAGCTGATTACAATAGTCTCCATAACCTTAAAGATTCAATGGCAAAGGACCATATTAATTGATGAGTTGCAACTTTGTTAATATGAGGAATGTATGTGGAAACTGCACTCGTGCCACTAGCACGCCATTCCAATTGCATATCCTCAGATTATTTTCACATTTTCCCTCAAAAGTATGTAGAGGAAAAAAATGTAAATAAAAAAAGATAATGAACTTTCTCCAAATGAAACTACCATTATTTTTAGCCCAACTAGGGACTGTCAACAGCTGCATGCTCTCAAAAAACCCCCACCAATCTACATTAATTTATTCCTATTTATTTATAATATGTAAAATGCCTCTTCAGAGAAGAAGGGGACTTAACTCTATAGCGCCACCTGTTGGAAGTAGTGATCCTTCAAGTCATAATCAACCCTTTAACGAGTTGTGCAATATGACTTAGGATAAAAGCCAAATCAGTATCTCAATTCGCAGACACAGTGTTTCGTGCTGTTGGCCCTCGTCAGTGCGAAGCATGAGATCTAATTTGGCTAGATGAGAGGCTCTGGACTGGGGTCTAAGGAAT
Organism: Ranitomeya variabilis; assembly: GCF_051348905.1. Classification (NCBI taxonomy): domain Eukaryota; kingdom Metazoa; phylum Chordata; class Amphibia; order Anura; family Dendrobatidae; genus Ranitomeya; species Ranitomeya variabilis. The sequence goes on along the minus strand of NC_135232.1, from coordinate 620,009,160 downwards.
TAAGTTTCTCCTTATGGAGAGTGACATACCAGCTCTGGCTTGTCAAGGTAAGGAGGCTTATTCGCCGTGCAATGCTCCTCTGGGAAATATAATATGGAAATTCCCTCTTCAGAGAAGAAGAGTACTTAAACTCTATAGCGCCACCTGTTGGAAGTAGCAATCCTACAAGTCACAATCAACCCTTTAACGAGTCGTGCAATATGACTTAGGATAAAAGCCAAATCAGTATCTCAATTCGCAGACACGGTGTTTCGGGCTGTTGGCCCTCGTCAGTGCGAAGCATGAGAACTAATTTGGCTAGATGAGAGGCTTTTGATGTATAGAAGTTTAGTTACCATTCTCCTTAATGTGGATGAAAGACGCCCCTAAATAGTTTTTCAATTTCAATCCTATAATACAGTAGAATGATTGCTTGAAAGGAGGGTCAAAAATTTCCCAAACTTTGGACATTCAAGTAAAAAATTAAAGTGGCTATGTCACCACTCTGTCTGTGCTAGAAAGAAAGTCCACAACATTAGAACAGTGAGTGATCGTGTGTAAGGCTGAAAATGGCCACACCCCCTCATCTTATTGGATGATATTTTTGCATATGTAAATTAGGTTTTACACAGTCACTGCCACAGAGGTGAATACAATCTGTTAACAACACTCTCCATAATCTTAAAGATTCAATGGCAAAGGACCATATTAATAGATGAGTTCCAACTATGCTGACAGGAGGAATGTGTGTGGAAACTGCCCATGTGCCAATAGCATGCCCTTCCAATTGCACATCCTCAAATTCTTTTTCCTCAAAAGAATGTAGAGGAAAAAAATGTAAATAAAAAAACATACTGAACTTTTTCCAAATTAAACTACCAATATGTTTAGCCCAACTGGGGAATGTCAACAGCTGCATGCTTTTAAAAAAACCCCACCTATCTACAGTAATGTATTCCTATTTATTAATAAGAATTAAGTATAAAAGGTAAGTTTTCTTTCTCCTTAATATGGATGAAAGATGCCCCTAAACAATTTTTCTATTTAAATCCTATAATACAGTAGAATGAGTGTTAGGGTATGTGCAAATGATGCGGAAAGTGCTGCGGATTCGCAGCGTTTCCGCAGCTGCGGGTCTGCAGCAGTTTCCCATGAGTTTACATTACAATGTAAAACTATGGGAAACAAAAAATGCTGTGCACATGCTGCAGAAAAAAACACGTGAAATCACAGCTGTTTACATTCCGCAGCAAGTCACTTCTTTCTGCGGATTCTGCAGCGGTTTTACAACTGCCCTTATTGAAAACCGCAGCATTTTTGCCCTGCAGATTTATCAAATACGCTGCGGAAAAATCCACAGTGGACCAATATAAGTGTGCACATAGCCTTTAATCTAAACTTCCTGCCACTGCACAGGGGGATTCTCAAACCATGTCTGCTGCGGTCTCCCATTCTTCTCCAGCTGCAGTGGAAGCTGCTGAGCGGAGACATTGGTCCCAGCACCTGGCTTGGACAGATACTGCACATTTGGTTACTGCTGCCCTTACAGGTTCAGCCATTATAACCAGTACTGTTCGGCAGCGAGCAGGCGCTCCTGGGACAAAGTCCTGCTTTTCTCCTTCTGAGCATGCCCAAGGGAAGACCTCTCATTGGAGGTCGGGGTCACACGCTCAGGTCCAGTAGCCGCTCCTATTGGTCCACTAGGAAGGTCTTGGAGAGCTACAACTGTAAAAGTTTTGCATGGCCGCACGGCCATGAGCTAGTATAATTTGTGTTTGGCTGTTGCAAGTGGATACTCTACCACTCAGTATATATGTGGTGTGAGCCTGTTTAGCTTTGGGGCTGTACACTCCGGCAGACAGCTAGCGTCAGTGGGGGCAATTAGCCTTGGCTTAGCATCTGGTTCCTTCATGTGTGCGGTTAGCACAGAAGAGTTCCAGAGCAAGCACAACCCTAGTTAGGGTATTATTCTCTGAGTACAGCGCGACTCTGTGAGGCAGCAGAACTCACTTTCATTTCACACGTAGTAAAGTTTAACCCATGTGTGAGCTCTGTGTCCATCCGCCATTATTTTGCAGCAGGTATCTCGGCACGGTGGACCCCGGGCTGCGAACGCACCTTGTATCAATCTCTCTATTACTTGGTGCGTTCCGCTAGCCCTAACAATGAGTGCTTGAAAGGAGGGTCAAAGAATTTCCCAAACTTTGGACATTCACAAGTAAAAAATTAAAGTGGCTTTGTCACCACTCTGTCTGTGCTATAAAGAAAGCCCACAACATTAGAACAGTGAGTGATCGAGTGTCAGGCTGAGGTGGCCACACCAATTCATCATATTGGAAGATATCTTTGCATATGTAAATTAGGTTTTACACAGTCACTACCACAGAGGTGAATACAAGCTGATTACAATAGTCTCCATAACCTTAAAGATTCAATGGCAAAGGACCATAATAATAGATGAGTTGCAACTATGTTAACATGAGGAATGTATGGGGAAGTTGCCCACGTGCATTAGCACGCCATTCCAATTGCATATCCTCTAATTCTTTGCACATTTTTCCTCAAAAGTATGTAGAGGAAAAAAATGTAAATAAAAAAGATATTGAACTTTTTCCAAATGAAACTACCATTATTTTTAGCCCATTTGGGGATTGTGAACAGCTGCATGCTCTCAAAAAACCAACCTATCTACATTAATTTATTCCTATTTATCTATAATATGTAAAATGCCTCTTCAGAGAAGAAGAGGACTTAAACTCTATAGCACCACCTGTTGGAAGTAGCGATCTTTCAAGTCAAAATCAACCCTTTAACGAGTCGTGCAATATGACTTAGGATAAAAGCCAAATCAGTATCTCAATTCGCAGACAAGAAACCACCGGAGACTAGACAGAGGTGGACATGACTTGGGGATGGGTGGACCGAGAACTCTAGCAGCTTTTGTTTGTATTGCGGTATAGATTTTAAACAAGAGTGTTGTTGCTTTAAGAGGAAGTTTAGATGTTTGTGCCTGGTGTATTACTGTGAGGAGGGTGGGGCTTATATAGGGGAGGAAACTCTGGTTCTCCCTCTTTCTCTCACAGGATGGACAGGAGGAAACATTAAGGAAACATGTCTGCAGTGTCAGGGAGTATAATACTGGGGTTATCACCTCACATTATAGCTGATAGGAGTACATTCACCTCACACATCATGTATTAGTGTAGTATCTGCTCCTACATCATATATGGGATCAATTTTACCTCAGGTTACTCTCACTATATGTGTGATATATGAATAAAGGCTCCATCTCTGTGCAGTACAGTCTGATGATGCTGGGTGTACAGATCCAGCATAACAGGTTACTCTCACTATATATATGTGATATATGAGTAATGGCTCCATCTCTGTACAGTACAGTCTGATGATGCTGGGTGTACAGATCCAGCATAACAGGTTACTCTCACTATATATATGTGATATATGAATAAAGGCTCCATCTCTGTACAGTACAGTCTGATGATGCTGGGTGTGCAGATCCAGTGTAACAGGTTACTCTCACTATATGTGTGATATATGAGTAAAGGCTCCATCTCTGTACAGTACAGTCTGATGATGCTGGGTGTACAGATCCAGCATAACCAGGTTACTCTCACTATATATATGTGATATATGAGTAATGGCTCCATCTCTGTACAGTACAGTCTGATGATGCTGGGTGTACAGATCCAGCATAACAGGTTACTCTCACTATATATATGTGATATATGAGTAAAGGCTCCATCTCTGCTACAGTACAGTCTGATGATGCTGGGTGTACAGATCCAGCATAACAGGTTACTCTCACTATATATATGTGATATATGAGTAATGGCTCCATCTCTGTACAGTACAGTCTGATGATGCTGGGTGTACAGATCCAGCATAACAGGTTACTCTCACTATCTATATGTGATATATGAGTAATGGCTCCATCTCTGCTACAGTACAGTCTGATGATGCTGGGTGTACAGATCCAGCATAACAGGTTACTCTCACTATCTATATGTGATATATGAGTAAAGGCTCCATCTCTGTACAGTACAGTCTGATGATGCTGGGTGTACAGATCCAGCATAACAGGTTACTCTCACTATATATATGTGATATATGAGTAATTGCTCCATCTCTGCTACAGTACAGTCTGATGATGCTGGGTGTACAGATCCAGCATAACAGGTTACTCTCACTATCTATATGTGATATATGAGTAAAGGCTCCATCTCTGTACAGTACAGTCTGATGATGCTGGGTGTACAGATCCAGCATAACAGGTTACTCTCACTATATATATACGTGATCTATGAGTAAAGGCTCCATCTCTGTACAGTACAGTCTGATGATGCTGGGTGTACAGATCCAGCATAACAGGTTACTCTCACTATCTATATGTGATATATGAGTAATGGCTCCATCTCTGTGCAGTACAGTCTGATGATGCTGGGTGTACAGATCCAGCATAACAGGTTACTCTCACTATCTATATGTGATATATGAGTAAAGGCCCCATCTCTGTACAGTACAGTCTGATGATGCTGGGTGTACAGATCCAGCATAACAGGTTACTCTCACTATATATATGTGATATATGAGTAAAGGCTCCATCTCTGTACAGTACAGTCTGATGATGCTGGGTGTACAGATCCAGCATAACAGGTTACTCTCACTATATATATGTGATATATGAATAAAGGCTCCATCTCTGTACAGTACAGTCTGATGATGCTGGGTGTACAGATCCAGCATAACAGGTTACTCTCACTATATATATGTGATATATGAGTAAAGGCTCCATCTCTGTACAGTACAGTCTGATGATGCTGGGTGTACAGATCCAGCATAACAGGTTACTCTCACTATATATATGTGATATATGAGTAAAGGCTCCATCTCTGTACAGTACAGTCTGATGATGCTGGGTGTACAGATCCAGCATAACAGGTTACTCTCACTATATATATGTGATATATGAGTAAAGGCTCCATCTCTGTGCAGTACAGTCTGATGATGCTGGGTGTACAGATCCAGCATAACAGGTTACTCTCACTATATATATGTGATATATGAGTAAAGGCTCCATCTCTGTACAGTACAGTCTGATGATGATGGGTGTACAGATCCAGCATAACAGGTTACTCTCACTATATGTGTGATATATGAATAAAGGCTCCATCTCTGTTACAGTACAGTCTGATGATGCTGGGTGTGCAGATCCAGTGTAACAGGTTACTCTCACTATATGTGTGATATATGAGTAAAGGCTCCATCTCTGTGCAGTACAGTCTGATGATGCTGGGTGTACAGATCCAGCATAACAGGTTACTCTCACTATATATATGTGATATATGAATAAAGGCTCCATCTCTGTACAGTACAGTCTGATGATGCTGGGTGTACAGATCCAGCATAACAGGTTACTCTCACTATATATATGTGATATATGAGTAAAGGCTCCATCTCTGCTACAGTACAGTCTGATGATGCTGGGTGTACAGATCCAGTGTAACAGGTTACTCTCACGATATATGTGATATATGAGTAAGGGCTCCATCTCTGTACAGTACAGTCTGATGGTGCTGGGTGTACAGATCCAGCATAACAGGTTACTCTCACTATATATATGTGATATATGAGTAATGGCCCCATCTCTGTACAGTACAGTCTGATGATGCTGGGTGTACAGATCCAGCATAACAGGTTACTCTCACTATATATATGTGATATATGAATAAAGGCTCCATCTCTGTACAGTACAGTCTGATGATGCTGGGTGTACAGATCCAGCATAACAGGTTACTCTCACTATACATATGTGATATATGAGTAAAGGCTCCATCTCTGCTACAGTACAGTCTGATGATGCTGGGTGTACAGATCCAGCATAACAGGTTACTCTCACTATATATATGTGATATATGAATAAAGGCTCCATCTCTGTACAGTACAGTCTGATGATGCTGGGTGTACAGATCCAGCATAACAGGTTACTCTCACTATATATATGTGATATATGAGTAAAGGCTCCATCTCTGCTACAGTACAGTCTGATGATGCTGGGTGTACAGATCCAGCATTACAGGTTACTATCACTATCTATATGTGATATATGAGTAAAGGCTCCATCTCTGTACAGTACAGTCTGATGATGATGGGTGTACAGATCCAGCATAACAGGTTACTCTCACTATATGTGTGATATATGAATAAAGGCTCCATCTCTGTTACAGTATAGTCTGATGATGCTGGGTGTACAGATCCAGTATAACAGGTTACTCTCACTATATATGTGATATATGAGTAAAGGCTCCATCTCTGTACAGTACAGTCTGATGATGCTGGGTGTACAGATCCAGTATAACAGGTTACTCTCACTATATGTGTGATATATGAATAAAGGCTCCATCTCTGTTACAGTACAGTCTGATGATGCTGGGTGTACAGATCCAGCATAACAGGTTACTCTCACTATATATATGTGATATATGAGTAAAGGCTCCATCTCTGTACAGTACAGTCTGATGATGATGGGTGTACAGATCCAGCATAACAGGTTACTCTCACTATATGTGTGATATATGAATAAAGGCTCCATCTCTGTTACAGTACAGTCTGATGATGCTGGGTGTACAGATCCAGCATAACAGGTTACTCTCACTATATATATGTGATATATGAGTAAAGGCTCCATCTCTGGACAGCATGCTTATCAGGTATAAAGACTTTGAGTGCATGTTAGATCCTGGGTCTCTGGGTTATTTTCCTTGCTGCACATATAATCTGTGTGCATGACTTCCAAATCCGTGCTTTATTTCTGGAGATATGGCAGCCTTTAGTCCTATTATGTTGCATGCTGTCCTGCCTGATATATCCACCCCCTTTTTCTGTATATTGTCCCCTTCATATCTTTGCAGGATCGGGTTATCCACTGAGCGCTTATTTATATTACCTAAGATGGTGGATAGCACAAGCCTGAGTGGATTACCTGGAGCCTTACTATATATATATTTTATCAGGTGTCAATAATTATTCGGGGAGTAATTCAGCACATGGCGTGGTGGTGAGTGGGGCACTAATAATAATGCATATGGCAGGCAGTGAGTGGGCACTACTAGCGCAGTCATGGTGGTCATTGAGTGGGCACTAATAACTCAGCACATGGCAGGCAGTGAGTGGGCACTCCTAGTGTGATGATGCACCTTGCTCTGGAGAACACATCATGTTCCCAGTTTTCAGCCCCGTCTCTCGTCTATTGTATGTAGGTGGTGTGACTGACTGGGGACACAGACCTTGCAGTTTTCTGCACATACACTTATGGCTGCAGGCAGCTTATACTAGACCTACATACATATATTTTCTTACGATATATGTGCAGCTGGTGATTAGAGAGCCTTTCTGTAACTGCTGTAGAGGAGCAGGCGGCTTCTCCTTTATTGTTACAGCATATAACACAGTATTGCCCATCACCGAATGTATCTGACCTTATGATGGGACATTTTCCAGTATCAACCTGTTATATACCTTGGTTGTAAACTTACATGGTGTTTTCATCTTCACTTATCCCACATCTTGTGCAGTTGGGGGGGTCCTTGAAGTTGGTTATAAATTGGTCTGGGGGATCCATTGGGATATGGATTCCTCTTTTTGGAATTTAATTTGGTTCTTGATCTGGTGAATGGTAGAGGGGATTTTCAGCAAGGGTTTGTTGAATCCTCAGGAAGTTCAAGTGAACATTATAACCCTGTGGTTGTGGTGCTCCCGAGCCAGTGGGGTAACGGCTGGGAGTAATTGGTACATTTTATGTTCACTTTTTGTTTGGTAATCACCAGATCTTATGAGCTTCAAGGACTCCTCCCAGCATGTTAATGTTCTTTATGCTTTGATGTTTCATTGTATGCTGTTTTAATTCTTATATTGTCCCCTTCATATATTTGCAGGAATGGTGTATATCCACCGAGTGCTTAATTTTATATTACCTAAGATGGTGGATAGCACAGACTGAGTGGATTACCTGGAGCCGGGCAGTTGGGGGGTCCTTGAAGTTGGTTGCAAATTGGTCTGGGGGATCCATTGGGATATGGATTCTTCCTTTTGGTATTAAATATGGTTCTGGATCTGGTGAAATGTGGAGGGGAGTTTCGGCAAGGGTTTGTCGGATCCTCAGGAAGTTCAAGTGAACATTGGAACCCTGTGGTTATGGTGCTCCCGAGCCAGTGGGGTAACAGCTGGAAGTAATTGTTGGTACATTTTATGTTCACTTTATGTTTGGCAATCGCCAGATCTTATGAGCTTCAAGGACTCCTCCCAGCGAGCTAAGGTTATTTATGCTTTGTTGGGTTATTGTATGTTTGTTTTAATAAAGGTGTGTATTAAAAAAAAAAAAACACTTCTTTTTTAGTGTGTCCTTGAAGCTAATTATGATTTGGTCAGTAGGGGTAACCATCTCAGGTATGGACCCTCTGTTTAGGGGGATATTCATCATAGTATGACCCTTTGTGTGGAGGAGTAAACATCTCGGGTATGGCCTCTGGATGGAGGGGTGTACATCATAGTATGGCCCCCTGGTGTGGAGGAGTGACCATCACGGTATGGCCCCCTGGTCTCCAGAAGCATTTATATCTTACAAGACCCAGTTAGGGTAAAGTCCCTGTGGTCATGGCAATCATATTCTACATGCCTACAATTTAAATTGGGTCATATGAGCTAGGAACAATAGCTAAAAAAAAAAAAAAAGTAGGCATGCATTTCAATACAATCTGTAGCTTCAAGGATGCTCTTTTTTCATGTGACTTGAGAATGCTGAGGCACGGATTTTGACTGTTTATATTGACCAACTCCTGTTTCTTTCAAGGTTGTCCTCTGGACAATGCAGTAATCTGAGGCATTAAACTGAAGAGCAATATACCTAATATGGGTGCCCTGGAGTCAGTGGGAGTGACTAAGGGAAAAGTAATAAAGTGCATCCTGATGCCCTTGAGCCAGTGGGAGCGGCTAAGGGTGAAGAAATCAAGCGCATTAACACAAAGGGCGATGTGCCTATTCCCAATGCCTTTGTCCCAGTTGCAGAGGGTTAATGGTATTTGTTATCAAGTGCCTGTAAAGCAATTAACAATGGCGTGGCAAGGTTATTAATAATGCCTTTGTAGACTTTTCTGCTATAGGCTTATTTCATTCACTATGTCCAAATATTACAGAAATTGTTTAAATTATTTAATGATCGGTTATAATGTTGATATTATATTGTGTATGGCTTTTAATTTCTCCTTGTTTATAGTATCTTTCTCTTTATATACACTCATCACTTTTTGGGTAGTAATAGTAAGTGGGTTTAAGAATTGGTTACTACACAGCCCAGCAACTGTATGTAAAGGTGGTTTCTAGAACTAAAATCTGTGAATTAGTGAGTTATTAGAGCTGGCTACAATACATGCAGTATAATAGTTTTTGAGGCATGACAGATGTCATTATACAGGTAGTCAGACTGTGGCTACCCCTTTATTATGGTTTAGTTTCTGCATTACCCATTATAGGATCCACATTGCAGGATGTTTAGCGGCTGTTATTTTGCTGTAGTTACCGTATTATCGATCATAAATTGGTAGTGTTGCATTGTTAAAATTAATCTGTAGTCCTGGAATTTTGTTACTTATATGCACAGTCTTTCCATAGCATGCAGAACTGGTTGATGACTTTATTAGGCATGGGTGATGCGGGTCGAGTCCATTCAAGGTGTCAAATGGCCTCGCTGGTGGCGGTTTAGGAGTCAGGTATGAGGATGGTGGTGAGCAGGCTTGGCTTTGGTGGCCAGCCTCAAGGACGTTGTAATGGTAACATCAATCAGGGAAGGGCACAGTGGTTAAGCACAGGAGTGAGGATAACAGGGTCATTGGTGCCCTGAAAGTTTACTGGCTCTGCTTGAATGGCAAGCCAGTGCGTGCCGCCCCTTTATGGCTGTCTGTCCTGGTGCTGTATGTCAGACAGCTGGGGATATCGCAGTACTTGTGAATCCCAATGTACTAGCACTCCACCTGACTCCTACTACAGAGGTGTCAAACTGCATTCCTCGAGGGCCACCAACAGGTCATGTTTTCAGGATTTCCTTGTATTGCACAGGTGATAATTTAATCACCTGCACAGAATGATTCCAGCACCTTGTGGAATGCTAAGGAAATCCTGAAAACATGACCTGTTGGCGGCCCTCGAGGAATGCAGTTTGACACCTCTGTCCTACTGTGATTATTTAATCCTGTGATTTGAATAAAAGCTGTGGCCATTTTGACAACCAAAATAATGTGTTTTGCGTATTTATTTTAGTACCTAGGTTAACAGTAGTTATAGTGGTTTTAAGAAGGAGTGGGGTCCATCCCATATCCAAAAGTCAAGAAACCACAGGAGACTAGATGGAGGTGGACATGACTTGGGGATGGGTGGACCGAGAACTCCAGCAGCTTTTGTTTGTATTGCGGTGTAGATTTTAAACAAGAGTGTTGTTGCTTTAAGAGGAAGTTTAGATGTTTGTGCCTGGTGTATTACTGTGAGGAGGGTGGGGCTTATATAGGGGAGGCAACTCTGGCTCTCCCTCTTTCTCTCACAGGATGGACAGGAGGAAACATTACCAGCCCTTCCCGCCCTGTTTATAATCTTTGTCCTTAACTTTTTAATTATTGCTTGTATAATGATAAATGTTTTATTGTATTTTTGAATTTGTCATTGTATATCTTGTACCATGTTCAATTGTATATTGGCTATAAAGAGTTATTATTTGCAGTAACCTTCTAAGCCTAAGGGAAGGGCAATCCTTCAGCCACGGTTCCCTGGAGGTTTCCTCCACAGGGGGTTTTTCCTCTCTTGAGCGCTGTAGGATGACTCTTTGTGAGTCGAGGGTTTGCCAAGTTTAGTCCCATTAATGCTTTTGCAGGGACTTCTAGCTTTTAAGTTTACACAAATAATTTAATTATTAAAAAAAAAAAAAGTGAAATGAGACTTGGAATTTATAACCCATCACGGCTTTGCGGTTTAGGAGTCAGGTGGAAGTTGCAGACAAGTTAAGGTGGACTCATTTTTACTAATAGAGGATGTAAAACCTCATGGTGGTGAACAGGCTTGGCTTTGGTAGCCAGCCTCAAGGACGTTGTAATGGTAACATCAATCAGGGGCAGGTACAGTGGTTAAGCACAGGAGTGAGGATAATAGGGTCATTGGTGCCCTGAAAGTTTACTGGCTCTGCTTGAATGGCAAGCCAGTGCGTGCCACCCCTTTATGGCTGTCTGTCCTGGTGCTGTATGTCAGACAGCTGGGGATATCGCAGTACTTGTGAATCCCAATGTACTTGCACTCCACCTGACTCCTACTGTGATTATTTAATCCTGTGATTTGAATACAAGCTGTGGCCATTTTGACAACCAAAATAATGTGTTTTGTGTATTTATTTTAGTACCTAGGTTTACAGTAGTTATGGTGGTTTTAAGAAGGAGTGGGGTCCATCCTATATTCAAAAGTCACGGCGTTTCAGTCTGTTGGCACTTGCCAGCGCAAAGCAAGAGAGCTAATTTGGCTAGATGAGATGCTCTGGACTGGGATCTAAGTGGTAACGTTTCTCCTTATGGAGAGTGACATACCAGCTCTGGCTTGTCAAGGTAAGGAGGCTTATTCGCCGTCCAATGCTCCACTGGGAAATATAATATGCAATTTGCCTCTTCAGAGAAGAAGAGGACTTAAACTCTTTAGCGCCACCTGTTGGAAGTAGCAATCCTACAGTCATGGCCAAAAGTTTTGAGAATGACACCAAAATTATATTTTCACATGATCTGCTGCCCTCTGGTTTTTATTAGTGTTTGTCTAATGTTTATATCACATACAGAAATATAATTGCAATCATATTATGAGTACCAATAGGTTATATTGACAGAATGAGTTAATGCAGCAAGTCAATATTTGCATTGTTGACCCTTCTTCTTCAAGACCTCTGCAATTCTCCCTGGCATGCTCTCAATCAACTTCTGGACCAAATCCTGACTGATGGCAGTCCATTCTTGCATAATCAATGCTTGCATTTTGCCAGAATTTGTTGGTTTTTGTTTGTCCACTCGTCTTTTGATGACTGACCACAAGTTCTCAATGGGATTAAGATCTTTGGAGTTTCCAGACCATGGACCCAAAATCTCTATGTTTTGTTCCATGAGCCATTTAGTTATCACCTTTGCTTTATGGCAAGGTGCTCCATCATGCTGGAAAAGGCATTGTTGGGTGCCAAACTGCTCTTGGACGGTTGGGAGAAGTTGCTCTTGGAGGACATTCTGGTACCATTCTTTATTCATGGCTGTGTTTTTAGGCAAGACTGTGAGTGAGCCGATTCCCTTGGCTGAGAAGCAACCCCACACATGAATGGTTTCAGGATGCTTTACAGTTGGCATGAGACAAGACTGGTGGTAGCGCTCACCTCTTCTTCTTCGAATAAGCTGTTTTCCAGATGTCCCAAACAATCGAAAAGGGGATTCATCAGAGAAAATGACTTTGCCCTGTCCTCAGCAGTCCACTCCCTGTACCTTTTGCAGAATATCAGTCGGTCCCTGATGTTTTTTCTGGAGAGAAGTGGCTTCTTTGCTGCCCTCCTTGAAACCAGGCCTTGCTCAAAGTGTCTCTGCCTCACTGTGCGTGCAGAAGCACTCACACCAGCCTGCTTCCATTCCTGAGCAAGCTCAGCACTGCTGGTAGTCCGATCCCGCAGCTGAAACAGTTTTAAGATACGGTCCTGGCGCTTGCTGGTCTTTCTTGGGTGCCCTGGAGATTTTTTTACAACAATGGAAGCTCTCTCCTTGAAGTTCTTGATGATGCGATAGATTGTTGACTGAGGTGCAATCTTTGTAGCTGCGATACTCTTCCCTGTTAGGCCATTTTTGTGCAGTGCAATGATGGCTGCACGTGTTTCTTTAGAGATAACCATGGTTAACTGAAGAGAAACAATGATACCAAGCACCAGCCTCCTTTTAAAGTGTCCAGTGATGTCATTCTTACTTAATCATGACTGATTGATCGCCAGCCCTGTCCTCATCAACACCCACACCTGTGTTAATGGATCAATCACTAAAACGATGTTAGCTGCTCCTTTTAAGGCAGGACTGCAATGATGTTGAAATGTGTTTTGGGGGTTAAAGTTCATTTTCTGGGCAAATATTGACTTTGCAAGTACAGTAGCTGCTGTTAAGCTGATCACTCTGACATTCAGGAGTATATGCAAATTGCCATTAGAAAAAATGAAGCAGTAGACTTTGGAAAAATTAATATTTGTCTCATTCTCAAAATTTTTGTCCATGACTGTACAAGTAACAATCAACCCATTAACGAAAAAGAAAGGCAGCACTCACCCTTGTATGCTTCTGTTGAAAAAGTTTCTTTAATCCATAAAGGTCAGACTTTACAAACAAATGCGGGGTTGGCTAGGGCATAGGAGTGGAGAGGGAGCGGTGATGACAAGACGGACGACGGCCGTTTCGCTCTTACGAGCTTCTACGGGTCCATGTGTGCTTGTGCAACAACGTCATTTCCTTTATCAGGTAAGAGACGTAACGTCTCTTACCTGATAAAGGAAATGACGTTGTTGCACAAGCACACATGGACCCGTAGAAGCTCGTAAGAGCGAAACGGCCGTCGTCCGTCTTGTCATCACCGCTCCCTCTCCACTCCTATGCCCTAGCCAACCCCGCATTTGTTTGTAAAGTCTGACCTTTATGGATTAAAGAAACTTTTTCAACAGAAGCATACAAGGGTGAGTGCTGCCTTTCTTTTTCTTTTTCTACTACACCACTGCAGATTGAATGTGTTGTCTTTCATGGCTTAAGCACCGCCCGAGCTCTTGAAGTAAGCATTAACCCCCGGACATCTGTGCTCCATAACTGCAACAGTTAAGCAGGAACATTTGAAGTATATTCAGTGCCAACCAATCCTTTCTTCTCTCATATAACTTTACGCAACCCATTAACGAGTCGTGTAATATGACTTAGGATAAAAGCCAAATCAGTACCGCAATTCGCAGACACGGTGTTTCAGGCTGTTGGCCCTAGTCAGTAAAAAAGCAAGAGAACTAATTTGGCTAGATGAGAGGCTCTGGACTAAGGTCTAAGGGGTAATGTTTCTCCTTATGGAGAGTGACACACCAGCTCTGGCTTGTCAAGGTAAGGAGGCTTATTCGCCATGCAATGCTCCTCTGGGAAATATAATATGCAAATTGCCTCTTAAGAGAAGAAGAGTACTTAAACTCTTTAGCGCCACCTGTTGGAAGTAGCAATCCTACAAGTCACAATCAACCCATTAACGAGTCGTGCAATATGACTTAGGATAAAAGCTAAATCAGTACCTCAATTCGCAGACACGGTGTTTCGGGCTGTTAGCCCTCGTCAGTGCAAAGCATCAGAACTAATTTGGCTAGTAGAGAGGCTCTGGACTGGGGTCTAATGGGTAAAGTTTCTCCTTATGGAGAGTGACATACCAGCTCTGGCTTGTCAAGTTACGGAGGCTTATTTGCCGTGCAATGCTCCTCTGGGAAATATATGCAAATTCCTTTTTCAGAGAAAAGTCCTTAAACTCTATAGCACCACCTGGTAGAAGTAGCCATCCTGCAAGTCACAATCAACCCTTTAATGAGTCATGCAATATAACTTAGGTTAAAAGCCAAATCAGTATCTCAATTCGCAGACACAGTGTTTCAGGCTGTTAGCCCTCATCAGTGCAAAGCATAAGAACTACTTTGGTTAGGTGAGAGGCTCTGAACTGGGGTCTAAGGGGTAACGTTTCTCCTTATGGAGAGTGACATACCATCTCTGGCTTGTCAAGGTATGGAGGCTTATTCGCCGTGCAATGCTCCTCTGGGAAATATAATATGCAAATTGCCTCTTCAGAGAAGAAGAGGACTTAAACTCTTTAGCGCCACCCGTTGGAAGTAGCAATCCTACAAGTCACAATCAACCCATTAACGAGTCGTGCAATATGACTTAGGATAAAAGCCAAATCAGTATCTCACTTCGCAGACATGGTTTTTCGTGCTGTTGGCCCTCGCCAGTGCGAAGCATGAGAACTAATTTGGCTAGATGAGAGGCTTTTAATGTATAGAAGGTAAGTTACCATTCTCCTTAATGTGGATGAAAGACGCCCGTAAACAATTTTTCTATTTCAATCCTATAATACAGTAGAATGAGGGCTTGAAAGGAGGGTCAAAGAATTTCCCAAGCTTTGGACATTCACGAGTGAAAAATTAAAATGGCTGTGTCACCACTCTGGCTGTGCTATCAAGAAAGTCCACAACATTAGAACAGTGAGTGATCGTGTGTAAGGCTGAAATGGCCACACCCCCTCATCTTATTGGACGATATTTTTGCACATGTAAAAGGTTTTAGACAGTCACTGCCACAGAGGTGAATACAAGCTCATAACAATAGTCTCCATAACCTTAAAGATTCAATGGCAAAGGACCATATTATTAGATAAGTTGCATCTTTCTTAACATTAGGAATGTCTGGGGAAACTGCCCACTTGCCAATAGCACGCCCTTCCAATTGCATATCCTCGTATTATTTTCACATTTTTCCTCAAAACTACGTAGAGGAAAAAAATGTAAATAATAAAAGATGCTTAACTTTTCCCAAATGAAACTACCATTTTTTTAGCCCAACTTGGGATTGTCAACAGCTCCATGCTCTCAAAAGATCCCCACCTATCTACATTAATTTATTCCTATTTATCTATAAGAAGAGTTAAGGTATAGAAGTTTAGTTACCATTCTCCTTAATGTGGATGAAAGACGCCCCTAAACAATTTTTCTATTTCAATCCTATAATACAGTAGAATGAGTGCTTGAAAGGAGGGTCAAAGAATTTCCCAAGCTTTGGACATTCACGAGTGAAACATTAAAGTGGCTGTGTCACCACTCTGGCTGTGCTATCGAGAAAGTCCACAACAAAGAAACAGTGAGTGATCGTGTGTAAGGCTGAAATGGCCACACCCCCTCATCTTATTGGACGATATTTTTGCACATTTAAATTAGGTTTTAGACAGTCACTGCCACAGAGGTGTATACAAGCTGATAAAAATAGTCTCCATAACCTTAAAGATTCAATGGCAAAGGACCATATTATTAGATAAGTTACATCTGTCTTAACCCCTTAGTGACAGAGCCAATTTGGTACTTAATGACCGAGCCAATTTTTACAATTCTGACCAGTGTCACTTTATGAGGTTATAACTCTGGAACGCTTTATCGGATCCCGCTGATTCTGAGATTGTTTTTTCGTGACATGTTGTACTTCAAGTTAGTGGTAACATTTCTTCGATATTACTTGCGATTATTTATGAAAAAAATGGAAATATGGCGAAAATTTTTAAAATTTTGCAATTTTCAAACTTTGTATTTTTATGCCCTTAAATCAGAGAGATATGTCACAAAAAATAGTTAATAAATAACATTTCTCACATGTCTACTTTACATCAGCACAATTTTGGAAACAATTTTTTTTTTTGTTAGGGAGTTATAAGGGTTAAAAGTTGACCAGCAATTTCTCATTTTTACAACACCATGTTTTTTTTAGGGACCACATCACCTTTGAAGTGATTTTGAGGGGTCTATATGATAGAAAATAACCAAGTGTGACACCATTCTAAAAACTGCACCCCTCAAGCTGCTCAAAACCACATTCAAGAAGTTTATTAACCCTTTACGTACTTCACAGGAACTAAAACAATGTGGAAGAAAAAAATGAACATTTTACTTTATTTTGCAAACATTTTACTTCAGAACCATTTTTGTTAATTTTCACAAGTGTAAAAACAGAAATTTAACCACAAATTTTGTTGTGCAATTTTTCCTGAGTACGCAGATACCCCATATGTGGAGGTAAACCACTGTTTGGGCGCACCGCAGAGCTTGGAAGTGAAGGAGCACCGTTTGACTGTTTCAATGCAGAATTGGCTGGAATTGAGATCGGACGCCATGTCGCGTTTGGAGAGCCCCTAATGTGCCTAAACAGTGGAAACCCCCCACAAGTGACACCATTTTGGAAACTAGACCCCCCAAGGAACTTATCTAGATGTGTGGTGAGCACTTTGAACCCCCAAGTGCTTCACAGAAGTTTATAACGTAGAGCCGTGAAAATAAAAAATCGCATTTGTTTTCACAAAAATGATTTTTTCGCCCACAAATTCTTATTTTCACAAGGGTAACAGGAGAAATTAGACCACAAAAGTTGTTGTGCAATTTCTCCTGAGTACGTCGATACCCCATATGTGGAGGTAAACCACTGTTTGGGCGCACCGCAGAGCTTGGAAGTGAAGGAGCACCGTTTGACTTTTTCAATGCAGAATTGGCTGGAATTGAGATCGGATGCCATGTTGCGTTTGGAGAGTCCCTGATGTGCCTAAACAGTGGAAACCCCCCACAAGTGATACCATTTTGGAAACTAGACCCCTTAAGGAACTTATCTAGATGTGTGGTGAGCACTTTGAACCCCCAAGTGCTTCACAGAAGTTTATAACGTAGAGCCGTGAAAATAAAAAATCTCATTTTTTCTACAAAAATGATCTTTTTGCCCCCAAATTTTTATTTTCACAAGGGTAACAGGAGAAATTAGACCACAAAAGTTGTTGTGCAATTTCTCCTGAGTACGTCGATACCCCATATATGGGGGTAAACCACTGTTTGGGCGCACCGCAGAGCTTGGAAGAGAAGGAGTGTCGTTTTACTTTTTCAATGTAGAATTGGCTGGAATTGAGATCGGACGCCATGTCACGTTTGGAGAGCCGCTGATGTGCCTAAACAGTAGAGACCCCCCACATATGACACCATTTTGGAAACTAGACCCCTTAAGGAACTTATCTAGATGTGTGGTGAGCACTTTAAACCCCCAGGTGCTTCACAGAAGTTTATAACGTAGAGCCGTGAAAATAAAAAAATCTCATTTTTTCTACAAAAATGATCTTTTTGCCTCCAAATTTTTATTTTACCAAGGGTAACAGGAGAAAATGGACCCCAGAAGCTGTTGTACAATTTGTCTTGAGTACGCCGACACCCGATATGTGGGGGTAAACCACTGTTTGGGCGCATGGCTGAGCTCGGAAGCAAAGGAGCGCCATTTGACTTTTCAATGCAAAATTGACTGGAATTGAGATCGGACGCCATGTCGCGTTTGGAGAGCCCCTGATGTGCCTAAACAGCAGAAACCCCCCAAAAGTGACCCCATTTTGGAAACTAGACCCCCCATGGAACTTATCTAGATGTGTAGTGAGAACTTTGAATGCCCAAGTGCATCACAGAAGTTTATAATGCAGAGTCGTGAAAATAAAAAATATATATTTTTTAACAATAAAGATTTTTTAGCCCCCAAGTTTTTATTTTCACAAGGGTAACAAGAGAAATTGGACCCCAAAAGTTGTTGTCCAATTTGTCCTGAGTATGCTGGTACCCCATATGTGGGGGTAAACCACTGTTTGGGCGCACGGCAGAGCTCGGAAGGGAAGGAGTGCCATTTTGGAATGCAGACTTTGATAGAATTGTCTGCGGGCGTTATGTTGCCTTTGCAGACCCCTAATGTACCTAAACAGTAGAAACCCCCAACAAGTGACCCCATTTTGGAAAATAGACCCCCCAAGGAACTTATCTAGATATGTGGTGAGAACTTTGAATGCCCAAGTGCTTCACAGAAGTTTATAATGCAGAGTAGTGAAAATAAAAAATATTTTTTTTCCCACAAAAAAGATTTTTTTAGCCCCAAAATTTTTATTTTCACAAGGGTAACAAGAGAAATTGGACCCCAAAAGTTGTTGTCCAATTTGTCCTGAGTATGCTGGTACCCCATATGTGGGGGTAAACCACTGTTTGGGCGCACGGCAGAGCTCGGAAGGGAAGGAGCGCCATTTTGGAATGCAGACTTTGATAGAATTGTCTGCGGGCGTTATGTTGCGTTTGCAGACCCCTAATGTACCTAAACAGTAGAAACCCCCAACAAGTGACCCCATTTTGGAAAATAGACCCCCCAAGGAACTTATCTAGATATGTGGTGAGAACTTTGAATGCCCAAGTGCTTCACAGAAGTTTATAATGCAGAGTAGTGAAAATAAAAAATATTTTTTTTCCCACAAAAAAGATTTTTTTAGCCCCCAAGTTTTTATTTTCACAAGGGTAACAAGAGAAATTGGACCCCAAAAGTTGTTGTCCAATTTGTCCTGAGTATGCTGGTACCCCATATGTGGGGGTAAACCACTGTTTGGGCGCACGGCAGAGCTCGGAAGGGAAGGAGTGCCATTTTGGAATGCAGACTTTGATAGAATTGTCTGCGGGCGTTATGTTGCCTTTGCAGACCCCTAATGTACCTAAACAGTAGAAACCCCCAACAAGTGACCCCATTTTGGAAAATAGACCCCCCAAGGAACTTATCTAGATATGTGGTGAGAACTTTGAATGCCCAAGTGCTTCACAGAAGTTTATAATGCAGAGTAGTGAAAATAAAAAATATTTTTTTTCCCACAAAAAAGATTTTTTTAGCCCCAAAATTTTTATTTTCACAAGGGTAACAAGAGAAATTGGACCCCAAAAGTTGTTGTCCAATTTGTCCTGAGTATGCTGGTACCCCATATGTGGGGGTAAACCACTGTTTGGGCGCACGGCAGAGCTCGGAAGGGAAGGAGCGCCATTTTGGAATGCAGACTTTGATAGAATTGTCTGCGGGCGTTATGTTGCGTTTGCAGACCCCTAATGTACCTAAACAGTAGAAACCCCCAACAAGTGACCCCATTTTGGAAAATAGACCCCCCAAGGAACTTATCTAGATATGTGGTGAGAACTTTGAATGCCCAAGTGCTTCACAGAAGTTTATAATGCAGAGTAGTGAAAATAAAAAATATTTTTTTTCCCACAAAAAAGATTTTTTTAGCCCCAAAATTTTTATTTTCACAAGGGTAACAAGAGAAATTGGACCCCAAAAGTTGTTGTCCAATTTGTCCTGAGTATGCTGGTACCCCATATGTGGGGGTAAACCACTGTTTGGGCGCACGGCAGAGCTCGGAAGGGAAGGAGCGCCATTTTGGAATGCAGACTTTGATAGAATTGTCTGCGGGCGTTATGTTGCGTTTGCAGACCCCTAATGTACCTAAACAGTAGAAACCCCCAACAAGTGACCCCATTTTGGAAACTAGACCCCCTAAGGAACTTATCTAGATATGTGGTGAGAACTTTGAAAGCTCAAGTGCTTCACAGAAATTTATAATGCAGAGTAGTGAAAATAAAAAAATATATTTTTTTCCAACAAAAAAGATTTTTAGCCCCCAAGTTTTTATTTTCACAAGGGTAACAGGAGAAATTGGACCCCAAAAGTTGTTGTCCAATTTATCCCGAGTACGCTGATGCCCCATATGTGGGGGTAAACCACTGTTTGGGCGCACGGCAGAGCTCAGAAGGGAGGGAGTACCATTTGACTTTTTTAGCGCAAAATTGGCTGTCGTGTTTGGAGACCCCCTGATGTACCTAAACAGTGGAAACCCCCCAATTCTAACTCCAACCCTAACCCCAACACAGCCCTAACCCTAATCTCAACCCGATCCATAATCCTAATCACAACCCTAACGATAATCACAACCCTAACCCCAAAACAGCCCTAATCTCAACCCTAACCATAACCCTAATCAAAACCCTAAATCCAACACACCCCTAACCCTAATCCCAACCCTAACCCTAATCCCAACCCTAATCCCAAACGTAACACTAATCCCAACCCTAATCCAAACCCTAACCCTAATCCCAACTCTAACCCTAACTTTAGCCCCAACCCTAACTTTAGCCCCAACCCTAACCATAACTTTAGCCCCCGTCGTCACAAAAAAAGTTCAATGTAACCTTTTTTTTGTACGTCGCGTCCGCCATTTCCGCGGATGCGTGGCTGTAACTCTGCCCCCTCCTCCCCAGGACATAGACTGGGCAGCGGATGCGTTGAAAAACTGCATCCGCTGCCCACGTTGTGCACAATTTTCACAACGTGCATCGGTACATCGGGCCGACGCATTGCGACCGCCCCGTACCGATGCAAGTGTGAAAGAAGCCTAAGGCTACTTTCACACTAGCGTCGTACTCGGCCCATCGCAGTGTGTCGGGCCGACGTACCGACGCTAGCGTTGTAAGCGCCGCACAACGGGTGCAGCGGATGCTGTTTTTTCAACGCATCCGCTGCCCCATTGTGAGGTGCGGGGAGGCGGGGGTGGAGTTCCGGCCACGCATGCGCGGTCGGAAATGGCGGACACGTCGCACAAAAAAGTTACATGTTGTTTTTTTTGTGTCGACGGTCCGCCGAAGCACGACGCATCCGTCGCACGACGGATGCGACATGTGGCAATCCGTCGCCATGCGTCGCTAATGCAAGCCAATGGAGAAAAAACGCATCCTGCAAGCACTTTTGCAGGATGCGTTTTTTCTCCAACGACGCATTGCGACGGAAGCCAAAAAACGCTAGTGTGAAAGTAGCCTAACCCTAACCCTAGCCCTAACCCTAACCCTAAATTTAGCCCCAACCCTAACTCTAACCCTAACCCTAACCCTAACTCTAACCCTAACCCTAACCCTAACTCTAACCCTAACCCTAACCCTAATTTTAGCCCCAACTTGTCTTCTCCTGCCGGCCGGCAGATGGCAGCAGATGGCGGGCGCACTGCGCATGCGCCCGCCATGATGAAAAAGCCGGCTGGCAGGAGAAGACAGAAGAGGACCCAGGGACCCCGGGTGAGTATGATAGGGTCCCCGAATCCCCCTATTTCTCTGTCCTCTGATGTGCGATCACATCAGAGGACAGAGAAATAACTGATCGCTTTTTTTTTTTTTTTTTTTTGCGGTCGCCGGTAAACTGTTAATTACCGGCGATCGCAAAGCAGGGGTCGGTGCAAACCGACCCCGATCATGTTCTTTGGGGTCTCGGCTACCCCCGGCAGCCGAGACCCCAAAGAACATCCGGGTGCCGGGCGGCGGGCGCACTGCGCGTGCGCCCGCCATTTTTTCCCGGAAAAAAGATGGCGGCGCCCATGGGGAGACACGAGGAGCACCGGGGGAGGTAGGTAAGTATTGGGGGGCTATTGGGGGCCATCGGGGACCACATTTCTCTGTCCTCCGATGTGCGATCACATCGGAGGACAGAGAAATTAAACGGCAAATCGCGTTTTTTTTTTTTGTTGCGACCGCCGGTAAACGGTTAATTACCGGCGATCGCAACTCGGGGGGCGGTAAAAACCCCCCGAATCATGTTCTCTGGGGTCTCGGCTACCCTCGGCAACCAAGACCCCAGAGAAAATCCGACTCTGGGGGGCGCTATTCACTTTTTCCACAGCGCCGTTAATTAACGGCGCTGTGGATTAAGTACCCTTAGCGGCCGCCGTTAAAAGGCGTATCGGCGGTCGTTAAGGGGTTAACATGAGGAATGTCTAGGGGAAACTGCCCACGTGCCAATAGCATGCCCTTCCAATTGCATATTCTCGAATTCTTTTCACATTTTTCCTCAAAAGTATGTAGAGGAAGAAAATGCAAATACAAAAAGATATTGAACTTTTTCCAAATTAAACTACCATTATTTTTAGCCCAACTTGGGATTGTCAACAGCTCCATGCTCTCAAAAAACCAACCTATCTACATTAATTTATTCATATTTATTTATAAGAATTAGAGTATAGAAGGTAAGTTACCATTCACCTTATGTGGATGAAAGACGCCCCTAAACAATTTTTCTATTTCAATCCTATAATACAGTAGAATGAGTGATTGAAAGGAGGGTCAAAGAATTTCCCAAGCTTTGGACTTTCACGAGTAAAAAATTAATGTGGCTATGTCACCACTCTGGCTGTGCTATCAAGAAAGTCCACAACAATAGAACAGTGAGTGATCGTGTGTATGGCTGAAATGGCCACACCCCCTCATCTTATTGGACAATATTTTTGCACATATAAATTAGGTTTTAGACAGTCACTGCCACAGAGGTGTATACAAGCTGATAAAAATAGTCTCCATAACCTTAAAGATTCAATGGCAAAGGACCATATTATTAGATAAGTTGCATCTTTCTTAACATGAGGAATGTATGGGGAAACTGCCCACATGCCAATAGCACACCTTCGAATTGCATATTCTCAGATTATTTTCACATTTTTCATCAAAAGTATGTAAAGGAAGAAAATGCAAATACAAAAAGATATTGAACTTTTTCCAAATTAAACTACCATTATTTTTAGCCCAACTTGGGATTGTCAGCAGCTCCATGCTCTCAAAAGAAACCAACCTATCTACATTAATTTATTCCTATTTATCCATAAGAAGAATTAAGGTATAGAAGGTTAGTTACCATTCTTCTTAATGTGGATGAAAGATGCCACTAAATAATTTTTCTATTTCAATCCTATAATACAGTAGAATGAGTGCTTGAAAGGAGGGTCAAAGAATTTCCCAAGCTTTGGACATTCACGAGTGAAAAATTAAAATGGCTGTGTCACCACTCTGGCTGTGCTATCAAGAAAGTCCACAACATTAGAACAGTGAGTGATCGTGTGTACGGCTGAAATGGCCACACCCCCTCATCTTATTGGACGATATTTTTGCACATGTAAAAGGTTTTAGACAGTCACTGCCACAGAGGTGAATACAAGCTGATAACAATAGTCTCCATAACCTTAAAGATTCAATGGCAAAGGACCATATTATTAGATAAGTTGCATCTTTCTTAACATTAGGAATGTCTGGGGAAACTGCCCACTTGCCAATAGCACGCCCTTCCAATTGCATATCCTCGTATTATTTTCACATTTTTCCTCAAAACTACGTAGAGGAAAAAAATGTAAATGATAAAAGATGCTTAATTTTTCCCAAATGAAACTACCATTACTTTTAGCCCAACTTGGGATTGTCAACAGCTCCATGCTCTCAAAAAAAAACAACCTATCTACATTAATTTATTCCTATTTATCTATAAGAAGAATTAGAGTATAGAAGGTAAGTTACCATTCTCCTTAATGTGGATGAAAGACGCCCCTAGACAATTTTTCTATTTCAATCCTATAATACAGTAGAATGAGTGCTTGAAAGGAGGGTCAAAGAATTTCCCAAGCTTTGGACATTCACGAGTGAAAAATTAAAATGGCTGTGTCACCACTTTGGCTGTGCTATCGAGAAAGTCCACAACAAAGAAACAGTAAGTGATCGTGTGTAAGGCTGACATGGCCACACCCCCTCATCTTATTGGACGATATTTTTGCACATGTAAATTATGTTTTAGACAGTCACTGCCACAGAGGTGAATACAAGCTGATAACAATATTCTCTATAACCTTAAAGATTCAATGGCAAAGGACCATATTATTAGATAAGTTGCAGCTTTCTTAACATGAGGAATGTCTGGGGAAACTGCCCACGTGCCAATAGCACGCCCTTCCAATTGCATATTCTCGAATTCTTTTCACATGTTTCCTCAAAAGTATGTAGAGGAAGAAAATGCAAATACAAAAAGATATTGAACTTTTTCCAAATGAAACTACCATTATTTTTAGCCCAACTTGGGATTGTCAGCAGCTCCATGCTCTCAAAAGAAAACCACCTATCTATATTAATTTATTCATATTTATTTATAAGAATTAGAGTATAGAAGGTAAGTTACCATTCCCCTTAATGTGGATGAAAGACGCCCTTAAACAATTTTTCTATTTCAATTTTATAATACAGTACAATGTGTGATTGAAAGCAGGGTAAAAGAATTTCCCAAGCTTTGGATATTCACGAATGAAAAATTAAAGTGGCTGTGTCACCACTCTGGCTGTGCTATCAAGAAAGTCCACGACAATAGAACAGTGACTGATCCTGTGTAAGGCTGAAATGGCCACACCCCCTCATCTTATTGGATGATAATTTTGCACATGTAAATTAGGTTTTAGACAGTCACTGCCACAGAGGTGTCTACAAGCTGATAAAAATAGTCTCCATAACCTTAAAGATTCAATGGCAAAGGACCATATTATTAGATAAGTTACATCTGTCTTAACATGAGGAATGTCTAGGGGAAACTGCCCACGTGCCAATAGCATGCCCTTCCAATTGCATATTCTCAAATTCTTTTCACATTTTTCCTCAAAAGTATGTAGAGGAAGAAAATGCAAATACAAAAAGATATTGAACTTTTTCCAAATTAAACTACCATTATTTTTAGCCCAACTTGGGATTGTCAACAGCTCCATGCTCTTAAAAAACCAACCTATGTACATTAATTTATTCATATTTATTTATAAGAATTAGAGTATAGAAGGTAAGTTACCATTCACCTTATTGTGGATGAAAGACGCACCTAAACAATTTTTCTATTTCAATCCTATAATACAGTAGAATGTGTGATTGAAAGGAGGGTCAAAGAATTTCCCAAGCTTTGGACTTTCACGAGTGAAAAATTAAAGTGGCTGTGTCACCACTCTGGCTGTGCTATCAAGAAAGTCCACAACATTAGAACAGTGAGTGATCCTGTGTAAGGCTGAAAATGGCCACAACCCCTCATCTTATTGGACGATATTTTTGCACATGTAAATTAGGTTTTCGACAGTCACTGCCACAGAGGTTAATACAAGCTGATAACAATAGTCTCCATAACCTTAAAGATTCAATGGCAAAGGACCATATTATTAGATAAGTTGCATCTTTCTTAACATGAGGAATGTCTGGGGAAACTGCCCACGTGCCAATAGCACGCCCTTCCAATTGCATATCCTCGAATTCTTTTCACATTTTTCCTCAAAAGTATGTAGAGGAATAAAAAGGCAAATACAAAAAGATATTGAACTTTTTCCAAATTAAACTACCATTATTTTTAGCCCAACTTGGGATTGTCAACAGCTGCATGATCTATACAGTAGAATGAGTGATAAATATTAAAGTGGCTATGTCACCACTCTGGCTGTGCTATAAAGAAAGTCTCCAACATTAGAACAGTGAGTGATCGTGTGTACGGCTGAAATGGTCACACCCCCTCATCTTATTGGACGATATTTTTGCACATGTAAATTAGGTTTTAGACAGTCACTGCCACAGAGGTGAATACAAGCTGATAACAATAGTCTCCATAACCTTAAAGATTCAATGGCAAAGGACCATATTATTAGATAGGTTGCATCTTTCTTAACATGAGGAATGTCTGCGGAAACTGTCCACATGCCAATAGTACGCTCTTCCAATTGCATATCTGCGGATTATTTTCACATTTTTTCTCAAAACTACGTAGAGGAAAAAATGTAAATAATAAAAGATGCTTAACTTTTCCCAAATGAAACTACCATTATTTTTAGCCCAACTTGGGATTGTCAACAGCTCCAAGCTCTCAAAAAAAAACAACCTATCTACATTAATTTATTCATATTTATTTATAAGAATTAGAGTATAGAAGGTAAGTTACCATTCCCCTTAATGTGGATGAAAGACGCCCCTAAACAATTTTTCTATTTCAATCCTATAATACGGTACGAGTGATTGAAAGGAGGGTCAAAGAATTTCCCAAGCTTTGGATGTTCTCGAATGAAAAATTAAAGTGGCTGTGTCACCACTCTGTGCTATCAAGAAAGTCCACAACATTAGAACAGTGAATAATCGTGTGTAAGGCTGAAATGGCCACACCCCCTCATCTTATTGGATGATATTTTTGCACATGTAAATAAGGTTTTACACAGTCACTGCCACAGAGGTGAATACAAGCTGATAACCATAGTCTCCATAACCTTAAAGATTCAATGGCAAAGGACCATATTAATAGACAAGTTGCATCTTTCTTAACATGAGGAATGTCTAGGGAAAACTGCCCACGTGCCAATAGCACGCCCTTCCAATTGCATATCCTCGTATTATTTTCACATTTTTCCTAAAAATTACGTAGAGGAAAAAAATGTGAATAATAAAAGATGCTTAACTTTTCCCAAATGAAACTACCATTATTTTTAGCCGAACTTGGGATTGTCAACAGCTCCATGCTCTCAAAAGAAAACAACCTATCTACATTAATTTATTCCTATTTATCTATAAGAAGAATTAGAGTATAGAAGGTAAGTTACCATTCTCCTTAATGTGGATGAAAGACGCCCCTAGACAATTTTTCTATTTCAATCCTATAATACGGTACGAGTGCTTGAAAGGAGGGTCAAAGAATTTCCCAAGCTTTGGACATTCACGAGTGAAAAATTAAAATGGCTGTGTCACCACTCTGGCTGTGCTATCGAGAAAGTCCACAACAAAGAAACAGTAAGTGATCGTGTGTAAGGCTGACATGGCCACACCCCCTCATCTTATTGGACGATATTTTTGCACATGTAAATTATGTTTTAGACAGTCACTGCCACAGAGGTGAATACAAGCTCATAACAATATTCTTTATAACCTTAAAGATTCAATGGCAAAGGACCATATTATTAGATAAGTTGCAGCTTTCTTAACATGAGGAATGTCTGGGGAAACTGCCCACGTGCCAATAGCACGCCCTTCCAATTGCATATTCTCGAATTCTTTTCACATGTTTCCTCAAAAGTATGTAGAGGAAGAAAATGCAAATACAAAAAGATATTGAACTTTTTCCAAATGAAACTACCATTATTTTTAGCCCAACTTGGGATTGTCAGCAGCTCCATGCTCTCAAAAGAAAACCACCTATCTATATTAATTTATTCATATTTATTTATAAGAATTAGAGTATAGAAGGTAAGTTACCATTCCCCTTAATGTGGATGAAAGACGCCCTTAAACAATTTTTCTATTTCAATTTTATAATACAGTACAATGTGTGATTGAAAGCAGGGTCAAAGAATTTCCCAAGCTTTGGATATTCACGAATGAAAAATTAAAGTGGTTGTGTCACCACTCTGGCTGTGCTATCAAGAAAGTCCACGACAATAGAACAGTGACTGATCGTGTGTAAGGCTGAAATGGCCACACCCCCTCATCTTATTGGATGATAATTTTGCACATGTAAATTAGGTTTTAGACAGTCACTGCCACAGAGGTGTCTACAAGCTGATAAAAATAGTCTCCATAACCTTAAAGATTCAATGGCAAAGGACCATATTATTAGATAAGTTACATCTGTCTTAACATGAGGAATGTCTGGGGAAACTGCCCACGTGCCAATAGCATGCCCTTCCAATTGCATATTCTCAAATTCTTTTCACATTTTTCCTCAAAAGTATGTAGAGGAAGAAAATGCAAATACAAAAAGATATTGAACTTTTTCCAAATTAAACTACCATTATTTTTAGCCCAACTTGGGATTGTCAACAGCTCCATGCTCTTAAAAAACCAACCTATGTACATTAATTTATTCATATTTATTTATAAGAATTAGAGTATAGAAGGTAAGTTACCATTCACCTTATGTGGATGAAAGACGCCCCTAAACAATTTTTCAATTTCAATCCTATAATACAGTAGAATGAGTGATTGAAAGGAGAGTCAAAGAATTTCCCAAGCTTTGGACTTTCACGAGTGAAAAATTAATGTGGCTATGTCACCACTCTGGCTGTGCTATCAAGAAAGTCCACAACAATAGAACAGTGAGTGATCGTGTGTACGGCTGAAATGGCCACACCCTCTCATCTTATTGGACAATATTTTTGCACATGTAAATTAGGTTTTAGACAGTCACTCCCACAGAGGTGAATACAAGCTGATAACAATAGTCTCCATAACCTTAAAGATTAAATGGCAAAGGACCATATTATTAGATAAGTTGCATCTTTCTTAACATGAGGTATGTTTGGGGAAACTGCCCACGTGCCAATAGCACGCCCTTCCAATTGCATATCCTCGGATTCTTTTCACATTTTTCCTCAAAAGTATGTAGAGGAAGAAAATGCAAATACAAAAAGATATTGAACTTTTCCAAATTAGACTACCATTATTTTTAGCCCAACAAAGGGTGGTTATTAATGGAGCACACTCGGACTGGGTCGCGGTTAGCAGTGGGGTACCACAGGGGTCAGTATTGGGCCCTCTTCTTTTTAACATATTTATTAATGACCTTGTAGGGGGCATTCAGAGTAGAATTTCAATATTTGCAGATGACACTAAACTCTGCAGGGTAATCAATACAAGGGAGGACAATTTTATATTACAGGATGATTTATGTAAACTAGAAGCTTGGGCTGATAAATGGCAAATGAGCTTTAATGGGGATAAATGTAAGGTCATGCACTTGGGTAGAAGTAATAAGATGTATAACTATGTGCTTAATTCTAAAACTCTGGGCAAAACCGTCAATGAAAAAGACCTGGGTGTATGGGTGGATGACAAACTCATATTCAGTGGCCAGTGTCAGGCAGCTGCTACAAAGGCAAATAAAATAATGGGATGTATTAAAAGAGGCATAGATGCTCATGAGGAGAACATAATTTTACCTCTATACAAGTCACTAGTTAGACCACACTTAGAATACTGTGCACAGTTCTGGTCTCCGGTGTATAAGAAAGACATAGCTGAACTGGAGCGGGTGCAGAGAAGAGCGACCAAGGTTATTAGAGGACTGGGGGGTCTGCAATACCAAGATAGGTTATTACACTTGGGGCTATTTAGTTTGGAAAAACGAAGACTAAGGGGTGATCTTATTTTAATGTATAAATATATGAGGGGACAGTACAAAGACCTTTCTGATGATCTTTTTAATCATAGACCTGAGACAGGGACAAGGGGGCATCCTCTACGTCTGGAGGAAAGAAGGTTTAAGCATAATAACAGACGCGGATTCTTTACTGTAAGAGCAGTGAGACTATGGAACTCTCTGCCGTATGATGTTGTAATGAGTGATTCATTAATTAAATTTAAGAGGGGACTGGATACCTTTCTGGAAAAGTATAATGTTACAGGGTATATACACTAGATTCCTTGATAAGGCGTTGATCCAGGGAACTATTCTGATTGCCGTATGTGGAGTCGGGAAGGAATTTTTTTCCCCATGGTGGAGTTACTCTTTGCCACATGGGTTTTTTTTGCCTTCCTCTGGATCAACATGTTAGGGCATGTTAGGTTAGGCTATGGGTTGAACTAGATGGACTTACAGTCTTCCTTCAACCTTAACCCCTTCACCCCCAAGGGTGGTTTGCACGTTAATGACCGGGCCAATTTTTACAATTCTGACCACTGTCCCTTTATGAGGTTATAACTCTGGAACGCTTCAACGGATCTTGGCGATTCTGACATTGTTTTCTCGTGACTTATTGTACTTCATGGTAGTGGTAAAATTTCTTAGATATAACTTGCGTTTATTTGTGAAAAAAACGAATATTTGGCGAAAATTTTGAAAATTTCGCAATTTTCCAACTTTGAATTTTTATGCCCTTAAATCACAGACATATGTCACACAAAATACTTAATAAATAACATTTCCCACATGTCTACTTTACATCAGCACAATTTTGGAACCAAAATTTTTTTTTGTGACGGAGTTATAAGGGTTAAAAGTTGACCAGCAATTTCTCATTTTTACAACACCATTTTTTTTTAGGGACCACATCTCATTTGAAGTCATTTTGACGGGTCTATATGATAGAAAATACCCAAGTGTGACACCATTCTAAAAACTGCACCCCTCAAGGTACTCAAAACCACTTTCAAGAAGTTTATTAACTCTTCAGGTGTTTCACAGGAATTTTTGGAATGTTTAAATAAAAATGAACATTTAACTTTTTTTCACACAAAATTTATTTCAGCTCCAATTTGTTTTATTTTACCAAGGGTAACAGGAGAAAATAGACCCCAAAAGTTGTTGTACAATTTGTCCTGAGTACGCTGATACCCCATATGTGGGGGTAAACCACAGTTTGGGCGCATGGCAGAGCTTGGAAGCAAAGGAGCACCATTTGACTTTTCAATGCAAAATTGACTGGAATTGAGATGGGACGCCATGTTGCATTTGGAGAGCCCCTGATGTGCCTAAACATTGAAACCCCTAACAAGTGACACCATTTTGGAAAGTAGACCCCCTAAGGAACTTATCTAGATGTGTGGTGAGCACTTTGACCCAACAAGTGCTTTACAGAAGTTTATAATGCAGAGCCGTAAAAATAAAAAATCATATTTTTTCACAAAAATGATCTTTTCACCCCCAATTTTTTATTTTCCCAAGGGTAAGAGAAGAAATTGGACCCCAAAAATTGTTGTGCAATTTGTCCTGAGTACGCTGATACCCCATATGTGGGTGTAAACCATTGTTTGGGCGCAGGGCAGAGCTCGGAAGGGAAGGAGCGCCATTTCACTTTTCAATGCAAAATTGACTGGAATTGACATGGGACGCCATGTTGCATTTAGAGAGCCCTTGATGTGCCTAAACATTGAAACCCCTAACAAGTGACACCATTTTGGAAAGTAGACCCCTTAAGGAACTTATCTAGATGTGTGGTGAGCACTTTGACCCAACAAGTGCTTTACAGAAGTTTATAATGCAGAGCCGTAAAAATAAAAAATCATATTTTTTCACAAAAATGATCTTTTCACCCCCAATTTTTTATTTTCCCAAGGGTAAGAGAAGAAATTGGACCCCAAAAATTGTTGTGCAATTTGTCCTGAGTACACTGATACCCCATATGTGGGTGTAAACCATTGTTTGGGCGCAGGGCAGAGCTCAGGAGGGAAGGAGCGCCATTTGACTTTTCAATGCAAAATTGACTGGAATTGAGATGGGACGCCATGTTGCGTTTGGAGAGCCCCTAACGTGCCTAAACATTGAAACCCCCCACGAGTGACACCATTTTGGAAAGTAGACCCCTTAAGGAACTTATCTAGATGTGTGTTGAGCACTTTGACCCAACAAGTGCTTCACAGAAGTTTATAATGCAGAGCCGTAAAAATAAAAAATCATATTTTTTCACAAAAATGATCTTTTCTCCCCCATTTTTTTATTTCCCCAAGGGTAAGAGAAGAAATTAGACCACAAAAGTTGTTGTGCAATTTGTCCTGAGTACGACGATACCCCATATGTGGGTGTAAACCATTGTTTGGGCGCATAGCAGAGCTCAGAAGGGAAGAAGCGCTATTTTACTTTTCAATGCAAAATTGACTGGAATTAAGATGGGATGCCATGTTGCGTTTGGAGAGCCCCTGATGTGCCTAAACATTAAACCCTGCCCACAAGTGACACCATTTTGGAAAGTAGACCCCCTAAGGAACTTATCTAGATGTGTTTTGAGAGCTTTGAACCCCCAAGTGTTTCACTACAGTTTATAACGCAGAGCCGTGAAAATAAAAATTATTTTTTTTTTCACAAAAATGATTTTTTAGCCCCCAGTTTTGTATTTTCACAAGGGTATCAGGATAAATTGGACCCCAAAATTTGTTGTCCAATTTGTCTGGAGTACGCTGATACCCCATTTGTGGGGGGGGACCACTGTTTGGGTGCATGACAGAGCTCGGAAGGGAAGGAGCGCCATTTGGAATGCAGACTTAAATGGATTGGTCTGCAGGCGTCACGTTGCATTTGCAGAGCCCCTGATGTACCCAAACAGTACAAACCCCCCACAAGTGACCCCATATTGGAAACTAGACCCCCCAAGGAACTTATCTAGATGTGTTGTGAGAACTTTGAACCCCCAAGTGTTTCACTACAGTTTATAACGCAGAGCCGTGAAAATAAAAATTATTTTTTTTTTTCACAAAAATGATTTTTTAGCCCCCAGTTTTGTATTTTCACAAGGGTATCAGGATAAATTGGACCCTAAAAGTTGTTGTCCAATTTGTCCTGAGTACGCTGATACCCCCTATGTGGGGGGGAACCACTGTTTGGGCGCATGACAGAGCTCGGAAGGGAAGGAGCGCCATTTGGAATGCAGACTTAAATGGATTGGTCTGCAGGCGTCACGTTGCATTTGCAGAGCCCCTGATGTACCCAAATAGTACAAACCCCCCACAAGTGACCCCATATTGGAAACTAGACCTCCCAAGGAACTTATCTAGATGTGTTGTGAGAACTTTGAACCCCCAAGTGTTTCACTACAGTTTACAACGCAGAGCCGTGAAAATAAAACATATTTTTTTCCCACAAAAATGATTTTTAGCCCCCCAAATTTTTATTTTCCCAAGGATAACAAGAGAACTTGGACCCCAGAAGTTGTTGTTCAATTTGTCCCTAGTACGCTGATAACCCATATGTTGGGGTAAACCCCTTTTTGGACGCACGGGAGAGCTCGGAAGGGAAATAGCACTGTTTTACTTTTTCAACGCAGAATTGGCTGGAATTGAGATTGGACGCCATGTCGCGTTTGGAGAGCCCCTGATGTGCCTGAACAGTGGAAACTCCCCAATTCTACCTGAAACCCTACCCCTAACCTCACCCCTAACCGTTTACTGAACATTTTCTGACAGTCATAAGTGCCACGTATATAAGTGCCACGTATATAAGAGCCACGTATTTAAGTGCCACGTATTTAAGTGCCACGTTTTTAAGTGCCACGTTTTTAAGTGCCACGTATTTAAGTGCCACGTATTTAAGTGCCACGATATTTCAGTGCCACGTATTTCAGTGCCACGTATTTCAGTGCCACGTATTTCAGTGCCACGTATTTCAGTGCCACGTATTTCAGGCACTGAAAAATACGTGGCACGTAAATACTTCAGTGCCACGATATTTCAGTGCCACGATATTTCAGTGCCACGATATTTCAGTGCCACGTATTTCAGTGCCACGTATTTCAGGCACTGAAAAATACGTGGCACGTAAATACTTCAGTGCCACGATATTTCAGTGCCACGATATTTCAGTGCCACGTATTTCAGTGCCACGTATTTCAGGCACTGAAAAATACGTGGCACGTTAATACGTGGCACGTAAATACGTGGCACTTAAATACGTGGCACTTAAATACGTGGCACTTAAATACGTGGCACTTATATACGTGGCCACTGAAATATCGTGGCACTTATATACGTATATACGTATATAAACGTATATTTCAGTGCCACGTATTTCAGTGCCACGTATTTCAGGTTAGGGGTAGGGTTAGGGGTAGGGTTAGGGTTTTTTGTTTTTTTCTTGTTTTCTTGTGTTTTTCTATAAAAACGCATGCATTTTACCGCGTTTACATGCATTTTTTCACACATGTGGTTTTTTTAAAAAACGCATGCAGATAAAAACGCAAGTGTGAAACCAGACTAAAAGACGCTTTTTATAGCAAAAAAGTTTTTGCGTCTCCACATTTTGAGACCTATAATTTTTCCACATTTTGGTCCACAGAGTCATGTGAGGTCTTGTTTTTTGCGGGACGAGTTGACGTTTTTATTGGTAACATTTTCGGACACGTGACCATTTTTTATCACTTTTTATTCCGATTTTTGTGAGGCAGAATAACCAAAAACCAGCTATTCATGAATTTCTTTTGGGGGAGGCGTTTATACCGTTCTGCGCTTGGTAAAATTGATAAAGCAGTTTTATTCGTCGGGTCAGTACGATTACAGCGATATCTCATTTATATCTTTTTTTATGTTTTGGCGCTTTTATACGATAAAAACTATTTTATAGAAAAAATAATTATTTTGGCATCGCTTTATTCTGAGGACTATAACTTTTTTATTTTTTTGCTGATGATGCTGTATGGCAGCTCGTTTTTTGCGGGACAAGATGACGTTTTCAGCGGTAACATGGTTATTTATATCCGTCTTTTTGATCGCGTGTTATTCCACTTTTTGTTCGGCGGTATGGTAATAAAGCGTTGTTTTTTGCCTCGTTTTTTTTTTTTTTTCTTACGGTGTTTACTGAAGGGGTTAACTAGTGGGCCAGTTTTATAGGTTGGGTCGTTACGGACGCGGCGATACTAAATATGTGTACTTTTATTGTTTTTGTTTGTTTTTTTTTAGATAAAGAAATGTATTTATGGGAATAATATTTTTTTTTTATTATTATTATTTATTTAGGAATTTTTTTTTTTTTTTTTACACATGTGGAAATTTTTTTTTTTACTTTTTTACTTTGTCCCAGGGGGGGACATCACAGATCGCAGATCTGATAGTGTGCACAGCACTCTATCAGATCGGCGATCATACTTTCATCGGAGCAGGCTGCAGCTTTCATCTGCAGCCTGCTCCGACCCGGAAGTGCTCCCTGCAGGACCCGGATACAGCCCCTCGGCCATTTTGGATCCGGGGCCTGCAGGGAGAAGACGTTCGGTACGAGGTGAGTACATCACCTTGTACCGATCGTCTCAGGGAAGCACGCAGGGAGCCCCCTCCCTGCGCGATGCTTCCCTGTACCGCCGGTACACCGCGATCATGTTTGATCGCGGTGTGCCGGGGGTTAATGTGCCGGGGGCGGTCCGTGACCGCTCCTGGCACATAGTGCCGGATGTCAGCTGCGATATGCAGCCGACACCCGGCCGCGATCGGCCGCGCTCCCCCCGTGAGCGCGGCCGATCGCGTATGACGTACTATCCCGTCGGCGGTCATGGGGGCCCACCCCACCTCGACGGGATAGTACGTCAAATGTCGGGAAGGGGTTAATAACTATGTAACTATGTAACTATGTAACTTGGGATTGTCAACAGCTGTATGCTCTCAAAAGAAACCCACGTATCTACATTAATTTATTCCTATTTATCTATAAGAAGAATTAAGGTATAGAAGGTTATTTACCATTCTCCTTAATGTGGGTGAAAGACGCCCCTAGACAATTTTTCTATTTCAATCCTATAATACAGTAGAATGAGTGCTTGAAAGGAGGGTCAAAGAATTTCCCAAGCTTTGGACTTTCACAAGTGAAATATTAAAGTGGCTGTGTCATCACTCTGTGCTATCACGAAAGTCCACAACATTAGAACAGTGAGTGATCGTGTGTACGGCTGAAATGGTCACACGCCCTCATCTTATTGGACGATATTTTTGCACATGTAAATTAGGTTTTAGACAGTCACTGCCACAGAGGTGAATACAAGCTGATAACAATAGTCTCCATAACCTTAAAGATTCAATGGCAAAGGACCATATTATTAGATAAGTTGCATCTTTCTTAACATGAGGAATGTCAGGGGAAACTGCCCATGTGCCCATAGCATTCTCTTCCAATTGCATATCCTCGGATTATTTTCACATTTTTCCTCGAAAGTACGTAGAGGAAAAAAATGTAAATAATAAAAAATGCTTAACTTTTCCTAAATGAAACTACCATTATTTTTAGCCCAACTTGGGATTGTCAACAGCTCCATGCTCTCAAATAAACCAACCTATCTACATTAATTTATTCATATTTATTTATAAGAATTAGAGGATAGAAGGTAAGTTACCACCCCTTAATGTGGATGAAAGACGCCCCTAAACAATTTTTCTAATTCAATCCTATAATACAGTAGAATGAGGGCTTGAAAAGACGGTCAAAGAATTGCCAAGCTTTGGACTTTTACGAGTGAAAAATTAAAGTGGCTGTGTCACCACTCTGGCTGTGCTTTCAAGAAAGTCCACAACATTAGAACAGTGACTGATCCTGTGTAAGGCTGAATTGGCCGCGGATCCGCAGCGGATTGGCCGCGGATCCGCAGCGGATTGGCCGCTGCGAATTCGAAGCAGTTTTCCATCAGGTTTACAGTACCATGTACACCTAAGGAAAACCAAATCCGCTGTGCCCATGGTGCGGAAAATTCCGTGCAGAAACGCTGCGTTGTATTTTCCGCAGCATGTCAATTCTTTGTGCGGATTCCGCAGCGTTTTACACCTGTTCCTCAATAGGAATCCGCAGGTGAAATCCGCACAAAAAAACACTGGAAATCTGCTGTAAATCCGCAGGTAAAACGCAGTGCCTTTTACCTGCAGATTTTTCAAAAATCGTGCGGAAAAATCTCACACGAATCCGCAACGTGGGCACATAGCCTTAGGGTTAGGGTTGGAATTAGAGTTAGGGTTGGAATTAGGGCTAGGGTTTGAAATAGGGTTAAGATTAGGCTTGTGGTTAGGGTTACGGATAGGGTTAGGGGTGTGTTGGGGTTACAGTTGTGGTTAGGGTTGGGATTAGGGCTACGGTTGGGATTAGGGTTAGGATTAGGGTTGGAATTAGGGTTACGGGTGTGTTGCGGTTAGGGTTGTGGTTAGGGGTGTGTTGGGGTTAGGGTTGTGATTAGGGTTATGGCTACAGTTGGGATTAGGATTAGGGGTGTGTTGGGGTTAGTGTTGAAGTTAGAATTGAGGGGTTTCCACTGTTTAGTCACATCAGGGGTCTCCAAACGCAACATGGCGCCACCATTGATTCCAGCCAATCTTGCATTCAAAAAGTCAAATGGTGCTCCCTCCCTTCCAAGCCCCGACGTGCGCCCAAACAGTGGTTTACCCCCACATTTGGGGTACCAGTGTACTCAGGACAAACTGGGCAACAACTGTTGGGGTCCAATTTCTCCTGTTACCCTTGCAAAAATAAAAAATTACTTGCTAAAACATAATTTTTGAGGAAAGAACAATTATTTTTTATTTTCACGGCTCTGCGTTATAAACTTCTGTGAAGCACTTGGGGGTTGAAAGTGCTCACCACACATCTAGATAAGTTCCTTCGGGGGTCTAGTTTCCAAAATGGGGTCACTTGTGGGGTGTTTCTACTGTTTAGGCACATCAGGGGCTCTGCAAATGCAATGTGACACCCGCAGACCATTCCATCAAAGTCTGCATTTCAAATGTCACTACTTCCCTTCCGAGCCCTGACGTGCGCCCAAACAGTGGTTTACCCCCACATATGGGGTATCAGCATACTCACAACAAACTGGGCAACAAATATTGGGGTCCAAATTCTCCTGTTACCCTTGTGAAAATAAAAAATTGCTTGCTAAAACATCTTTTTTGAGGAAAGAAAAATGATTTTTTATTTTCACGGCTCTGCGTTGTAAACTTCTGTGAAGCACTTGGGGGTTGAACGTGCTCACCACACATCTAGATAAGTTCCTTGGGGGGTCTAGTTTCCAAAATGGGGTCACTTGTGGGGGGTTTCTACTGTTTAGGCATATCAGGGGCTCTGCAAACGTAACATGATGCCCGCAGACCATTCCATCAAAGTCTGCATTCCAAAACGTCACTACTTCCCTTCCGAGCCCAGGCATGTGCCCAAACAGTGGTTTACCCCCACATATGGGGTATCAGCGTACTCAGGAGAAACTGGACAACAACTTTTTGGGTCCAATTTCTCCTGTTACTCTTGCAAAAATAAAAAATTCTGGGCTAAAAAAATATTTTTGAGGAAAGGAAACACATTTATTATTTTCACGGCTCTGCGTTATAAACTTCTGTGAAGCATTTGGGGGTTCAAAGTTCTCACCACACATCTAGATAAGTTCCCTTGGGGGTCTAGTTTCCAAAATGGAGTCACTTGTGGGGAGTTCCTACTGTTTAGGCACATCAGGGGCTCTGCAAACGCAACCTGATGCCCGCAGAGCATTCCATCAAAGTCTGCATTTCAAAACGTCACTACTTCCCTTCCGAACCCCGACGTGTGCCAAAACAGTGGTTTACCCCCACATATGGGGTATCAGCGTACTCAGGAGAAACTGGACAACAACTTTTGGGGTCCAATTTCTCCTGTTACTCTTGCAAAAATAAAAAAATTCTGGGCTAAAAAATATTTTTGAGGAAAGGAAACACATTTTTTATTTTCACGGCTCTGCGTTATAAACTTCTGTGAAGCACTTGGGGGTTCAAAGTGCTCACCACACATCTAGATTAGTTCCTTGGGAGGTCTAGTTTCCAAAATGGGGTCACTTGTGCGGGAGCTCCAATGTTTAGGCACACAGGGGCTCTCCAAACGCGACATGGTGTCCGCTAATGATTGGAGCTAATTTTCCATTCAAAAAGCCAAATGGCGTGCCTTCCCTTCCGAGCCCTGCCGTGCGCCCAAACAGTGGTTTACCCCCACATATGGGGTATCACCGTACTCAGGACAAACTGGACAACAAAATTTGGGGTCCAATTTCTCCTATTACCCTTGGGAAAATAAAAAATTCTGGGCTAAAAATCATTTTTGAGGAAAGAAAAATTATTTTTTTATTTTCACGGCTCTGCGTTATAAACTTCTGTGAAGCACCTGGGGGTTATAAGTGCTCACTATGCATCTAGATAAGTTCCTTGGGGGGTCTAGTTTCCAAAATGGGGTCACTTGTAGGGGAGCTCCAATGTTTAGGCACACAGGGGCTCTCCAAACACGACATGGTGTCCGCTAACGATTGGAGCTAATTTTCCATTCAAAAAGTCAAATGGCACGCCTCCCCTTCCGAGCCTTGCCGTGCACCCAAACAGTGGTTTACCCCCACATATGAGGTATCGGCATACTCAGGAGAAATTGCCCAACAAATTTTAGGATCCATTTTATCCTGTTGCCCATGTGAAAATGAAAGAATTGAGGCTAAAAGAAATTTTGTGTGAAAAAAAAGTACTTTTTCATTTTTGCGGATCAATTTGTGAAGCACCTGGGGGTTTAAAGTGCTCACTATGCCTCTAGATGAGTTCCTTGGGGGGTCTAGTTTCCAAAATTGGGTCACTTGTGGAGGAGCTCCAATGTTTAGGCACACAGGGGCTTTCCAAACGCGACATGGTGTCCGCTAACGATGGAGATAATTTTTCATTCAAAAAGTCAAATGGCGCTCCTTCCCATCCGAGCCTTACCATGTGCCCAAACAGTGGTTTACCCCCACATGTGAGGTATTGGTGTACTCAGGAGAAATTGCCCAACAAAATTTAGGATCCATTTTATCCTGTTGCCCATGTGAAAATGAAAAAATTGAGGCTAAAATAATTTTTTTGTGAAAAAAAAGTACTTTTTCATTTTTACGGATCAATTTGTGAAGCACCTGGGGGTTTAAAGTGCTCACTATGCTTCTAGATAAGTTCCTTGGGGGGTCTAGTTTCCAAAATGGGGTCACTTGTGGGGGAGCTCCAATGTTTAGGCACACGGGGGCTCTCCAAACGTGACATGGTGTCCGCTAAAGATTGGAGCCAATTTTTCATTCAAAAAGTCAAATGGCGCTCCTTCCCTTCCGAGCCGTGCCGTGCGCCCAAACAGTGGTTTACCCCCACATATGAGGTATCAGCGTACTCAGGACAAATTGGACAACAACGTCCGTGGTCCAGTTTCTCCTTTTACCGCTGGGAAAATAAAAAAATTGTTGCTAAAAGATCATTTTTGTGACTAAAAAGTTAAATGTTCATTTTTTACTTCCATGTTGCTTCTGCTGCTGTGAAACACCTGAAGGGTTAATAAACTTCTTGAATGTGGTTTTGAGCACCTTGAGGGGTGCAGTTTTTAGAATGGTGTCACTTTTGGGTATTTTCAGCCATATAGAACCCTCAAAATGACTTCAAATGTGAGGTGGTCCCTAAAAAAAATGGTTTTGTAAATTTTGTTGTAAAAATGAGAAATCACTGGTCAAATTTTAACCCTTATAACTTCCTAGCAAAAAAAAAAATTGTTTCCAAAATTGTGCTGATGTAAAGTAGACATGTGGGAAACGTTATTTATTAACTATTTTGTGTCACATAACTCTCTGGTTTAACAGAATAAAAATTCAAAATGTGAAAATTGCGAAATTTTCAAATTTTTTGCCAAATTTCCGTTTTTTTCACAAATAAACTCAGAAATTATCGACCTAAATTTACCACTAACATGAAACCCAATATATCACGAAAAAACAATCTCAGAATCGCTAGGATCCGTTGAAGCGTTCCTGAGTTATTACCTCATAAAGAGACACTGGTCAGAATTTCAAAAAACGGCAAGGTCATTAAGGCCAAAATAGGCTGGGTCATGAAGGGGTTAACATGAGGAATGTCTAGGGAAACTGTCCACATGCCCATAGCATGCCCTTCCAATTGCATATCCTCGGATTATTTTTCATTTTTTCTCTGAAGTACGTAGAGGAAAAAAATGTAAATAATAAAAGATGCTTAACTTTTCCCAAATGAAACTACCATTATTTTTAGCCTAACTTGGGATTGTCAACAGCTCCATGCTCTCAAAAGAAACCCACCTATCTACATTAATTTATTCCTATTTGTCTTTAAGAAGAATTAAGGTATAGAAGGTTAGTTACCATTCTCCTTAATGTGGATGAAAGACGCCCCTAAACAATTTTTCTATTTCAATCCTATAATACAGTAGAATGAGTGATTGAAAAGAGGGTCAAAGAATTTCCCAAGCTTTGGATGTTCACAAATGAAAAATTAAAGTGGCTATGTCACCACTCTGGCTGTGCTATCGAGAAAGTCCACAACATTAGAACAGTGAGTGATCTTGTGTAAGGCTGAAATGGCCACACCCCCTCATCTTATTGGACGATATTTTTGCACATGTAAATTAGGTTTTAGACAGTCACTGCCACAGAGGTGTATACAACCTGATAACAA
Organism: Ranitomeya variabilis; assembly: GCF_051348905.1. Lineage (NCBI taxonomy): Eukaryota > Metazoa > Chordata > Amphibia > Anura > Dendrobatidae > Ranitomeya > Ranitomeya variabilis. The sequence continues at coordinate 619,967,810 of NC_135232.1, read as the reverse complement.
TAGTCTCCATAACCTTAAAGATTCAATGGCAAAAGACCATATTATTAGATAAGTTGCATCTGTTTTAACATGAGGAATGTCTGGGGGAAACTGCCCACGTGCCAATAGCACGCCCTTCCAATTGCATATTCTCGAATTCTTTTCACATTTTTCCTCAAAAGTATGTAGAGGAAGAAAATGCAAATACAAAAAGATATTGAACTTTTTCCAAATTAAACTACCATTATTTTTAGCCCAACTTGAGATTGTCAACAGCTGCATGCTCTCAAAAGAAAACCACCTATCTATATTAATTTATTCATATTTATTTATAAGAATTAGAGTATAGAAGGTAAGTTACCATTCCCCTTAGTGTGAATGAAAGACGCCCCTAAACATATTTTCTATTTCAATCTTATAATACAGTAGAATGAGTGATTGAAAGGAGGGTCAAAGAATTTCCCAAGCTTTGGACTTTCACAAGTGAAATATTAACCCCTTTCTGACATCTGACGTACTATCCCGTCGAGGTGGGGTGGGCCCGTATGACCACCGACGGGATAGTACGTCATACGCGATCGGCCGCGCTCACGGGGGGAGCGCGGCCGAGCGCGGCCGGGTGTCAGCTGCATATCACAGCTGACATCCGGCACTATGTGCCAGGAGCGGTCACGGACCGCCCCCGGCACATTAACCGCCGGTACACCGCGATCAAACATGATCGCGGTGTACCGGCAGTATAGGGAAGCATCGCGCAGGGAGGGGGCTCCCTGCGGGCTACCCTGAGACCCCCGCAGCAACGCGATGTGATCGCGTTGCTCCGAGGGTCTCCTACCTCCCTCCTCGCCGCAGGTCCCGGATCCAAGATGGCCGCGGCATCCGGGTCCTGCAGGGAGGAAGGTGGCTTACCGAGTGCCTGCTCAGAGCAGGCGCTTGGTAAGCCTGCAGCCCTGCACAGCAGATCGCCGATCTGACAGTGCTGTGCACACTGTCAGATCACCGATCTGTAATGTCCCCCCCTGGGACAAAGTAAAAAAGTAAAAAAAAAAATTTTCCACATGTGTAAAAAAATAAATAAAAAATAAATTCCTAAATAAAGAAAAATATATACCGTATTTTTCGCTTTGTAAGACGCTCCGGATTATAAGACGCACCTCAAATTTTGAGGAGAAAAATAGGAAAAAACTTTTTTTAATAAATTGGTGGGGCGTCTTATAATCCATGCGTCTTATTACTTACCAGGGGTTGTTGCTGCGGTGGATCAGGGTCCCAGGGTCGTTGCTGGAGGCAGGAGTGTATCATTGCTGCAGGCTGGGATGAGGAGGTCTGCAGGGGGGCTCCTATGCAGCAGGCTGGGATGAGGGGGTCTGCAGGGGGGCTCCTGTGCAGCAGGCTGGGATGAGGGGGTCTGAAGGGGGGCTCCTGTGCTGCAGGGGGGCTCCTGTGCTGCAGGCTGGGATGAGGCAGTCTGCAGGGGAGCTCCTGTGCTGCAGGCTGGGATGAGGCGGTCTGCGGGGGGCTCCTGTGCTGCAGGGGGGCTTCGGGGCTTCAGGGCTGTTTCCAGTGCTGCGGGGGCTCTGCCGACATATTGTGAAAGGCCAGAGCCCCCTGGCAGTTCGTCCATGTATTCCTGTATGACTGACTCCGGGAAAATGGCCGCCGGAACCTCGAGAGATGAGATCTCAGCCCTGAAATCTCATCTCCCGAGATTTCGGCGGCCATTTTCCCGGAGTCAGTCATACAGGAAGGAACGCATGGACGAACTGCCTGGGGGCTCTGGTCTTTCACAAAATGTCGCCAGAGCCCCCGCAGCACCGGAGTAGCAGCGGGCGACAGCGGTGGCGGGCGGCAGCAGCAGCGGTGGTGGGCGGCAGCAGCAGCGGGCGGCAGCGGACATCCCCTCATCCCAGCCTGTAACGGTAAGCGGTATATCTGCTTTGTAAGACGCACCCCCATTTCCCCCCCAAATTTGGGGGAAATAAAGTGCGTCTTACAAAGCGGAAAATACGGTATATATTATTCCCATAAATACATTTCTTTATCTAAATTAAAAAAAAACAATAAAAGTACACATATTTAGCATCGCCGCGTCCGTAACGACCCAACATATAAAACTGTCCCACTAGTTAACCCCTTCAGTAAACACCGTGAGAAAAAAAAAAAAAAACGAGGCAAAAAACAACGCTTTATTACCATACCGCCGAACAAAAAGTGGAATAACACGCGATCAAAAAGACAGATATAAATAACCATGGTACCGCTGAAAGCGTCATCTTGTGCCGCAAAAAACGAGCTGCCATACAGCATCATCAGCAAAAAAATAGAAAAGTTATAGTCCTTAGAATAAAGCGATACCAAATTAATTATTTTTTCTATAAAATAGCTTTTATCGTATAAAAGCGCCAAAACATAAAAAAATGATATAAATGAGGTATCGCTGTAATCGTACTGACCCAAAGAATAAAACTGCTTTATCAATTTTACCAAACGCGGAACGGTATAAACGCTTCCCCCAAAAGAAATTCATGAATAGCTGGTTTTTGATCATTCTGCCTCACAAAAATCGGAATAAAAAGCTATAAAAAAATGTCATGTGCCTGAAAATGATACCAATAAAAACGTCAACTCGTCCCGCAAAAAACAAGACCTCACATGACTCTGTGGACTCAAATATGGAAAAATTATAGCTTTCAAAATGTGGTAACGCAAAAAATATTTTTTGCAATAAAAAGCGTCTTTCAGTGTGTGACGGCTGCCAATCATAAAAATCCGCTAAATAACCCGCTATAAAAGTAAATCAAACCCCCCTTCATCACCCCTTTAGTTAGGGAAAAATAAAAAAATAAAAAAAATGTATTTATTTCCATTTTCCCATTAGGGTTAGGGCTAGGGTTAGGGCTAGGGTTATTGCTAGGGTTAGGGTTAGGGTGATTGCTAGGGTTAGGGCTAGGGTTAGGGCTAGGGTTAGGGCTAGGGTTATTGCTAGGGTTAGGGCTAGGGCTAGGGCTAGGGTTATTGCTAGGGCTAGGGTTAGGGCTAGGGTTAGGGCTAGGGTTAGGGTTATTGCTAGGGTTAGGGTTAGGGCTAGGGCTAGGGTTAGGGCTAGGGTTAAGGCTACAGTTAGGGTTGGGGCTAAAGTTAGGGTTAGGGTTTGGATTACATTTACGGTTGGGAATAGGGTTGGGATTAGGGTTAGGGGTGTGTCAGGGTTAGGGGTGTGGTTAGGGTTACCGTTTGGATTAGGGTAAGGGGTGTGTTTGGATTAGGGTTTCAGTTATAATTGGGGGGTTTCCACTGTTTAGGCACATCAGGGGCTCTCCAAACGGGACATGGCATCCGATCTCAATTCCAGACAATTCTGCGTTGAAAAAGTAAAACGGTGCTCCTTCCCTTCAGAACTCTCCCGTGTACCCAAACAGGGGTTTACCCCAACATATGGGGTATCGGCGTACTCAGGACAAATTGAACAACATCTTTTGGGGTCCAATTTCTCCTGTTACCCTTGGGAAAATACAAAACTGGGGGCTAAAAAAATAAGTTTTGTGGGAAAAAAAGGATTTTTTATTTTCACGGCTCTGCGTTGTAAACTGTAGTGAAACACTTGGGGGTTCAAAGTTTTCACAACACATCTAGATAAGTTCCTTGGGGGGTCTAATTTCCAATATGGGGTCACTTGTGGGGGGTTTCTACTGTTTAGGTACATCAGGGGCTCTGCAAATACAATGTGACGCCTGCAGACCAATCCATCTAAGTCTGCATTCCAAACTGCGCTCCTTCCCTTCCGAGCTCTGCCATGCGCCCAAACAGTGGTTTACCCCACATTTGGGGTATTAGCGTACACAGGACAAATTGGACAACAACTTTTGGGGTCCAATTTATCCTGTTACCCTTGTGAAAATACAAAACTGGGGGCTAAAAAATCATTTTTGTGAAAAAAAAATAATTTTTATTTTCACGGCTCTGCGTTATAAACTGTAGTGAAACACTTGGGGGATCAAAGTTCTCACAACATATCTAGATAAGTTCCTTGGGAGGTCTAGTTTCCAATTTGGGGTCACTTGTGGGGGGTTTCTACTGTTTGGGTACATCAGGGGCTCTGCAAATGCAACGTGACGCCTGCAGACCAATCCATTTAAGTCTGCATTCCAAATGGCGCTCCTTCCCTTCCGAGCTCTGTCATGCGCCCAAACAGTGGTTCCCCCCCACATATGGGGTATCAGCGTACTCAGGACAAATTGGACAACAACTTTTGAGGTCCAATTTATTATGTTACCCTTGTAAAAATACAAAGCTGGGGGCTAAAAAATCATTTCTGTGAAAAGAAAGAGGAATTTTTATTTTCACGGCTCTGCGTTATAAACTGTAGTGAAACACTTGGGGGTTCAAAGCTCTCAAAACACATCTAGATAAGTTCCTTAGGGGGTCTACTTTCCAAAATGGTGTCACTTGTGGGGGGTTTTAATGTTTAGGCACATCAGGGCCTCTCCAAACGCAACATGGCGTCCCATCTTAATTCCAGTCAATTTGGCATTGAAAAGTAAAATAGCGCTCCTTCCCTTCCGAGCTCTGCTATGCGCCCAAACAGTGGTATACCCCCACATATGGGGTATCGTCGTACTCAGGACAAATTGCACAACAACTTTTGTGGTCTAATTTATTTTCTTACCCTTGGGAAAATAAAAAAATGGGGGCGAAAATATCATTTTTGTGAACAAATATGATTTTTTATTTTTACGGCTCTGCATTATAAACTTCTGTGAAGCACTTGTTGGGTCAAAGTGCTCAACACACATCTAGATAAGTTCCTTAAGGGGTCTACTTTCCAAAATGGTGTCACTTGTGGGGGGTTTCAATGTTTCGGCACATCAGGGGCTCTCCAAACGCAACATGGCGTCCCATCTCAATTCCAGTCAATTTTGCATTGAAAAGTCAAATGGCGCTCCTTCCCTTCCGAGCTCTGCCCTGCGCCCAAACAATGGTTTACACCCACATATGGGGTATCGTTGTACTCAGGACAAATTGCGTAACAACGTTTGTGGTCTAATTTCTTCTCTTACCCTTGGGAAAATAAAAAATTGGGGGCGAAAAGATCATTTTTGTGAAAAAATATGATTTTTTATTTTTACGGCTCTGCATTATAAACTTCTGTGAAGCACTTGTTGGGTCAAAGTGCTCACCACACATCTAGATAAGTTCCTTAGGGAGTCTACTTTCCAAAATGGTGTTAGTTGTGGGGGGTTTCAATGTTTAGGCACATCAGGGGCTCTCCAAACGCAACATGGCGTCCTATCTCAATTCCAGTCAATTTTGCATTGAAAAGTCAAATGGCGCTCCTTTCCTTCCGAGCTCTGCCATGCGCCCAAACAGTGGTTTACCCCCACATATGGGGTATCAGCGTACTCAGGACAAATTGTACAACAACTTTTGCAGTCCATTTTCTCCTGTTACCCTTGGTAAAATAAAACAAATTGGAGCTGAAATAAATTTTGTGCAAATAAAAATGAACATTTAACTTTTTTTCAAACATTCCAAAAATTCCTGTAA